>NW_019718633.1:265270-272907 GCF_002891405.2 Cryptotermes secundus
TTTCATACTTAAAATATTTTGCTATCAGATATGTATGGTCAATGACACAGTGAATAGAAAGATATGATGGAATTTTTTGATTAGTTTTTATGAGTCCTACAAGACCCATACATATACCTGCTCCATCTGTTGCCTGCTGTCTCTAATTGAGTTTTTGTACATCAGACCATGTATCACATTCTGGAAAGGTTTTCTGATTTCCTCTAAGAAAACTGACAACAGATTCCAGTCATTCAACAAACTTTTTTTGCTGATAACCATCTCAGAAGACAGCAGAAAGGTATATCATTAGCTTTGGCTTCAAGGTCCATTTCATCATGGAAAATTTTTAAGTTGTGATGGATCTTCACACTGAAGTGGATGAAATTGACAATTTATAGAATTGTTTGCATAACATTTTCATACTTAAAATATTTTGCTATCAGATATGTATGGTCAATGACACAGTGAATAGAAAGATATGATGGAATTTTTTGATTAGTTTTTATGAGTCCTACAAGACCCATACATATACCTGCTCCATCTGTTGCCACACAAGTTTATTTAGCAGTGTGTCAAGTACATTCTTACATCAGCATTCCTTGCTGTTCCTTTCAATGCTATGTTCTCTTTCACATCTATTTCTGTAGAAACATAATATAGAAACAGCATCTGCAGATTCATTAAAGGCCAAATGTTAGTAGATGATTTTTGTGATCTTTTGTACATTTTTCTGTCAAAATAATTACTTATTTGAAAAATATACCTCTCTGTAGTCTGACATGAAATATGAATTTTGTTATTCATCTCTGAAAATCTGAGTTACTAGGGCAAAAACTGAAATGAATTCAAAAGTGCTTTTGTTAACAGGATCTCAGTCAGTTACATGAACTTTTAGCAACAGCAGTGTTCACTGAAATAACAAAACTGGCTTTGGTTGTTGTGTTACTTTCTTTAGTGAATTATGAAAATAGCACTTGCTCGTTCTGTAAAGGTAAAACATAAAGATATCCCTGTGCTTAACTAATTAAACACTAAGCCAAGAAGGCGTTTGGAGGAGTGGGACTTCTGCATTCCTGGGATCCTTCTCTGAGTAACTCAATTGCCACATGAAGCACTTCAGATGTATTCAAGAATAATGATGATTGTTAGGAGGAAGATGAAGAAAATACTCTAAAAATTATAATATTTTGATAAACTGTGGTTATAGTCAGGAATTAAAATTTATTGTGTGAAGTTTTATGTCATTAAGATATTCTTCATTCCAGTTTTTGTTATATTCATTAACTCATACAAATATGAACATTTTTTTTTGTTGTTGAGTAAGAATTATTACTAGATGTGAAAATAATATTTATAACTGTGACGAAGCTTTCGAGATAAACAGGAATGTTTTCTTTAACAACTCCCATTTTTTCTAGCGTTTAAAATAAAAATTGCTTCAGTTTGTTATGATAAGGCTAATGTGGGGTGAGTGCAATACAGGCAGTGGATCATATGAGGCTCATGAGAAGATTTTGATCTGCAAACAGAATTATGTTTAATTTAGTAATGGAATCAGTAAATATATATTCCCAGAACCCAGGTTCTCACCTATAGTATTTACTTTGAGTTTCTTACCGTCCACCATGCAAAAATATCAGGATTTTAAAATTCAGTCCTTTTCAACATTATTCTCACCTATAGCTTGAGAATTCCATAGCCCTAGTGAATGAAAACATGTTTTAGTTGCTCTACCACAAAATTTGCCATTCTTTAATAGTAACCAAATAACTTGAGTAACATTTCTTGTTTGTAATAAATGATAAAAACATACTGCAAGAATGTTTTGTATTTGTGCTGTGTATGATAACTGTTAAATAATCGAAGGAACAAATACACTAGATTGTCTATTAAAAATATAGCCTGTGCTGTTAAAAGATGTGAATGTTGTATGACATCTCAAATGTACAGGAAACTGAATCATATTCATGAGCATTGTATTCTTGCTGATAGGTTCTTTTCTTTCAGTGTGTTTAATAAGAGTGTGTATGTATGTTTATTGTGTGTACAGATATGTATGTCTGTGGGCAAATTTTGTCAAAATGGCTGTGTACATATAGATTATAAGTGTACAATAAGATGTAACATGTAGAAACAGCATACCAATAAAAATGTATACTAAATTTAATTTGTATTTTATCCTAAGAAATTAATACTATTTGAGAGTGTTTTGAAGCATTGATACACAGAGAAAATTAAGCAAACATCTAGGTTTTCTCATCAGAAATCATGACAGAACCTTGTCTCTCAAATTAAAGGAGGAAAATAGACTGAGTCTGTGAATAGACTACTGAGGAGAATACGTGGACCTAAGAAGGGTGAATTCATATGACTCTGGAAAAAACTGTATATTGAAGAACTTGATAACTCCTACTACTCTGCAAATATTAGAATGAAGACATCAAGGACGGTGAGATTGGCAGGACATGTAATACATATGGGAGAGAAGTGGACTTCATACATGGTTTTGTAGAAAAATGTGATGGAAAAAGACCACTGGGGAGACCTAGATATATATGGGAGGTAATATCAAAATTGATCTTGAAGAAATAGACAGAAGGAATGGAGTGGATTCATATGGCTCACATAAACATAGTAATGAACCATCAGACTGCATAAAATATTGGGAATTTCTTGAGTGGCCAAGTATCTATTAGCTTCTCAATAAGGATTCAGCTGTATGGGGTCGGTTAGTTCTGAAAAAGTGTTATCACATTTACGAAATACTATATCCATGAATAAGCAATATCATATTTTCAGGTAATTTTACTACTTACATTGGTGTAATTACCTGTGGGAAACCCCACACACTAACCCGCAGCTTCGTCTGTCTAACAAAGAATTCAACTTCTGCTCAAGCTAAGTAATGTCACATCAAAGTCAAAGTCATGTTGCAATTGACGGTCAGTCAGTCTGACTGTCTTGGTGTCGGGCCCTGGCTAGGGCTCATGACCAGATATTATTTTTTCTATTCTATTCTATTCTATTCTATCTATTTTTAGCACCTGTTAGCACCTGCTCACGCTGGTTCCTCGCTCGTGGATTTTCTTCTTTTTTCTTATACCCTGAAGAAGGAGGCGATACGTTCCTCCGAAACGTCAGTTAACATAATATCTACATGGCGCCAAATCCCAGACGACATGCTTTCTTCAGAGTCGCCGCCGTGAAACCCTCAAATCTTAGACCCCTCATACACACACAGTTTGGCCTTGCGATCGACCTTACAGGCAAAACTGTGACAGTTTGGCCCCTCTCTTTCCTTCCCCATACACGCGCAGATAAACCGCAAGGCCACATGCAGTCTTCCATTTAAGGGCCCCCATACACACACAGTTTGGCCTTGCGATCGACCTTACAGGCAAAACTGTGACAGTTTGGCCCCTCTCTTTCCTTCCCCATACACGCGCAGATAAACCGCAAGGCCACATGCAGTCTTCCATTTAAGGGCCCCCATACACACACAGTTTGGCCTTGCGATCGACCTTACAGGCAAAACTCTTGACAGTTTGGCCTCTCCCTTTTCTTCCCCATACACCCGCAGATAAACCGGCAGGCTTCATGCCACAGTCAAGTCTTCCAGCCTATGTTGCCGAGTGCAGTGCAGTCTTGTTTATTTGTTAAAACATGTCTACAGTTGATGAACTGTTTGATATGCAGCTATCGCGTGTGTATTGCAAAAAGAAAAAAAGAAATGCAGACACAAGTTATAGACCAAACAGTGGTTAGAAAGAAGAAATCATTTCACTCAGATGGATTTGCTTCAAGAACTTAAATGTCTTCCAAAAGACTGGAGCAACTACCTGCATATGGATGAATGGATGAAAGTACTTACCTGGAACTGTTAAGTATTGTTTCGCCATACGTAAAAAAAAGGAGATACAAACATGAGAAAAGCGATCACACCCAATGACAGATTGACAGCAATGCTTCGCTATCTAGCTACTGGAAGAACCCTTGAAGACCTGACATTTTCTACTCGTATCTTTCCTCAAGCATTGGGAAAAGTGATTCCTGAGACCTGCAAAGCAATCTACAAAGTACTGAGGAAGTATTGCAACGTAAGTAAGTGAAACAAGTTTCTTTAAATATTTTTAATTTTACTACATAGTATATGAAAAGTGGGGGCAACATTGTAAATACAGGAAGATAAGTAAACTGTCATGGTATGCACATTAAAAGAGTCTCTCGTGCCCAATAGTTACTATAGCCCAGGCAGGAGTTAAAGAATTAAAGTAATATTGACCCGCCTCTCTAGTAGTGACCCATGCAATCATCGCGGCTAGAAACCGAAGAGATATTTGACTAAGGGCCAAGAGTATAGTATATTCCAGTACCCGTACTGATTGAAGAGTATCTAGAAAGCGATCCAAGCTCTGCTTCAAAAAGGGCGTCATTTATTAATGTCTCTGCATAAATCCTTTGTTCATTATTTCCTAATGCTCGTAATTTTGCAGCGACATATTTTGCAAATAAATCAAATTTGTCCTCATTTTTCACTTGAGCCAGTCAATCACCCACTGCAACAAGTATCTGATCATTAGCAGGCAGATTCATTTTATGTTTGAATGAACAGCCGTAGGAAGAGATGGGACCAGTGCTGATGTTTAGATCTGCATTTTGATTTGAAACAGAGGAGTGTGCTGAAATGCCTGGAGAGACTGACTTTTGTGTAATTTCTTGTCCTGTTTCTTCTAAGTCCTGTAAACAACAAAACACAAAAATAACAAGCATATTAATCTCCCTCTCTGTGTGTATGTGTCTCTCTCTTCCTCTCAGTGCCTTCTGTCATCTGTTTACAGTGCCCTACATCACAAGAGGAGTGGAAGAAAGTTTCTAAGGAGTTTGAAGATCGGTGGCAGTTTCCCAACTGCATAGGAGCCATGGATGGAAAACACGTGGCTATCACGCCTCCTCCAGGGACTGGATCATTCTTCTTTAACTATAAATATTTCCACAGCCAGGTTTTATTTGGGGTTGCAAACACCAATTATGAGTTACTATTTTTCAGTCTTGGATCAAATGGTCGTGTCCGATGGTGGAGTTTTTCAAAGCACAGACTTCTACAGGACACTCGAAAGTGGGAGTTTGAATGTGCCAAAGGAAACAATTGTTGCTGGGAGAAATATGCCTTTTGTTCTTGTAGCAGATGATGCCTTTCCACTGAGGAAAGACATCATGAAGCCTTTCAGCAGTAAGGTAAACACACCAGTCCGTAAGATACTCAACTACCGTTTGTCTAGAGCTCGGCGAATGATTGAAAGTGTTTTGGGTATCATTGTGGAGAGATTTTCGGTATTACAGAAACCCATCTCTATCATAGATTTGACTAGCGTCCGCCATATTGTTATGGCGTGTTGTGCCCTGCAAATTTTTTGCGCAGCAAGATTCAGAATCAGTACACACCACTGGAGTGTTTGGATGATGAGGATTTTGAAACTGGGAATGTTACACCCGGTTATCGCTGCAGTCAATTTATGGATCTGGAAAGACGACAGCAGTTTTTTCCTACCCAGGATGCGAAACTTGTAGGAGAGTTGTTTTTGGAGTATTTCAACAACGAGGGAAAACTTCCATGGCAAGATATGTTCTGTTTTTAAAAAGAGTACCTCCAGGCAGAAGGCTCTGATTCCGTACATATGGACAGAATTATTTAGTGTTCAGCACTGTAATCTATGATTTTTAACATGCAATAAAAATTTAATTTTTAATTACACCACTTACCTCTGTATCACTAACAAGACTTGAAAACCCGTTCAAGGCCTCTTCTTGGTCTACCAGGAACAACAAATATTTGTAGTAGCACAATTTCAGGCCATAGAGGCCTTCGCTACTCATTCCAGATTTCTTAGCTATCAATACTTTCTTCCGTTCCTACCTGAAACTGCTTCGTAGATTGTTGATCTTTTTCAACACAGTTTCCTTGTTAGCTTTGGGTTCAATTGTTTTCATTTTTTCCATCAGTGTTAAATAAGCATTCTCTTTCATCTTACCGTTGTGGTATTCTTTGCTCTTCACCTTCAAAATGCAAGGATGGCCACGAAATTCTTCGATAAACTCCACTAAAACGTCCTTCGACCATGTCGCCATAGCACAAAGTTTCAATATACCACGAGAAATGACCACAACGCGAAACAGTACGGAAGAACACGAGACAGCAGGAGCAACTGAGCGATTGGCCTGCCGGTATCGTCACACACGTACGTTCCGCCTGTCACGTGCTACGTCCTGCAGGCAGAACTGACGGGTTTCCTACAGGCCAACAGTCCAAACGATTGGCCGGCCGGCCGCGCCACACACGTCAGTTTTGCCTTTCAGTCTTCAACTGTGCAGGCCGAACGGGAGGCCAAACTGTGTGCGAATGGAGGGCCTAAATATCGCTGTTGTGGGTCCTCCTGCGGTAGTATTTCTTAATTGCCCATTTAAATTTTGCTCTAAATTATATTATGTATCATAACTTTTGAACTATATAAGATATAATTATGAATTTTTCACTGAAATCATCTTAAAAGTTTATTCTATAATCTTACCTTATAATATGAGCGCCCTGTATCTGAGCGATGGAAGCAAGTTGATTGGAATATGAGTTTCGTATTGAATTTCTTGAAACATACATCTAAACACAACCCTGCCTCACATTCACTACACCAGTAAATAGATTCTTTCCTTTTACCATGTTTTGCGCATACCACACATCTTTTTTAGGCTTTGCCCTTTTCCTTTGGCTGGAATACGCTCCAGAAAATATCGTTCTGTGAGTCTTTTACGCGGCGGCTCAACAGACGGACGGCCGTATACAGGACGAAGAACACCAGAACCGTGTTTTTCCACGAGGCCTTTTGCTAGTGAAAGTCTGAACATTAGTGCGTCCATGTTTTTGTTATTCGGGAGACACCGATATATGACCATTGCGTTATGTATTGCTACATTGAGTAGCCTCTTGAATAACTTCTGAAACCACTTAGTACTCTTCTTTCGTTCAAGCAAGTACGGCTGTAGCATTTGATACTTCAGTTCCACTCCTAGCATGTTTCTGTTGTAATCACAAACAACCAGGCTTTGTTTCTTGTTTGTCTGCTTTATTCACAACCACACGCATATCACCTTTGTGGTATGTTAATATCATAGTCACTTGGCCAGCGTAACTGTGAGGTCAGGCGTTCAATTTAGACTGACTGGCAGAGCTGCAGTATCTTGAATGTTATGGTTACACGAAGAGAGAGCGTATTCTTTTCACAACAGCCCAGTGCAATCGTCATCATGTTGGCGTGTTTCGTTCCATATTTATGGGCCTTCGAAATTAGGCTTACAGCTTGGCGTACGGTGTACGGCAAACCGCAGGTCGGATCATTTCGTGAAATCCTATTTCACCTCATAAAGGGCGTCGTCCACTTCTTTAAAGCTATGTGATATTCCAGTCAGTTTGTTTTAACACCGCTCTTTTCCAACCCGCCTTTGCTTGTATCGGGCAGTCGGAATGGTGCTATCCCTGCTACACCTGTTTCTACCTTAGGACAGTGTATGATGGCTACTGGAAGTTGCCCTCACAGATCAAACTAAGGAAGATCGGTATAGGTACGGGAAACTAGCTGGGTCGGTTTGCATGTGTCTCAGGGTAG
>NW_019718633.1:274914-280792 GCF_002891405.2 Cryptotermes secundus
TGAGCCCTTATTGAGAAGCCGTCAATTGTGCAGCTACTCAACAAATTCCCAGTATTTTATGGAACGCGAAGGTTCATTGCCATGTTCACAAGTACCTTCCAGCGTTCCCTATCCTGAGCGAGATCCATCCAATCCATACTATCCAATCCTATCGCTCTGAGATCCATTTTAATACTGTTCACCCATCTAGGCCTTGGTCTTCCCAGTGGTCTCCTTTCTTCCGCCTTTCCCACCAATATCCTCTATGCATTTTTCTTCCCCATTCGTACTACATGCCCTTCCCATCTCATCCTCTTTGACTTGATCATTATAATTATACTCGGAGAGGCGTATAAGTTACGATACTCCTCAGAATGCAGTTTTCTCCAACTGTCACTCTCTTTGAACCATAGACTTTCTTCAAATATTCTGGCAGATGTGTCAACTCCCAGCTGTTTTTCGAGATTCCTCCTTCCCCCAGAGCATTAATCATATTGTCCACTCCATCTTCCCATCTCAGTTTAGAGCTTCTGCATTCTAGTTTGGCAATAATAATAATACCTTCCATTCAGTGACGTAACGATTTACTGGATTCATCACGCTGCCGTATAAAAACCTAAAGTTGCTTCTTCTTCTCCCTGAAAGTGATCCTTAGGGATGTAATTTTCTTTTCCGTAATATCACAGAAATATATATTTGCTGCCTTGTCAGTGCATGCAGGATGGATGATCGAGATTCTATTCGTGAATTGGGGGAGGGGGCGGACTTTCCTATTCTCCACCATCTCCAGCCCCGGTTCATAAGCTCGCCGTCAGCCTTCCATCATATACATCTAGATCATTCCTGCCGACAAAGCGGTCGGAATGAGAACTGTCCGCTCACATCCATCCATTGCCGAATTCCGAATTACTTAGATCGCACCCTTACACGCCTTCAAGGTTCAGGCAGAAGGAACACCTAATTCTACTCGAGCCATTTGCTTCTATAGTGCAGTCCCAGGCTATCTGTTCTCCGGCGCCTTACACTTTTACAAATAAATCTAAAGGCCCGTCCACATTATTCGTGCTCGTGCTCGTGCTCGCCAGGCTTGTGCTCGTCGGGAGACTCGTCTGGCTTTTACTTGTGCTTGTAAATCTTTGTCCACATTACTTCAGTTACTCTCAAAACTCCGGCGCATGAGGATCCGTATATTTACTCATAGTGCGTATAGGCTGTAGTATATTTACCATCCATTTACGTCACTCTCATTTAACTGCAGTACACAACAGAGGCCGTAGTCCTGCTTACACTGACTGCATACAACAGCCTCTTACTGTGACGACAGATGAACTAACAGGGCATCATACCGTGCCTCAACATATCCGCTCTAGTACACTGCAACGACGCTTTGCGGCCAGTCCACAAAATTATTGACTATAGTAGTATATGCTTATAAAAGCTCTTCAANTACTATATTGTGGGATATAACGCTATGTAGCCCGTTGAAAGTCAACGAACGTTTCGAAGGAACACATCGCCGTCATCAACAGGGTCGAATAAGTCGAGCAAGATAAACCCGTGGAAGCAGGTCCGTTGGATTTCAACGAAGTACACTGCGCTATACCCCCATTGTATATACATATATATTGTATATATTGTCGNTACTTCCTTGCTATATAACTAACTCAGTGTGGGTCCAGGGATCTGTCTGTTTTATGGATATACAAGCATAAGCTTATAACCACTTCCCTTCTTTGCTTTTGAACTAGCCAAGTGTGGTGTCGAAGAGAGGCCACGATATGAATATATATGCTTATAAGAGCTTCACTTACATTCTCTCTAACTATGTGGTTACGTGCTGGGCCAGTGGTGAGTCCAGGATAGCGATATATGTGCTTATAGGAACTAATTTCCGTGCTCTACAACTAGTTAAGTACTGACCAGTGGTGAGTATATGATAGCGATATTCTAGTTAAGTACTGGCCATTGTTGAGTCCATGATACGGTGCTTGTACAACTTCACTTCGTGGTCGGCAACTAGTTAAGTATTGTCCAATGGTGTGTCCAGGATAGGGCGTCTTCAGTACCTAAACACGTTGCACTTCTGACACCAGTGTAACGTGTTTCACCACTGAAGACGCCGTTCGGAGTATTAATTGGTTTATTTAACAACCTACAAGTCGTAACTACAATTAATTATAACACTGATACGGGTTTACACACTTTACAAACCCTATACGCAAATCTCTTCACACTGTCACGATTCACTCGCTACAACTAAACTCGGTGACTACTAAAATTCAATTCAACTCGTAACTCTCCGCTGGCTAGATTCCAACTCAACTGTCTTCGTAGGCAGTGTAGCTCTCTTATAAACCTTCAGCCGGATAACGGTAAAACGCCTTACTTCCCTGTTGCCTAGTCTCGTGTTTACCGATAGCCTGGCAACCCTGTCGGGAGCTTTTTACGGCTACGTAGCAACTGCGGCGTCCCGTATTACGTCACCGCGGGGAGAGGCGGAGTGTTGACTGGCTTTGCTTAGCAACCGCTGTTTACTGCTTTGCCTAGCAACCCGCGTGCCTGGACTCGGCTCACTTCGGCTCCGCTCGGCACGTCACGGCTGGCGGGGACATCAGATAGATGTGTTTCTGCAAGACTCATCGAGGAGCTTTTGGGAATACCGAAAAGTACTCTGCATCAAATTTTGACCGAGGATTTGGGCAAATGGAAAGGCTGTGCGCGGGTTGTGACGCACGCACTGTTAGGCGATGAAAAACAAGCCAGAGTGGAACAATGCAAAGACATCTTTCCGTCGGCCCAAGGTGATACAAAATTAACAAAATCGATTGTTACTGGTGACGAGGCATTGTGTTTTCAATATGAGCCTCACAAAGCGGCAGAGTGCAGCGTGGTAGAGCCCAAAGGGGCCCCAACCAAAGAAGGTGCGCATGCAAAAAGCTGATTAAAGACACTGCTAAACGTTTTCCTCGATTCTAAAGGAATCATTCACAAGGAATTTCTGCCAGATGGATAAACAGTGAATTATGCTTATTATCTGCGGAGTTCTCAATCGTTTGTGGGCGAGAATTCTTCGAATTCGACCTAAATATTCAGAACAATGTTGCTGGTCGCTCCTCGACGACAAATCCCACCCCAGAACTTGAAGATCGTGCGCGATTTTTGACCAGCAAAGGGATCACAGTCCTTGATCATCCTCCGTATTCGCCAGATTTGGCTCCAGCAGATTTCTGGTTGTTCCCAGAAATTAAGTTAGCAATGAAAGGAGACCGTCACGACACCATCCAGGACACCCAAAGGGAATCTACGGCAGTTTTAAATGCTATGCCACAAGAGTACAGTGACTGTTTTCAAAACTTTTCAATCCATTCTAGCTATGTATTGATTCAGAAAGAGACTATTTGGAATAAAAATAGTGAAATTTTGATAATNACTTATTACTACTGATTGCCTCTGACAAGTGACATACCAAACCTCTTGCCAGAAAGAACGCGTCACATGAACAAAATCTTTGTCAAACGGTGACTATTATTTGGTCATGGACCCTCAGATTGCAGGATACCAAGATGGACTGAAAGTGTTGAACAAAACCACTGCCATGTTGTTCTAATCAGAAACAGAAAGATGACCGTGATTCTTATGATGCTTTGGCATGATCCCGATGTCTCCGAATTCCTGGTCTGTGAACTTCCCTAGTACTACAACATCGACGATCTCAACAGTTTCATACCGGAGAAGATCGTTGTCAATCTATTAAAATTCGAACAACACGGATGTGACGTTTAAAAAATAAGAAATAAAATAAGTGAATAAAATCAACATGCAAAAATTCTGAAGTACCGGAAACGTATTTCTTATCATAAATGTAAGGTTAAAAATAATTCTTGTAACTCATTTCACCATCAATTGTTCCATGATTCCAAAATGGGAGCTGGAGAACATAAATTTCTACAGCGAGTTCATATTCCAAATGCGTTTAATTTATACTATAGTCGAATTCTGCTTCTCCGTAGATGTAGACACGCTTTGGAAGCCACTTCTTAAATACTCCTCTTTCAACCGTCCTTGTAACCACGTGTTTGAGCCAGTTTTTTAATCGAAGGCTGCTTCTTCGTAGATGTAGCCCCACGTTGACCGTCACTATGTAACCGAACGAAACCTCCCTATTATTGACACGAACTGTGGCCTTTTGCTTAACTTACATAGCGGAGTTGAAGTCGTGACAAATGTAGTTGCTAATGCTCGCACTTCTACTACTACAGCGGACATTGTAAGAATTATTCTCGCTCTGTTGACCTTTCTAATTATAATTATATAATGACAGAACAAAGAAGACAGTAAGCAAGTAAGCCATTACTTCCTTACGAATAATGTGTCAAATGAAGGAGTGGACGGTAGTCACCGATAGTCAAGATGTATAGGGAGGAACTTTACACACCATGGAGAAGGAACAATAATTAATTTATTTCACTCATTTTACATAACACTGTTGGGAGAATTAACAAGGTGAGGATTCTCCTAATTATTATAATTCGCAATACACGTAACCCTATTTATCACACTTACTCTCTGTTGTAATTTGAAATAACCTAATGGTTGACTCATTATAATTATACAAACACATATGTCTTCATGGCTTAGTACTTAATTAGTTAAGCACAGGAACAACTTTACCATAACTTAATACTCAACAAGACAATAAACGTGATGCGCTGCTCATATATATATATATATCCACATAATCATGACCTCTACACTAGCTGAAAGTGAGTAGTTAGATTCATGCACCGACCGCTATATTCTCGGGGAAGAGCCCTCTGCATCCTTTGGATAGGATGTTGGGTGGACTCCAAAGCCCATGTGGAGAACATGGAGAAGCGAAAAAACTTGACCCTACCTGGACCCGAAATCCGAGCCCTCGGGGTTCAGCCTGTAGCTGGTCGCTATACGAACTACGGTCAGAAAGAAAAAACTAAATACTCTTGTATCATCCAGAGTAGAAAAGATAGAAAGGAAATATCTCGGTTCACTCCAAAGAATACAGTTTCGTATCAGTGGACACAGTTTGCACAAAGTTACAATTGTCAATTAATGAAGACATTCGATTACAGCGAACTGTGGTCGAGTTTCCATTAAGAAAAATCATGAATAAGCCGATTCAGTTTGGAGCAATTCATGGAAATAGCCAAACCTGGAACATGAACGAAAGCATAAAATAATCAGATACGAGTAAAGTAGACATTGAGAACATATTTGTGGGGATAAAGATAAAACTAATTTGATGAAGATAGTCTGCAATGACAGTTTTTGATAATAGCGACTCTTATTGCTACATATTCCAGACTGTAAAGATCATCCTTATACATTTTTCTTCAATTCGCCGCTTTGTTTCCGGGTAGATTTGTGTCCTTTGCACGATGTCTTCCGAAACATTCATCTGTGCTTCCTCAGTCTGGGAGTCCGCGTTATACAACCGCAACAAGATAGTGATCCAGATCTGAGTTTATGCTATATGAATTAAAATTTAAACTGAGGAAGTAGTTGGAAACATCACAGACAATAAAGTCATAGAAAATATTTCCACACGTGAAGAAAAATTCGCAAAATTAATATCAGGTACCAAGGAAAGACATGCGGAAATTTCTGATTCCCACAATCGAGGTTATGAAGTTTCATCTTCTGCAAATTCAGAAAGACCTGTCCGTAGAAAATTAACCGAGGTTTCAGAGTAACACGAGGCAACAATTTGTTAGGTCTGCGTACAATAAATTTCAAAGTGAAGTAAACAGAATTGGATCACCTAGCCGATACAAGACAGCTTTCTCGATTTTATCTGACCCTCCGCACCACTAACCTTATTTCCCTACACCAATAGTTGGTGTCCTCCGGGTGTTCACCTTGC
>NW_019718634.1:0-192245 GCF_002891405.2 Cryptotermes secundus
ATGTATCAGCATACATTTGATACGGTTTGTTCTTAAACTCTGAAGCAATTGAGAGGATACAAGTCATTAATCGACATTTTCATTTTGTGTAATGTTTTGGACATGGATAAATATGCAACATGTTTACCATGTTACAATAGATTTTATAACATTGTGTACAATTGTAATTGAAATATTTCATAAATATAGCAAGTTTGTTGAAAAGTTGATCTGTGGTTCATTAACTGCAATATAATTGCATTAGTTTTAATATCAAACGCAAAGGAAGCACATAGAGTGTCAACTTAATTTGTTTTATCTATAATTTGTAATATGTTAGCAATATATTTATTAAGATTTAATATATGTTCTTATTTTAGTAATCAACACTGTTAACAACTGTGGCAACAATCTGATTATGCTGCAATCTACAAAGCTTACTTATTCAACTGTAACATTACAGCATAATATCATAAGTTTATGATAATAAATTACAGTTACATAAGAACGTGATGGTGGCTACAAAGTTCAAATAATTAAAATGTATTGATTTGTAAATTAAAAATAATAAATGGATAAACACCAATATGATTTAGTTTTTTATACAATTATGTACTTGTGGTTTAAAACATTTTAATACTGTAAATATGATTATAATACAGTAAGCCTAGTTTATCTAAAGCAAGTGCATGTATGGGCTGATGGTCACCTTCTGGGATTCAAAACATCTGTAAATGACAAGAGACTGTATGTCACCTGTAAAGATTTATGTATGAGCATTGGTTATGTGAGATGATATGGTGTATGTATTGTACCTATAGAAAAACTCAATATGACTCTCATGCCTCTGTTTTTTATTTCAGCGTAAACTACTTGACACAAGTCTCGGATTTGCTGGAGGAGTGATGGCGGCTGCTTCATATTGGTCACTTCTAGCTCCTGCAATAGAAATGGCTGAAGATTCAAAACTTTATGGACAAAATGGACAATATGCTGTTGTTCCTGTGGCTCTTGGATTTTTAATTGGGGCTCTTTTTGTTTGTGGGACCGATTTCTTCATTTCATCACTTGGTGTACATTCACCAAACCTCATTTTAGGTGATTGTTTAACTTATAAGTATGGTTTATGTGATTTGTTCCCTTACAGATAGGGTTTTTGTCAGTGTTTCTCAACCACCAAGCCCTGGCATCAATTATACCAGGCCCTCGTCTTATAAAAAAAAGAATTTACCAGGCCATGGTCTCACAAAGGTTGAGAACCGTTGGTTTGTGTGATTGGTTTGCATGGTGTGTCCCCTTAAGCCAAAGTTAAAGTTGTCCCTTTCCTTAACTATTTAAACACTATGTCATGAATTTATATGGGGGAATGGATGTATAGATCCACATTTTCTTGACCTTGGCACAAGCTGGAGGTGAGTGGTCAGCTTCACGCCCTGGCCGCTTTACCCCCAGGGAAAGAGGCCCTGATACTCATTGGATAGGAAGTTGAGTAGACCCCAGAGCCAGTCTGGAAGATGTGGAGAAGAGGATATTCTCCACCCTACCAGGACTCAAACCCTGACCCCTCGGCCATCCAGCCTGTAGCCAGTCACTATACCGACTGAGCTATACTGGCTATCCCAGTGTGTTGACTTAGAAGTAGAAACTGCTGCGTTCTCTTATACCCCATACATGAATTGAATATCTACTTTACTTTCTTTAACAGCATTGTCATCTGATGACATGTCTCGTAAGGAAAAGGATGACAGGAATCCTTTGTTTTATGACACACATCATATGCAAACCACAGAAACAACAACAATTGAAGGTAAGTTTTAAAATATTTTATAACTAATTGTGACATATATGTTGAAGATTAGTGTCTTCTGAGATGTTACAATGTATAGTGTAGTAAAAAGTTGGAGGAACCTGCTGCCTCCGTCTTCAGGGTAGAAGAATGCAATGAGTATAGAAAATATGGTACATATATAGGTAAGCAGAGGGTGAGAACTGGGTCCCTGCGTTAACCAACAGGCATAAGGAGAACTGTGTAAAGAATATTGGTCCCTAGATAGAGCAGTTTTTTTTATTGCTAGTGGTGTGGGACTAAGTCCCTTGTACTGCGGCCACTTCTGGCCTATTGTACCAGCCCCAGATGATAGGTGTGGGTGAGTGTGGAGCAATTGGTGGAATGAAGATTGGCAAGGGAAACCGAAGTACTCGGAGAAAACCTGCCCCAGCACAAGTTTGTTCACCACAAATCCAACTTGACCAGACACGGGTTCAAACCTGGGCCGCCACGGTGGGAAGCCAGCGACTAACCGCTTGAGCTATGGCTCAGCCATTCCGGGCACGGTATATAAACAGAACTGTATATAGGGGAAGTGGTAGTAGAGAGGAGTAGTCACAGTGAACAGGGGATTTGCCCCACATGTAGCAAAGAGCATCATGAGAGCCACTTATTGAGGTGTGAAGGAACAAAGATTTGGAGGGACAAGGTGTTGAATGAAAGGCATAGGAGTATTTATGCAGAAATTAAGTATTAGGAGGATAGTGCAGTGTAAGAATAAGGAGCAATGGAACAAAATAAGGATATATATGCTTAAATATAAACAGAAATGGGAGGATGGTAAGGAAGAATAGAAGTAAAGTTGATGTAAATTCAGATGACCAGAAATAAATAGGGGTGGCAACGGTATAAAAAAAAAAGGTAAAAGCTATTCCTGTAGTAGGCCATGGAGGCCCAGAGGTTTGTGAGATGTTGAGGCTCCCAGATTTTCTAGACAATCAGCTCACAGATGGTGGCGAGGTTGTCTGCCTTGCGTGCCGGCCACCCTTTACACCCAGGAAGATCCCTGGTACTCATTTCTGTTGGAGGCTGAGTTGACCCCAGGGCCATAGTGCGGCTGGAAGGACTAGCTCAATTGAATAAGTGAATGATCACATTTGGAACAGAGTATGCTTAATTAAAATGTTAAAGTACAATAAGTGAGTTTTCTACCATAGGAGTAGTAATGTAAGCGGGATGGCGGAACATAGGACCAGGGAATCAAACTCTGGCACCCAGTAATTTTAAATTAACAGAACTAATGAAGTAATGGCTCTGAATGAACTGATGGCAGGTAGATGGAAATCGGGGGAACCAGAGTGTAGCATGTAGAGCCATTGCTAGGCAAATAAACAATGGCCCTTTCTGGTTGCGGCAACAAATACTTGCGCTACAATAGAAGAATGGTGTTTTCTTTGCGGTCCATGCCGAGATGTTATAACAAGGACAGCTGAAGCAATGACTTCAGTTCAGATGTGGAGTATTAGCCAGTGGGCAATGATAGGAGCACAGAAGCTGGAGAATCTCCATTGTTAAGATCCATTACCAGGAAACAGCTACTGTAAAGTATGTTGATCAATGATAGCATTGTGATTACTTGTGCTTATGAGTCATGTGTACAAGTGGTAAATAAATCCATTCACCAATCCAAACCCCGTCTGTAGTCACCCACACTCTGCATATGACAACAGTAAGGAAACTGTCATTCTTTGAAGGGCCCTTTCTTTCTAGGGGAGAGTGGGGTGGGAGATGAAGTAGTGACGACAAGAGAGGCCAGTACTCATTGAATCTCTTCACCTTTCTCCTCTTGTCTTTGTCAAGGCCCCTGTCCCATCCTCCCTCTCTCTATATGCCATATAGAGCTTACCCTTCTGCCCTGAAGATGGAAGCAACAGGTTGATAACAATCTACTAGACCAGGCATGTCCAACGTGTCGATTGCGATCGACCGGTCGAAGGCCTATAAGGAAATTACACGTGAAAAGCATGTAAATTCACTTGCAATATAAAATAAGAAGATCATAGCTACTATTCAAGCTTTTTAATTATCAAGAAACACCATTGTGCAGCGAATAGAAATGATGTGTGGAAACATAACTGAACAGTTGTTGAAAGATGTTTCCAATTGTGTTGCTTTCTCCCTCCGACTGGATGAATCTACAGACGTCAGAGACACAGCCCAGTTACTAGTTGCTTTTACAACAAACACGTGTCATGTTATTTTTACCACCATTTTTGCTTAAAGCGAGGTATGACGATAGGAGGGGGTGGTAGATCACTGGCAGTTTTGACACTGAAAAGTCGATCACAACCTGTTTGAAGTTGGACATGCCTGTGCTAGACTATACAGTGTCACATCCATTAAAACTTAATTTCTTTCAAATAAACATAAGTTGAATATATCATATTCAGATTTGGATTTTTATTTTTTTTAAGGATTTGGTGAGGTGCTAGCAAATTCAAATCCTGTATCTAGAAGAAGAACAGCAAACAGTTCAGTACATCAAGAACTTTACAATCCAGCGAACGGCGGTCACGAAGTAGCTACTAACCATCGTAACAAGAGTCGGTGGAAGAGGATAGTTCTACTAATTGTTGCCATTACTGTACATAACATACCAGGTAAGTGTAAAGATTTGACTTGGAAACTGAGAATTTTCCTTCTTATCTTCATTTGTATGAGTCAGGTCATGTGGATCAGTCCACTGTCATGGCCCCCTGTTGGATTGGCATTGACTTACAGTAGGGATTCTTGTCCTGAAGTTTCTGTGGCCTATATCTAATGTGTAATTTTAGCTTTCAGGATTTAGCCACACTGTCAGGGGGTTCCATGGGCTGTGAGTATGTTGAATGAGCACGTCTTCATTGTGCGCATTGGACGTGTCCAGTCTTCAGGTTTTCCGATAATGGGAATAAACTTTTAGACACTATAAAAAGAGGGAATTGTTCGTCATGTAATTGTCTGGGATATAACGCCATATGGTCCAGTGAAATCAACCGACGTTTCGGAGGAACATATTGCCTCCATCTTCAGGGTTGAAGAGTGAGCTGAGCAAGAAACCTGCTTTTGTGCTTGTTTCTTGCTCAGGTTATTTTTCAACTTTGAAGGGGGAGGTGATAAGTTCATCCGAAACGTCAGTTGACTTTCAGTGGACTACACGGCGCTATATCCCACAGGATAAAACTGTTCATAACCACCGGTGTGAGATCATAAAATCCTGCATCGGCTTATCTGTTTCCTTTCCAGGAAACACTATGCATTTAATAATCTGACATTTTGGCTGTAGACACAGCTCTTGAAAGTTCAGATTTGTATTCCATATCTGTGCTAGTCCCAGTAGATTTCATTGCCTAATTCTAGGATATGATGACATTTAATTAGTTGGTTGTTTAACAAGACTGTGAATATCAGAGACTGCCTCTGTGGTCTAGTCATCGATTCCCGACTCTACCACATTTTGTGAGAAGTAGTGGGTCTGCAACAGGGTCCACTGACCCTCGTGAGGATAACTGAGGAGCCATTTCAAGGAAATAGCAACTGCAGTCTAGTAAAGGAAGATTAACGGCCATGGGGATCCATTGTGCTGACCACGTAACACCCTCTCTATGCAAAAGTTGTCACTAATTTTGCCGACAAGTGGCTTTCACTCAGTAGGTATAGTTCGCTTGCAGACTACAGGCCATGGAGGTTTTTTTTACGAGGACTCTATAACACTTGATGATAAGATGATTAATGAATGAAGATTTGGAACAGTGCAGTTCTGGCCTAATCAATGTACTGTCCCAGAATCAGCCTGGAGGTACTTAAAAAAAAACCATGAAAATCCTCAGTCCAGATATATAAACAAAACACCTCCCAAATACAATAATAGAACACTACCACTGTACTAACCTACTCATTGGGCCATGCCATAGCTCAAACGGTTAGTCGCTGGCTTCCCAACACGGCGGCCTGGGTTCAATCCCGGGTCTGGTCTCGCGGGATTTGTTGTGGACAAAGTGGCTCTGGGGCAGGTTTTCTCCGAGTACTTCAGTTTCCCCTGCCAATCTTCATTCCACCAATTGCTCCACAATCACCCTCACCTATCATCTGGGGCTGGTACAATAGGCCAGAAGTGGCCGCAGTAAAAGGGACTTAGTCCCACCCCACTAGCCATGAAAAAACCCACTCATTGACATCATGTAGACTGATAGATATTTACCAGCATTTGCAAGGAATATCTGCCTCCATCTTCAGGGTCAAAGTCAGTATGTTCCTCCAGAAACAATCAGATGATATGTCCTATCTCTTACATCCCAAGATTTCCTTTGGTACTCATTTGGTTTCAGAGGGCCTTGCAGTAGGGGTTGGGTTTGGTGCTATTGGAAACTCACCAGCAGCAACATTTGAAAATGCAAGGTAGGACTTTCTCCTTATCATATTATTGTTTCTATTATAGGCCATTCCCAACTTACGGTAAACCAAACTTGTGACGTTTATACACTTACACCTCATAATCAACATCTGATGTTTTTACCTCACACATGCTATTCAAGATTTGCACCAGATGTTAATTTATACAATACAACTTGTCCGTTCTCATCCACACTGTTGTCACCATCTTGGATGCTTGAAATATGTGTACATGTGATTTGGATATTTAATGTGCCATTCATTCATTTCCTTTATTTTCCATATATCCACACAGGTAAAAAACCTAGGATGTGGAAATAGTCCCTTTGAGAATAGATGTGTCCAGATACATATAATAAATTACATGAGTTACATAATTAAATCACATGCATTAGTCAGTTAACATAAATAATAAAATAAAAAATAAAAACACTTAGTAAAATTTAATTAATAAACATAATTTAAAAAGAACATTACTGTAAAACTTAAAATTAATACAGTTTAATTTAGATTACCTAAATTAACTGAATTAAATGCATTACAAATTTACACACTCATGACCAATTATGTTGATAATATTCATTCACAGAATAAAAAGAATGATGATATAAAAACCTCTTCAATGCAGATTTAAAACTTCTCTCATCAGTAGCCAACTTTTTTATTGTTTGAGGAAGATGATTAAAAACTTTAATACCTGCTATGTACGCACCTTTATTGTATTTTTAGGTTAACTGCAGGTAAATATAAATCATTTATTAAATAAATACAATTGTGCATATTGACATAATTCCAAAGTCCTTGGCATGTAGCCTCACAGGGTGTTGGTCATGTGAAAGACTTGGATAAGTAATCTCTAGATACAGCATTGTGGGCATTCATTTATTGACTGTATTTAAACTTTGACAAGAAGTTCTGACCAGAACTGATTGCATGCTTTCCTTTCACTACAAACTGAGGGAGGGTGTCACCAAGGAATGAATAGAAACAGTGCATCCAGCAGTTCTTTTATTGTTGCATGTGTATCCATTTCTGTAGGAACATGTTTATGGAGACATTGCCCAACAACGGCTGTCTCTTCTATCTCAACTATTCTGGCTTCCAGGTGTCATGACATTTTGCTTCCTCCTTAACGGTGCTCAGCAGTTTGAGAGACTGTAATGTTTGTATTATTGATGGGACATATTTATTAATTATGCTGTTGAGGTGGGCTCAGGTGTCATGACATATGTATCAGATTTCATATAGATTGGCAGAAGCATTCAGATGTTGATGGAGGGGACACACAGACAGCAAGGTGTTCTCATAAGCCTACTTTTATTTTTTAAAACTAAGGAAAGTAGGCTAAAAATGTTTGTTGTACAATTTATAACACTTATTTCCTCTTAATGTATAGCGTAATAAAGCTTGATCCATATTTTTTTTTCCTCCACAGCCCTAGAAATTTTCTCAGTAAGTCTGTGGGAAATTTATATTGTGATTTAGAAGAAATCGTTTGGATTCATAAGTTGGGAACAGTCTCTGCCTTTGTTTATTTGTATTAGAATAGTACTCATATATTCAGCATCTCCTTCAGGCATTATTTCTGTTTTGTATGGGTTAAAGGACACAGAGTCTACAATCTCATCTTTCTTCCTGCAACCCTCCCGCTTTTTATTTCTTGCCAATTGTTACCTCTCCTCTTGCTCTCTTGCAGTCCTTTACTGAAACATCTTGTTGTGGGTTGTCCCATAGTTCTGTATCCTTTAAATTTTAATTCTAATGCCACTGGCTAAACCATTATTATCCTTTTGCATATGTAAAGAAAAGTTTTGTAAGCATGAGGTGTGTCATTGTTGTTACTAATATTGTAAGTGGCCTCCGTAGTCTAGAGGTAACGTTCCCACCTCATGACTCATAGTACGCGGGTTCAAATGCCCGGCGGAGGTCGTCGAATTTTTAAGGGCGGAAAAATTAAGGGAGCAAGTCCTCTGGGAGGGACTTTTCGCTGTGGGTCCCGTGTCGTAGCTTTACGGCACGTAAAAGAACCTCATATCTCCAAAGGAGGTCACTGAGCCAAATTACGGACATTTCCCGCCCAACAGCAGTCTCTAATACCTCTGGTAGATGGGGGAAGCATTATAGATATACCTCTCAGCTAGTAGAGCCGGTCTCGCTGACTGGGCAGGACTGATGGTAAGCACCAGTACCGGTAGGATATAGAGACTGGTAGAAATCATAGAGGGAAGCACAGTGGACCAATACAGGTCTAAGTGCATGGGGAAACCCACCCTCTCCAATAACTAACTAATATTGTAATAGTTTGGTGTACATGTGTGTGAAGTGTAGTATACTGTTAGGAGGAGATAGAATAGAATAGAATAGAATAGAATATATGAGGGGTAGGCCTTCTCGGCCCTTGTTCCGCGACCTTAGCTCTATTGTGCTTCCCCTTTTTAATTATTCCCCCAGCAACCCCCATACAGCCACCCTAGGAGGAGATAATTTATTACTTGTGTATGTTATTAGTAGGTGATGGCATTAAACTTCAACCTCGACATATCATTCAGTAACATGTAGGGCTGGGAAGGAATATGGAAGAAAGCAGGGGAATTTAAGACTAGGAAAGCTTGCATAAGGAATGATGAGATTTCTCATTTAATTCTCAGCAGGTGTTAAGGTTAAGGTAAAGGTAAAGCTGTTCTTGTGCTTAACTAATTAAGCACTATGCCATGAAGATGTATGGACCCAAGTTTTCTTCACTTCAGCACTAGCTGAAGGTGAGTGGTCAGCTTCACGCACCAGCTGCTTTACCCCCAGGGAAATATGAGGCTGGGTGGGCCCCAGAGCCGGTTTTGTCAACATGGAGCAGAGAAAATTCTTGACCCAACTGGGACTTGAACTCTAACCCCTCGGTCATCCAGCCCGTAGCCATTCGATATACCACCTACACTACCTCAGCCCTCTCACCAGGTGTTATATTAGTTTAAAATAAAATGTATTAAAATTTCTTTCCATCTTATTATTCAAGTACACCATCAATAATGCAATAATAATATGGTTCATGGATATAGTAATTTATATGCACTGTGGTCTCATCATTATGGTAACACATAGAGCTTAATGCATTTGGTGATCTGTTTTGATATTCCTAAGCCTTCATTACCATTCAGTTGTGAATTATAGAAAGAAATGTTTTGTGTAGCATAATTTGTTTTTAGAGCTTCAGTTTTAATAAGTAAAAATATTGGACTGTTCCTTGCAGTACAGTAACATTTATGTGTCATTTAAGAGGTAAAACAGCCCTAGTATTTACATTTATTGTCAAGTGAAGTATTAAAGCTCACACCACAGAGGTTATGTCAGACATTTAAAAGACAGTCTTAACAGTGAAGGGCCCATATATTGGACGATATGTCCGATGTAGCTTTGTACCCATTGCTTCAGTTCAAGACGATCTAATTACTTTCAAGTATGCCACTATCTGATCATGACGAACACTGAAAAGAGTTTAGACAGGCACTTCATAAGCCATTAAGCAAAGAGCAAAATGAGATCTTTCTGGTGATCAGCCGTGTCAAGATGCAGTTGGATCATCCACTTTTACCCATGTGCCAAAATTTTTTAAAGAATTCTGAGCCCCGCAAAATATCCCCCAAAAATCCATTACCAGTTTATATTGTAGACATGTGATTAAGGTTGATGTGCAGTGATGTATTCGTATAGAATGGAACCGGTGTGTAGTAGTTACATTTTGCGAACCTAGATGGCGAGGAGTCCGTTTTACAATGGCATTTGTTGCCTCGTAGGTGGTCTGCACTGTGCGCTCACTGGTAGAGAAGTAGATGCCGGCATTTCTCAGGTAGTTACGATATCAACCGATAGATGGCAGTGACTACTGTTTCCCAGTGGCCCTTTTGCATGGTAGGAGGTCTGCATGAATGAAGCTTGCCGGGTGGGCTTCTCGTCGTGTGGTACAGTCGGCGAGGGACGAGGAATGGAATTCTATACCAGACCAGAGGGCAGTGAGCAGTTGTTTCGGGGCTCCAGGCGCCGGACATTCCTTTCGTATCTGACCTCATACTACTACCTCAACCAAAAACATGAGCATGTCTGCGGTCAGGAAGAGTTAACTATCTTCTGGGATGTAACTCCGTTGAAAGTCCACTGACGTTTCGGAGAAACATGTCGCATCCATATTAAGGGTCGAATAAGCCGAACCTCAAATCCTGCGTGTCTGCAGTTCATACCGGATTTGCATGAAGTTTAATATATTTCGCTTGATTTTGTTGGAGGTCAGCGTCGGCTGTTGTGGTTTTCCTCAGTCCCACCAGGTAAATGAATGTACAATACATTATATTAGGCCACGGCCGCTTCCTTCCACGTCCTTTTCCAGTCATTATTCATCAGTCTCATCTTTCGATCCTATGCAGGCAGTGGACTTCGCCGAACTGTTGGTTCTTCTGCGGGGAAAAGCATTACCTTATTGCCTGATTTGCAAATGAATTAAACGTAAATGTTCTAGAAGGAAAACGTATGCGTGGACACTACGCCTTCCGGTCTACGTCTGCTTGTGACACTCGAACCGCCGAAGGCTGTGATGTTCAGTAAATTTGGCCACCCTAACTGCTGCACCTGCATCTTCATAAACCCTGAAGAAAATGGGGTGATATGTGCCTCCGAAACGTCTAGATTTATTCGGACTACATGACTTTAAACGCAGAAGACCATAATCTTTGTTTTCACCGACACGAGATCCCCAAATCCAACTTGCAGAAAGTCTTAATGTTGTTATTTTAGTGCCATATTGTGTATAGAATAATTTCTACATTAGGACATTTTTTGGCCATCATCAGGTAGTAGTACTTATACAGTAGCTCAGCTGTTCTCCCCTTTCGCATCTTGTCATAGAATTGTACGTGTATTGTGAGACTGACCCCGGACAAAACATTGCTGGTATCCCCGGTAACTTCGACACAGCCCCAGCAGATGGAGCGCCACAAATAATTTGAATTGACAAATAAAAGTAGCCTGGTTTTTTTCCACTCGCTTTGCTAAACACCTACGGTATTCAGAACAGCAGTAGCAGGTGTTCCTACATGAGAAGTGCTTGCATTAGTTCGTACCTGAATACGTAATACGGAGATGGCATATGTCTGTCCGTCCTCCCTTCCTTCCGCATACGTCATCATCCGAACTGCGCCGTCCAGTCTGTCTCCTAGCCCTGTTCAGGAAACTGAAGGTTTTAGTCTTGGCTAAGGAACTGATCCTGGTAAAGGATCTTCGTGGTTTTTCTCCAGTCGCTCTAGGAAAATACCGGGATGCTGTCTGTCAGAAACGTCTTTTGGGGCGCCTTATCATTAATGCCAGGTCGTTATGTCATTAGAAAGTCATATTTTATTTCTAACATACGGTGGAAAGCAAAATCGCTATGTCGGAGGTCTCATTGGGCACGTCCACAGCGTTTCCAATCCATTATCAACTGTAATACCGTTTGACCCATTCAGTACTGTCTTCATATAAAATCATGATAACGAAAATGTTCGCAATACTGGACAAGGCGAAGCGCGACATAGAAAGAGGCTTAAACTTGGCGGCGGTGAAGTATACGAGTAGATTTCCGTTGTGGCGGAAGCTCATAGAAATAGGGCAAAATATGCTACACTGAGCCTGAACTGACAGAGACCCTGTATATATTTAATACATTTATGTATTATCATGTTTAACGTGTAAAATGTAAATATCTTTTACATTATGACAAATGACTAACTACTGCAGACAATGACTCTGACAAAAGACAGACCGTCCTCTCGTCAGAGAGGGCGCCCCACAATAAGAAAGCCGTGATTGTCAAACAGTAATAAATATCTGGTCAAGAGTCCAAGATGGGGCTCGACACCAAGACTGACCGACCGACTGACCGACCGGCCGACCGACCGACCGTCAGTCGCAGTGTGACTTTGACTTTGACTTGAGCTGAATTGATAATTGAGGAACCGAAAGAGTGGGTTCAGTTGGCAGTTCAGATGTGAAGAGAAGACTTTATGTATGTTGCAGTTACAGTGAGGCTGGTGTAATTATTATGTTAAAATCCGTTGCCAGGAAACGGTTAGTGAAGATCGTAATAGACTGAGGACACCAATGTGTTTAACATTGAACTGAAAAGTGTGGAAACAGCGATAGTGTTATAGTTATTTGTAGTTACGGCATGTAAGTGGTCAATAAATCCATTCACCTATCCAAACCCCGTCTTATAGTCACCCATATACCGCGACGGTATTTTTAAGGTTAGAGTATCCTAAACATAACACATATAAGTCAGTATGTGCAATATTCACGTACCGTTTTTTTTTTTAATTACATGACTCAACTTCCGTTTCTTCATCTGAGCGTTATTTCGTAGCGACTATACAATTTCCCGGGCGAAGAACGGGTATTCCCATGTCCCCATAAAATGAATGTAGTAAGCTAAACACGTGTTGTGGATATCAGGGAGCGAAAAAAAGACACATGAGTGAAGATTCAACTGTTTTTATCACATCAGCTGTTTCCTGCCCTCGCCGTTCTGTTTGCTCAATGGAGCTGTGTGTGTAGGAGGGGCTTTTGTGTTGCTGCTACGTTTCTCAATGAGCAAATGGCAGAGAATTGGCTGTAGCGGATGAGTCCGGGACAGTTTCCGGTTGTAGCGTGGCACACATTTAAATGTTGCAGCTCGTACTGTGCTACAAGCCGGGAGGTCGCGGGTTCGGTTCATGATGTCATTGGATTTGACAATTCTGCAGTTCGGTTTTCAAGCGACGACAGATAAACTTCATTATTATAATAAACAACGTTACATCTTCCTCATTAATTTGGGATCTAAACGCGCAACACTGCCTAATAAAAAAATTTCATAAAATTGTAACAACACTTAATAATTTAGTTTTCCCAGTTATGCACCTCGTATTGCGTTGTGAATATTTATTCTATCGTCACTGGATCTACAGCCCTTTGTTGGGCCTTACCTCGTCTTCACTTTCGTAATTTTTTTTTACACAGGCGGTAGGACTCCTTGGACGGGGGATCAGCCGGTCGCAAGGCCGCTACCTACACATAGGACAACACAAACAGCGTCCGAGTGACAAGACAGTCCATGCCTCAGATTGCACGGCCACCATGATCAGCTAAATATGTCAATACACACTGATAATTACAACCTTCTTGCGGTCAATTTTCGCGGAATAAAAACTTCATACAACTTATTAATTGCAGGATTGTCGTCACTGTTGGCGGTTTTTTTATTGCATTCGAGGTAACAAGGTCATGGACTTTATGTACAGTGAAACCGTACTAATTGGGACAAGTGTTTTCTAGGCGGAAGGGGACACTACGACCTTGGCGGTCACATCGCCTCCATGAGCGACCAATATCAAGGCCAATGTTTTTAAGACTGACTTCAAAACTTACATTCTTACATGACAAGTAAATTTATTTTGTGATATGTAATCTAAGTTTCAAAGTATTGCCTAAAAAGATACGTGAAATCCCTTTTATTATAACTCCCCTGAACATATTTTCACTAGCTCTTTTATAATTCGGACTTTTCACAAATTTTGGCAAGGGCTTGCTCCAAATTAGCCTGAATTAGTGGGGTTTTGTCGTGTACTGCCCTTCACATTGAGATCATCTGTATGTATGTGTGTGTGTGTGTACAGGGTGTTTCACGACTTTAGGGCATAACTGCAGGAGATGATTTCCTAGGTCTTTGTGGTCAAAAGAGTTCATATAAACATATGTCCGATTTTGGACGGTTACGGAGTTATGACCGTTTTAAACTCAGAACAGAAGGTAACGATTACTGACAATAGACGGAACAAATAATAAACCAGCATAATACATGATATATTTAAAGTATGAATGTAAAGTTAACTTCATGAAATTACCTTTAATTTGAATTTATTGGTGTTTAAAGCTGATTTTCGAAAATGCCACCGCCGGCCGCAACACAGGCTGCCGCTCGGTTGTGAACCGCGCCGGACATACCAACCCACCCCGCCTTAGGTACCTCTCAAGTGTCGAGATAACGAGAACGCTCTGTCTGTAGCTGGCTAAAAATAGCGACCCGTCAGATGAAAGACGCGGTTCACACGAGGGCGTGTACGGGAATGAAAAAACGGTCATAACTCCGTAACCGTCCAAAATCGGACACATGTTTATATGAACTTTTTTGATCGCAAAGACCTAGGAAATCACCTGCTGCAGTTATGCCCTCAAGTCGTGAAACACCCTGTATATGTGCGTGCGCGCGTGCTTGTTGGGATTGAAAGAAAGTGGGATACTGAATGTGTATCAATGACATAGAGTAGCGACTGTGCAGGTCAGCTTTTAAGGCAGGGGGCGTAGCTCAGATGGTAGAGCGCTCGCTTAGCATGCGAGAGGTACCGGGATCGATACCCGGCGCCTCCAAGTTTATTTTTCTTTCTTTTTTTATGTTTTAAATTACTATTTATTTTCGATACCCGGCGCCTCCAAGTTTATTTTTCTTTCTTTTTTTTATGTTTTAAATTACTATTTATTTTCATTATGATTTCAGTAGCCATTTCGTTTTCTAAGTATGTTATTATCTTCCTCTTTGTTTTTATACTGTCATTTCAGATTTATATATTGTGCATGAGAATTAGTATTCTATTTTATTTTGAATTTAGGCCAATACAGACGATGATATATTAGATGACTCATTACTTGTCTGTGTACTCTTATATTTGTTGCTCTTCGAAATTTACTTTGATTTACTTAGCTCTTGAATGTAGCATGGAGCTGAGTCCCCCTTGAAGAGCCAACAGTCCCTCAGACACTCAGGACATACCCCAGTATTTTATAGAACCCCCAACATTCATTACCGTGTTCGCATGAACCCACAATTTTCCCCTATCCTGAGCCAGATGAATCCAGTTAAATCTTCCCATTTTGATACCGACGAACTGTGAAAACCTCAAATCCCACATCTTAATACTGTCCACGTGTTAGCGTATATGATTGAGGCACTATGCTGCAAGCCGGAAGGTCGCGGGTTAGAGTCCCGATGAAGTGGATTTTTTATTTTTTCAATTGACCTAATCCTTCCAGCCGCACTATGATCCCTGGGGTCGACTCAGCCTCTAACAGAAATGAATACCAGGAATCTTCCTGGGGGTAAAGGGCGGCCGGCGCGTAAGACTGACAACCTCACCGCCATCTGTGAGCCGATTGTCTAGAAAATGTGGGAGCCTCAACACCTCACAACCCTACGGGCCTCCACGGCCTGTTAAAGGGATAGCTTTACTTTTTTAAACCAATTGACATTCCACCAATTGCTCCACAATCACCCTCACCCATCACCTGGGGCTGGCACAATAGGCCAGAAGTGGCCGCAGTACAAGGGACTTACTCCCACCCCACTAGCGTTAATAGGTCTAGAGAAGTAAAGGACTGGCGTATTTTAAAATCTCTGCTTACGCTACATTTTAACCCTTTCCATGTCACGCACGAGATGGTTCGTCTACACCCTGGATGTGATGTCCATCTGATTGGTACTTAAGAATATCGGTGAAAGGGATATGGCCTGCCATCTGTTGTTAGCTGAGATGAACTTCTTTTTTGGGGTGGGGGATTCTTGAACAATAGAAATTAAACGTTTCCGCGGCAGCAACGGAAAGGTTCTTTAAATAAAGGCAGCCGCGAATCTTTATTGATCATTTTTTCTTGATTTCTGTATATGGCAACAATGTACGGGCACAATTGTTTCCCTCTCTTCCCTCCCACCCCCTTACGAAACTAAAATGGCTTCAGTTTTGCGCGTGGTTGTGACATAGGGAGGAGTCAGCGTTGCAAATTCCTCCCATAATGACTATCATCCGCTTGCACTGGTGCATTTAATTTATAAATCATCGACCTCCGTCTGTCTGTTTGTCTTCCCTGTTCGTGTTATCCAATCTCTTCTGCTTTGTAGCGTGTTTTAGGGGATACATAACCTCATTTTTCATCTCCATGCCCTAATCTTCATACATACAAACGTACGATAGCAACATTATTCAAGTTAAGGTAAAAAGTAAAGCTATCGCTGTAGCAGGCCGTGGAGGCCCATAGGGTTGTGAGACGTCGAGGTTCCCACATTTTCTAGACGGTCGGCTCACAGATTGTGGTGAGATTGTCAGCCTTACACCAGCTGCCCTTTATCCCCCAGGAAGATTCCTGGTACTCATTTCTGTTAGAGGCCGAGTCGACCCCAGGGCCATAGTGCAACTGGAAGAATTAGGTCAGTTACCTCATCGGGAATCGAACAAGCGACCTTCAGGCTTGTAGCGTAGTGCCTTAACCCCAATATTATATACGTATAGAAGTTGTGTAAGTAGCCTACTTGCACGTCTCAGACTAGTGGTTCTAAGTAAAAGCTAAAAAAGGTAACGTCCCCGTGTTTAACAAATTAATCATTACGCCATGAAGACTTATGGGGGAGTGGACGTATAGACCCACGTTTTCTTGGTTTCGGCACTAGTTGGAGGTGAGTGATCAGCTTCACGCCCTAGCCACTTTACCCGCCGGCGAAAGACCCCCCCCCCCGGTACCCCTTGAGGTTAGGCGGGCCCCAGAGCCGGTCTGGCCGAGACCGGGAACANGGTACCCATTGAGGCTAGGTGGGCCCCAGAGCCGGTCTGGACGAGATCGAGAAATGAAAATTCTTGGCCCCACCGGGACTCGAACTCCGACCCCTCGGTCGGTCAGCCGTAGCCAGTCGCTATCCTGACTCTTAGTAGAAGCCATAAACCCTACTGTTCCTATTGCATAAATTTCTAGTCCTGCAGATCTGTCACCCTTGTTGTTGCTGTTATTTTTATTTTTGTGAAGAAGTTCTTTAGAAAGCATAGATTCTGTCTACATCGAATTTGTCGGACATATCCTCTGGGTTTAACACCAGTTTGTAATTGTCGAGTTATGTTTGTGGTGTGCATTTCACACCACCGACTCTAACGTTTCTTTAGTTCCCGCCTTCAAACCGAAACAGAAAACCATTATGCTCGACCGGCATGTTACTTTGTGATTAATAAAATACGCCTAGTTTTAGACAAACCTGTTACCATATATCATTGCGCGACCGTAAATTTAATGGCGGTGGCGTCGTTTCCACCTCACAAGTTTGCATCTCCGTATTATTGTTGTCAGTGAGTGGAGGAAACTAAAACATGTGACGTTGGGATATACCCCAGTGGCATAATGTTGGTACCAAGTTTCATGGAAATCGCTCAAATAATTCATAAGTTGAAGTTCAGGAAACACACGTACAGGCAACATGGTGATCAAATAAACCAACTTGTTTCCCTGAAGAAGGAAATTGGCCTGAAAATCAGGTATTGAAGATGCTCTAGTACTTGGGACTCTTGACTGTCTATCACATTCGAACTGTGTATAACAAAAAAACTCCGTAGCCTGTAGTCCGCAAGTGAACTATACCGTCCGAAGTTAGTGCCAAGTTTAATTGTTTGTTAAAAATTAACTGCATTTGGATGAGCCAACAAATGTACGTGCTGTTAACCACCTATTTCTGAAGATTGTCTTCTTATGGGAAGTGACGCCCTGTAATCTGCTACAAGTATACCGACGTTTCGGAGGAATGTACTGCCTCTTTTATCAAGGTCTAGAAGTAAGCCAAGAAAGCAGGAAGCAAACGCATCCACATGTTAACGTGTGAGTCAAATAACTTTAAAATTTACCTTTATATTGTCCGTCACTTCAGCACTGCCAACTTTAGATGTGTGTTTGTGAAAAAAAAAAGACCCTAAACCTAACCCTAGAACTCACCGCCAACAAGAGAGAACCATAACGTTAAGCTGTCTTTTTTTTTACGAATGTCTACGGTTGGCAGCACCGACTTTTCGGACAACATGGCGGTAAGTTTTTTAAAAGTTGCTTAAGTCACCCGATAAGTTACGTAAGAACCGAAACAAGCTATATTCTTCGACCCTGAAGATGGAGGCGGTACGTTTTTTTCGAAATGTTAGTAACCAGACTATACGGCGATATGTCCCAGAGTATTGATAGCGCCGTGAGAGAGCCTTAAATCCGCTTCTGTTTGCCGAAGGAAGAAATATTTCTCGTTTTAACGCCTAATATGGCAACAGTGCATTTCATGTGGCTCCGTGAGATTCCTCTGCTGCTTTATGAATAACAGTGAAGGTCACGGAGCGACGGTGGAGGCCTCTGGCGACTGGAAGGAGCAGGCGAAGGATTATAATTGAAGCCGCAGCAATGGTTCGCTTTGTTGTCAGAGATTCGCCGCGCGGCCAGACTCACATTTCCCATTCCTTGTTTTCTTTTTTAAGGCGGTAGTGGACAATTTCTGCTCCACTCTGTGAACTTTCACAGTTCAATTCCCGGCAAGCACAAAATGTTTTTCTCTTCTACGTGACACGCTAACCGTCTCTGGAGCCCACTCAGTCCTCTATACAGCGGGTACCTTGGGCTCTTCTCCGAGGGAATGGGGGTAAAGTGGCCGTGGCGTGAAACTAATCCGTTCACCTCAATCTAGTGCCGAAATTAAGGCTGTATGGAGCTGTACGTGTTCATAGGGCGATGCTTCGTTAAGCACAGGGAAGGGTTTACCTTTTGCTAGTGAAATCTACCGGTTGCTGCAGCCTTAATTCAGGAAGAGAACGAAAAGAATATTGTTAGGATCGGGGCTGCGGAGCGAGAGAAAGGATGTGGTTTTGTAGAAAGTGATAAAAAGCTGGAGAAATGTCTGTGGCGTGGAGTAATTGTGGAGAAGAAGAAGGCTGCGTCCGAAAGCGTGTACTGACCCGTCATATCAGAGTGTTATCACTGAAGGCTTAATCCAATCCCTCTTCGTCACGTTCTGTTTCTTTTCAGATGCAGGTCTTGTGACGAGTTTAAAAAAATACAAGATCACCCTGTATCATCCAAATAGCTCCTCCAAACAGGCAGGCATTATTTTAAATATAAAAGTGCCACCGTACATACTGCTCTAGAGGTAACGATTGTATCCTGAAGGTACTCCGGATCTTGCCCCGGACATAGACCATCATGACTGATGTTATTCTCGGTTTTCGTCAGTTCCCCCAGGCAAATGAGGGTTGGAAAGACAAAGTTATCCCTGTGCTCAACTAATTAAGCACTGCGGCATGAAGGCGTATGGAGGAGTGGATGTATACATCCACGTTTTCTTTACCTCGGCACTAGTTGGAGGTGAGTAGTCAGCTTCACACCTCGGACGCTTTACCGCCGGGGAAGGAACCCCCGGTACCCATTGGATAGGAGGCTGGGTGGACCCCAGAACCGGTCTGGACGACGTGGAGAAGAGAACATTCTTGACCCCTACCGGTGCTCGAACTCCGACCCCTCGGTCGAGGTAGTAGCTCTACCGACTGAGCTAGCGCGGCTGGAATGCTGGGTTGTATCCAGTTAGGCCATGATCACTTCATTTCATATCTCCTCCAGTTTATCAGTCATTTGTTATCCGATGATATGTACTCTAAAGCGTTGTTAAACAACCTGCGAAGAAAAAATTGAAATGACGACAGCTGACGACAGAGAGATTGTTATTGGCAGATCCATCTGTCGGCGAAATTAGTACTGTCTGCAGCCAGTGCGTGCTGCGATCTGTCGGTGCGTTGTCTCACCATAATCTCATGCAACACCATTACAATTTTATTATACAGAGAGATAATTGGAATATCCGTTCAAAATTCAACGGGGATTTTTACTTTCCCCGTCTCCAGGTAGCCCTTCCGTTTTCCCGCCCTTTTACATCACAGCCCTTGAGAATGAAAAGGTAAAGTTGTCCCGTGCCTAATTTCCTTAAACACCTCACCATTTGTATTGTAAGCGAGTAAGTGCACAGCTTCACGTTCTGCCCTCTTTATCCGTGGGTTCATCAGACTGGCTTAAGCGGCAGACTCGTATTCTGGAGGTTCTTCCCTCGACTCTCGGCCGACACATCGATTAACCTGACATTTCATGGTTTTACTCGGCCCTTTCAAAGCAGATGCCGTGGTAGTACCTCTGCGTTGGCCTCGACCACTTCCTCGTGCAGCCATTCATCCTGTTATCTGACGCTATATCGTGTGAGTTATTGGCGTCGTTGAATTTCACCTGTGGGTAGAGCGGCCTCGCTGTCCTCCAGACAGGAGCCTGAGCTATCCCGTTGAAGGTGAGTGAGAGGCGCTGGAATGCGCATCGCAGCCACCTTGACCTACCGGGTAGGCCCGCACGCACAACCTGTAGGCAAGACAGCCCCTGGAATGAGATGAACCGCGGGACAACCAGTCCGGGCTCCTGACCATTACTGTCACTTGCAGTCCGTCCCCCTCCCCCCGTCTTCACGATTTTCTCATTAAACATTGTCCAGCTTCTAGACAGACAGCTAAATCATCCCCAAATATGGTATATAAATGTACCAGTACGATCTCCACTGTTTCATACGTTCATTCTTGGTGGTAGCAATCGGAACATGTAGCACGCATTCGGTTCTGCCCCTCCCTCACTATTTCACCTGAAGCATACCGGCTCCTGGGCCGTAAGTACCAGACTACACGGCTTCACATCCTAGAAGGTATTCGTGGCTGTGACAATCACTGTGCCAGGGTTTTGAGAAGAGGACCCCTTCCCTTGCAGTTGCTAGTTTTCACACCTCAGAAGTATGCGCTGTGGCATACCGCGTACTGTACAACCGTGCTCACAGAAGAGAGACATTTCATGAATCTTGACCATTCATAGGCAATAAATAGTGCCTAGTGACTGTGAAGAGTAGGTGTACTGACGCCGTGTAGTCTGGTAAAACTTTGCCTCTAAGGGAAGACCATGCAAGCAAACTTACTGTTCGACCGTGAAGATGGAGGGCAGAATTGTAGGAGAATTGTTAAGCGCTCTTCCTGTGAGCCCCAATATCACCTTAATCTGTACATCGTCAGTTTTGTCGTCCTGTATTAAGTGACGGACATAGACTGAGGGTGTTTGAGAACAGGGTGTTGAGGAGAATATTTGGGCCGCAGAGGGATGAAGTGACCGGGGGTTGGAGAAAACTGCATAACGAGGAGCTTCATAACTTGTACTCTTCTCCAAGTACAATTAGAATCATCAAGTCAAGGAGGATGAGATGGGCAGCGCATGTAGCACGAATGGGGGAGAGTAGGAATGCATATAGGATATTGGTGGGAAAGCCAGAAGGAAAGAGACCACTAGCAAGACCAAGTGGACACTATTAGAGTGGATCTTAGAGAGATAGGATGGGATAATATGGATTGGATCTATGTGGCTCAGGATAGGGACCAGTGGAGGGCTCTTGTGAACACGGTAATGAACCTTCGAGTTCCATAAAATGCTGGGAAGTTCTCAAGTAGCTGCACAACTGGCAGCTTCTCAAGAAGGGCTCAGCTCCATGAGTGAGTGTACCGTCGGGTGGTACCATCAGTGGTGATGGCATGTTGGGGAACCGATCCGTGACCATCTAACCCCTTGCCTGTGATTGCTGACTGAGTCACTCTGATGCGTGTTGCGAACATGTGAGCCATCCCTGTAACAGGCCGTGGAGGCCCATAGGTTGTGAGACGTCGTGGCTCCCACGTTTTCTAGACAGTCGCCTCTCATAAATTTGAAAGAATTTAAAAGGAAGTGGTTGTGGTCTAATCGAGATAATGTCCCGGAATTCGCCTGGAGAAACTGAGGAAAACCATAACATCCCATAATATTCCGTTTCTCTGCCCAGATTCGAACCGAGCACCTCCAGAATGTAAATGTTCGGTATTCCTTCTGCGACATACTGTTATGGGATATAACGCCGTGTAATCCGTTGAAAAGTCAACCGACGTTTCAGAGGAACATGTCCCCCCATATTCAGGGTCGAAGAATAACCGTGGAAGCACGTGGCAAACTCTGTTTTTTCCTCGGCGTATTCTTCGAGGATTTTTTAAGGTGGGAGCGATATGTTCCTTCGAAACGTCGGTTGACTTTCAACGGATTACACGTTCTTATAATCCCTGAAGATAGAATCCTACTTTTCAGTAAGTCTTATGTTTCCCCCCTCCTCTCATGTGAAAATGTGCGCCATAAAACACTCCAGATTAAAAGGCAAGGCTAAGGTGACGTCATTTCCGGTTAGCCAGTAAGTACGCTTGGAGTTACGTCGGTGGGAGGATAGACCGGAAGTGGACATAACGGGATACTATTGTGCTCGCAGATGAATGGAGTGAGTTCCTCTGTCCCGACGACTGGGTGCTTATCGCTTGGGAACTTTAAACCGACATCAACAAACACCGTTGCCTCCCTGTCTCGGCGCTTACCGGACTGCCTCACACATGTGACTGACTCCCTTCTTGAGAAGCCGCCAGTCGTTCAGCTGCTCGGGAATATCCCCAGTATTTTGTGTTCTTTACCGTGTTCACAAGAGCCCGCTACTGGTCCCTATCCTGAGCCAGATGAATCCAGTCCACATACTCACTACCCTACTTTTCTAGGATACATATTTTAATAGTATCCTCACATCTGTTTCTAGGTCATGACAGTGGTTTCTTTCCTCCAGAAGATGTGCATGAAATTAAATATATGATCACGGTACTGAACGAGAGACTTCCAGTAATTGGGAAATGTTTCGACAGCACTGGCCGATAGATGCTCAGGTTCATTGTAAAGGTGAAGCTGTCCCTGTAACAGGCCGTAGAGGCCCATAGGGTTGTGAGAGGTCCAGGCTCCCACACTTTTTAGTCAGTCGGCTCACAGATGGCGGTGAGGTTGTGAGTTTTACGCTTCGTCCGGCCGCCCTTTACACCCCAGGAAGATTCCTGGTACTCATTTCTGTCAGAGGCCGAGTCGACCCCAGGGCCATAGTGCGGCTGGAAGGATTAGGTCAATTTAAGAAAAAATATCCACCTAATCGGGACTCGAACCCGCGACCTTCCGGCTTGTAGCGTAGTGTCTCAACCAACACCGCGTGCCCCCGGTAGGGTCAAGAATTTTCTTTTCTCCACGTCGTCCGGACCGGCTCTGGGACCCACCCAGCCTCCTATCCAATGTATACCGGAGGTAAAGCGGCCGGGGCCTGAAACTCACCTCGAACTAGTGCCGAGGTCAAGAAAATGAGGATGTATGCATCCACTCCCCAATACGCCTTCATGGCGTAGTGCTTAATTAGTTAAGTACAGGGACAGCTTTTTACCGTTAGGCTTTGATATTAGCGGTGTTGAACCTTCGGGTTCTGCTGCCAGAGAGTCAGTTGATTAGTGTAGTTAACTGTTTTAATGAAATAGTTGTTATTTTGTGAAAATTCCTATCTTCTTTTTTTCTTCTTCTTCTTCTTTATCCAACAATTTGCGTAGCCGTTTGTAAGGGGATATCGCGTCTCGCTCTGTAGAGGGTACACCTCTCTCTCTCTCTCTCTTGCACACACATTCAGAATTCTAGTCGGTCAGTGACTCTGCCTTTACTATGCCTCAGAGACTGCCGGCAGTGTTGCCAATCTTACGATCACATACTCACCACGAAACAATTATTTCTATAAATTCACAGAAAATTAATTTTAAAAAAATAAAATAAAATGCAAATGGATTGTGGCAAGAACTTGAATGAAATGCAGAGGAAAATTATCGTAATTTCATGACTTTTTTATTGTTTTTAATTTGTTTACAGATCTTTTTAATTCCACAGGAGTGCTCATATTTTCAGCATTCAGACATGAATACACTTTATATCCAATCAAATCTATGGTCTCCTCCTCGGTCGTAGCAGAAAACCTGTCCATGTGCTCTGAGCTTTCGTAACCTCGGCACTGGAGGGATCTAAATGGTCAGCCTTACGCTCCGGCCGCTTTACCCTGGTATCCATTGGATGGAGGCTCGAAGGCCCTCTGGACGCTGTGGAGGAGACCAAAATATCTGTACCCAGTCGGGGCTGAAACTCGTTTTCCGTGGTCTTCCAACCCGCAGCCAGTCCCTGTACCGACTGAGCTGTCTTGTCTCCCTAATATATAAATAATTCTTACTAGTTGCTACGTCTAGTACTTTGAACCGCGATGGCTTAGTCGGTAGTGACTGGTCAGCGGGCCGGACGGCCTAGAAATCGGGGTTAGATTGTCAGGAGAGGCAAAAGATCCTCCTCTTATTGAGTGTCACTCTGCCCTACCCAGTATGAACGGGGGCTCTTTCTCCGGTGATAAAGCGGCCGGGGCGTGAAGGTGACTTTTCAGTTTAATAATATGTAGCTATACCTCCACTCTCCCCATACATCTTTTTGGCGTATAGCGTAATCTTTTCAGTGCTGAGTTTCATATAATAAACAACTGTTACATTTTGTTTCTATATATGTAAAAGGTAAAGCTATCCCTGTAACAGGCCGTGGAGGCCCATAGGGTTGTGAGACGTCGAGGCTCCCACATTTTCTAGACAGCAGGCTCACAGATGGCGGTGAGGCTGTCAGCCTTACGCGCCGGCCGCCCCTTACCCCCAGGAAAATTCCTTTTTACTCATTTCTGTTAGAGGCTGAGTCGACCCCAGGGGCATAGTGCGGCTGGAAGGATTAGGTCAGTTGATAAAATCCAGTGATCATCCGGTTTGTAGCGTAGTGCATCAACCAACTACGCTACCGCGTGCCCCTCTTTATGTGTATCGTTGTCGTAATTGTTGATATGAATTGTCCAAAAAAAAAAAAACAGAAGCCACGGGGTTTCGGTGTCAGCTTTGCTATAAAATCCTTTGTTTAGAATGCAAATGCAAGATGCCTCGTTGGTAGCACTGGAAGGGCTAAGCACAGACAGCTTTACCTCTTCCCTTTTGGTTCATTTAGCTGTGTGATGGGCAGCAAGTAGCAGCTACTGAGAAGAATGCGACCGGTAGGTCTCCATAGCGAAGCCTTCATGTTGTTTCCAGGAATTCTGAGGGAGGGGTGTAGCTTCCCCAGCCCTGCAGAGGCTCGCCCGTGAGAACAGTCCTGTAAAGTCCTGTTACATTCTTTTGCTGCTCCGCAAGCATGGAGAGCCATTGTAACGTGTCGTGTGCACAGAACGTGCAGACACATGTTCCGTTCTTGTCGCTATACGATAAGGGGTAACTTTAACCTGAGAAGTGCCAAACGTCGAAATTATAGACCTTTACCAAAATTGATGTGTATGACATCTGTTGGCATTTTATTTTAACTTGATCGCCGAGAAACATCTGGAGGCAATTTTCGAAGTTCTGAATGAGATTTTTATGTGGACATGGGAAGTATAATGTACCCGTGAGCTTTGCGGTACTCTGACCTGACACTGCAAATTAAAGATGGCATATTTTTTGTGGTTAAGGATGTCATTTTCAGCCTACTTTGGCTTATGCGTTCTCCATGCTGTCTTTGTGTCTGTGAATCCCTCCCTCCTTAACTTCTGTGGTCTAGAGGTCAGTTCCTGGCTACAGATCTAGAGGTCCGGGTTCGATTCCCGGCGCTACCAGACTTTCTGAGAAGTAGTGGGTCTGGAACGGTGTCCATTCAGCCCCGTGAGGATAACTGGGGAGATATTTCAAGGAAATAGGGGCTCCGGTCTAGAAAACCGAGATTAACGGCCGTGGGGATTCGTTGCGCCGACCACGTGACACCCTCTGTACGCACTAACTTCGCTGACAAGCGGCGGTCGCTCGGTCGGTAAAGTTCGCTTGCGGACTACGGGCCACGGAGTTTGTTTGTTTGTTTGTTTGAACCAGTCTTTACTTTACTCGGTATATCGTGTCACCTAAGCCCATAGATTCCTCACATCAGTCTGTCTGCATATGTATCCCTGCGGATCGTTCCTAGGCAACGGTTCGGTATACACGTTCCCGTGGCAACGAATACACGCAACATTAGAAGAATTGTTGGGGCGTCGTTTTCTATACGGTCCATCTCGTATCAAAGGAAAGTAAGAGATTAGTTCTTCCCAGAACTTCTTTGTAATGCTGTAACTCAGTTGAAACTATGTAACACAACATCAGGTTCAATCAGTACAGGAATTCTCCATCGTGCATGCTTCGCTGTTTTGCCATCTTCAGGGTTGTTAACCTACTTTAAAACGTTTGAGGTTCTCACAGCAATAACTGTGAAGAGCGATTTCTTTCTCTCGTGGGTTATTTTACTGCGCCTGTATCCAGACTACACGGCTTCAAGTAGTAGGATAGATGAATTGAAAGGGATTTGGAAGGAAGCTGCCTTGGCCTAATCGCGGTACTATCCCAGAATTTGCCTGGAGGGACTGAGTAAAACCACGAGAACCCCACCGTCAGGATGTCCGGTGTCTTTGCTGGGATTCCAACGGAACCCCCCGGCGTTACCTCTAAACCAGCATGTTCGGTTTACTGGGGTGTGACACCATGCAGTCGGGTACGTAGTCTTCAGGACAAGAAAATAAGCCGAGTATGTAAGCAGCAAGAAACAGACGGCGATCAGAACCCGTTATTTGCTTGGACTGTTCTTCGACTGTGAGGATGGAGACAGGACATTCCTTCGAAACATCTGTGAACTTCTACCGGACTGCACGGCGTCACATCTCAGTACTGCGGTACTGTACGTAGTCACCGCTGTGAGAACCTCAGATCGACAAGATCCGCGGCAAATTTGAAGTAGAAACCGGCGTTTCGGAGACAGCTGCAGTAGCTTCAAACCTTCTATAGCCAGTTAATTAGTTGGTTGCCGATCACAATGGCTGCGCGGTCTAAGGCATGAAGTGTCTTCGCCCGCTCAAACACTGGGATCGTGTGTTCGAATCCCACTGTGTGTTTATTCTGTTTGTGTTGCCGTGTATGTGCAGGTAGCGGCCTTGAGACGGGCTTATCCCCCGTCCAGGGAGTCATACCGTCGGTGTAAAAGATGAATAAACTGAAAAGCGACCAAGGGCCAACGAAGGGGCTGTAGAGCCATAGACAGATGTTTAGTTTGTTGGTTGGTTAGTTAGTTATTTGGGTAGATATTTACGGAAATTGTAATACTTCTGGCTTATATTCTGGAGGTTTCCGGTTCGAATCTCGACCGGGATACTAACTGCCTCAACTGAGGCTTTTCCTAGTTTTCCTCAGTCCCTTCAGACAAATCCCAGTATAATGTTTGAAGTCAGGCCACGATCTCACCTTTTTCAGTGTTTTATTCACGAATCATCGCGTACAGTCTGAGCTACTGCAAGTTGTCTCCAAGTTTGCGTTCCCTAACACCCACTACCTGACTTTCCCTTGGCGAGATGGAGCCGCGCTTGCTGTAGCTGCATTCACAGACAGACTGCCCCACATTCTTGTGAGAATCAAGACCAGCCCAATTACAGCGCATGGCGGCCCATCCGTGCTGAATACCAGCACACCAGCACACCAGCACACCTTGCCACCACTGCTGCGTGAAGCTCCTTAGTTATGCAAGGAAATGATTGTTGGCGTGTTGTTATGTCGTTTCTATGGAAACCACTCGATTATGCAGAACCAGAGGGCGACAGAGGTTCGGTCGGTATTACGGGATCGGCTTTTGCGTCGGAGGATCGAGGAAAACCACGAAGAACCTCAGTCAGAATAAGAGATATCCTGTCCGAGATTCGAACTGATGATCTCCCGAAGACGATTTCTGTAGCGTTACTGCTACACGAGCCCCGTTCCCCTGTTATCGTATTTCTTTTCGTCTCTCCGTCCCTTTTCGTGTGTTTATTTCTCTTTTCCTCTTCTATGAGATCCGGGATGGCTCGCTCTGGATTATGCAAGAGATTACCGATGAATCGGCGTTCGATTCTAGACAGCACAGACATTTTTCCTTCTCCAAAGCGTCGAGACCGCCTCTGGGACCCCCGGGCATGAAACTGACCATGTAATGCGTGGAGCTATACCTCCACGTCTTCATGGCGTGGTGCTTAATTGACAGAACCTTATCTTCTGGATGCATATAGTCTGATGAGCAAAATCGTTTCGGTGGAACCTGTTGACTTCTACCCTGAAGATGATAACAGAAGCTTCATCCGAAACGTTAGTTAAAATCTCCCTGAGGACTATTTATGTCTATCATTCCCTGGTGCCATTAACTTCATTTTTCTGTCCGTCCCTGCATTGTCGTGATGCCCGCGCCTCGAACCCAACTCTCTGCCACTGTCTGCTAGGACACATGCCCTATTATAGAACTCTGTGTGGACAGCCGTACAAGGAGTCTGCTTCTGGTATGAAACACACGTATATGCAGCTCGGGTGAACGCTGTGCGTCGTAATAGCGCCGTTTTTATTCGGCATCCAGGGTTTGTGGATGTCCCTCCGGGTGTCTTTCGTAAATACTTTGAAGATGCCCTTAGTCACCCTCGTCTGATCCATTCTATCGCGTTTCGTAACTTATCCTTCCTTCTGGTATCCGCTACTGGATCTGGGGTTTTGTATAGTTCCGCAGTTCTTGGTTAGTTCTGACACCCCGAACCACTTGCTCACTTACTGGTCCATACATCTTCCTCAAGCAGTTCCATTCCCAGTTCCCCTGAACTACTCATGGGCCAGATCCCTTACTTGTGGAGCTGCAGCCTCCTGCTCACGCTAGTTCATCTCTCGCGGATTTTTATATCCTGAAGATGGAGGCGATACGTTCCTCCGAAACATCGGTTTACACAATATCTACACGGCGCCACATCCCAAAAGACGGCATTCTTCATAGTCACCGCCGTGAAAACCTCAACTCTTACATCTTGAAGCTTGTCGTTGCCTAGGAACTGCGTCTAAATTTAATAAAATTAAGGTCTTCTGGGATATGACGCTGTATAGTGCGGTAGAGATTCCCTGGCGTTTCGGAGGAACGTACTGCTTCGATCATCAGGGATCGCTGCTTCATACTGGTCGCTTGCTTGACTTACTGTTTGACCATAAAGATTGAGGCAGTACGTTCTTCCGAAATTACGGTGAGGTACACCGAACTGCATGACGTCACACAATGTAATACTATCATGGCTGTGAACTAGGTAACTCCACAGAGAATTGAGCCCTTCTTGAGAAGCTAGCAGTTGTTCAGCCGCCCAACGGATTCATAACCTTTAATGGGACCCGAAATTTTATCACCATGTTCACAACACCACACCACTGGTCCCTCTCCTGAGCCAGATTAATCCACTCCACCTCCTCCCACACTGTTTCTCTAAGATCCACTTTAATAATACCCTCCCATTTACATCTAGATCTTCGTAGTGGTCTCTTCTAGTTTTCCGATAAAAAATCTGCATGCCGTCCTCTCCCATGTGTGCTACATGCCCTTCACGTCTCATCCTCCTTGACTTTATGCTAATTTGGCGAGGAGCACAAGTTATGAAGCTCTCAGTTATGTAGTTTTCTTCAGTCCTATCGTTTCATCCGCCTTGGTCAAGGCAGGGAGATCCTGAAACCTGACTCTGAAGTTAGGGCTTAGAAACTAACCTTTCAGCGATCCATCACGCCACAGTGGGTATGCGGGCCGCGTGTTCCTGGGGTACAGGCTCTGCACACCCACGTGGGGCCCCCTCACCCGCATTCTGCAGCAGAATGGGATGTGTTCCAATGACTTACTGCCGCTTTTTGTACAGGTTAGCTCCCCTTTGTGTCTGCTTCGCGCCCCGCAAAACCAGTGATTAAACCCTAACAGCGATCGTGTCCTGATAATCTCATGCGAGGACCGAACGTCACAGTCCAGTGGTAAGCGTTCCTGTGTCCCGGCTGGCCTCCCTGAGATGCTTCCTAGCTTCCCTCTGTTCCTGCAGGAAAATGCCGAGATATCCCTCAACTAAGGCCAGCAACACTTCTTTCCATATTCATTACAATTCATCAAACCATTAGACGCTATACAGGGTCTTCCTCAAAAACAAAATCTCACGTTAGGACTTGTTAGGCGGAACCTTAGCTGTGACCTCCCGAGAAGTACGTGTATAGCCTATTCGGCCCAGTAGTCCGATTCTGACTTTCGAGAAACGTCCTGTATAGTCTGGCAGAACAACATTGTCCTTAATTGAAGCTATAACTATTGTCACATGTATGTGTGTGAATGTAGACGGGGTATGGATTGGCGAATGGATTTATTGACCACTTATGCACACGACTTGTAACTAAATGCAATTACAGCGCGACCGCCGATCTCCACAAATCACCACAGCACCCATTAAGCCTTTTCCAGCCTGCTTTGTCTTCACCCGCCGTTTCCTGGCAGCGGCTTTAAGAGTGGAGATTCTTCAGCTTCACGCGCTCGGGTTCGCTGTTCTTAGCCTCCCTTGCAGAACTCAACTGAACTCATTGCTTCAACTATCCGGGTTATAACTTCTCGGCACGGATCACGTATAAAACGGCTATTCTACTGCGTTCATGTCTGTTGCTGCGGGAACGTGTTTACCAAGCTGTGCCCAGAAAGGGCCGTTATTTATTCGCCTCTCTCTTGGTCGTTGCTTGGCAACTACTGTACACTGTACAATATATAAAAAAAATATGCTTGCAGTTTCAGGCTACAATTTGTAGTCTCAACAGCATTTAAGATTGTAAAAGCTGAAGAGAGAGAGAGAGAACAGAAAAGGGAAGTGCAGTGAAAGTGGGGACAGGGAGATACACTTAATTCTGGAATGGGGACAGAAAAATAATCCTGTAGGGCACGTTTGTCCTTCTGGTAGAGGTATGTTTGATGAAAGGTAAAGCGTTAGGAAGTTGACTACGTTATGAGCTGAAGAAGGAGATTGAGCCGGGGCTCTACTCCGTCTGATTGAAATGTTGACATTGCTTTGGAAGGGCGACAGTAGAGCGAAATGTTGATGCATTTGAAGCAAGCAGTGCGATGTGGAATTGGGGTACCAGCTCAGCATTTGCTGTAGGGCTGAGTGAAACCGCGGAAAACCTACAAGCTGACGTTCATATGCGCTGTATTTAGAAATCCAGTTCGTACCTCACAGGAGAAACATTACGTTTTCGCTACAAAGCCCGACCAGTTAATGCTGTTTAGGGAAGCAGTCGCCGTTTACTGTGAGGACCAGACGGAACACACAAATACACTGTGGGCAGAATGCAGAGTTTTGGTATGTTAAAGCAGGTGGTATATACTGTATATAGTTACTACTGTAACTTATTTGGTTAAACACTCTACCGTACGTCTTACCCTTATTTCTATACTCGCATTTTTACTATTTACTAGACAAACAGCAAAGAACTGTGCCGAGGAGAATATTTGGGCCGCAGAGGGCTGAAGTGACAGGAGGTTGGAGAAAACTGCATAATGAGGAGCTTCATAACTTGTACTCTTCTCCAAGTACAATTAGAATGATCAAGTCATTGAGGATGAGATGAGCATGGCATGTACCACGAATGAGGAGAAAAGGAATTCGTGTAGGATATCGGTGGGGAAGCCAGAAGGAAGGAGACCACTAGGAAGACCAAGACGTAGGTGGGTAGATAGTTATCTTAGAGAGATAAATTGGGGTGTTATGGACTGAGTTGATTAGCTGAGGATAGGGACCGGTGTGTGCTGGTGTTCTTATTCACACGATGAGGGATTCTCACGATATTCGTTTTATGGGTAATTTATCTGTTCAGATAATTTGAAGTTTGTGGAATGCCTTTTCTAGGCGTCTTATCTTGGAAATGGCTTCTTTATAAGACCGCAGTGAACCTTCCGATTGCATAAACTGTTGGGAAGTTCTGAGTAGCTGAGCGACTGACAGCTTCTCAAGAGCTCCGTGAAGTCAGTTCATGTGTTCAACAGAAACTGGTTATATGCCGGCTTCCTTCCCATTTCACTGCAGTCAGCCTGTTCCGACTTCTCATACTTATTCCATCTCTTCCAAGGTCTTCCTCAGTCTTATTGTCCTTTTGGGCTATACCGTAGAATCTGTTTCCGTAAAGTTTCGTCAGTCTTTCCATCCAGACTGCTTTTTTTGTCTGTTGGTCTCTTTTATTTTGTACAAATTATATTTTTAGTTATCACCCACTATCATGTGGGGCACTATGCTAGAAGACGGAAGGTTGCGGGTTCGATTCCTGATGAGGTCCTTGGATATTTCAATTGACGTAATCAATCCAGCCGCACTATGGCCCTGGGGTCGACTCGGCCTCTGACAGAAATGAGTACCAGGAATCTTCCTGGGGTAAAGGGCGTCTGGCACGTAAGGCTGACATCACTGTCATCTGTGAACCGATTGTCTAGAGAATATGGGAGCCTCGACGTCTCACAACCCTATGGGCCTCCACGGCCTGGCACAGGGATAGCTTTACATGTATTGAAATCTGCCAAAACATTTCAGTTTCGGTTAAAATCGGGCCACGTTTCTGCGCATGTCTCGACCGTAACTCGTTAAATATTTAAAGGAATGACCGGACTTTCAAATAAAACGAATACGCGTTCTGTGTCCAGTCTACTTTTCCTTAAATCTTATCGGCTTTCCAGATAAGCGAAATGGAGACTTGCTACGCCCTCCCTGCGTTACCGGAACGCGCTGCATGTAGGTTGTGACACAGCCTTCTTCTTGTGCGGTTTAAATACTGCAGCGCGGCGTGGCCTATTTAACATCGCGACGTGTATACAGACTGGAACGCAGCCTCCTTTTCTGGACCGTTGATCTCGAACCGCCAGACATTCTCGCTGTTGCCAAATCTCACTCGTGTCATGACGGTAGTATAGATGGAATTTCGCATGACTCCACGGTTCGTTCACCTGATACTGTATGTCAGTTCTGAAGATGTCGGCCCCCCCCCCCGCTTACGGGAAGTGAGCGCTTCTTCCGGGTTCAAAAATTCTAGATCTGTTCTCAGTCACGTTATCATCAGGTAACAGTTGTCCCTGTGCTTAACTGTTTGAAATTTGAAATTTATTGACTGTTAAATTGCTGCTGGTCCTCGCCAGCACAGTGATCACGGGATTCGTGACCATGTTTTAGATGTTATTTGTAAGGACTTGAGGCTACAAGGAGTTTGTCCAAGATGCAGATTGTTCTAGGTGAGCCTTGTGTAGCCTCCGGACACAGGACTCAGCGACAGACATAAGGGTGGGAACAGGGCAGGTTGTCGTAGCGGTGTTCCTGGACTGTCGGGAGGCACTCGGTTCGAATCTGGCCCAGGGCTTCGGATACCCTGACAGAGGTGTATTTGATTTCCCCCCCCCCCAATCCTTCAAGTAAATGCCGGTTTAGTACCACAATTAGGCTTAGACAGTTTCCTTACAGATCCTTTCCAGTTCATCAGTGATCCTACTATCCCGCGGTACATAATCCATCCCGATGCTGGAACTAGTTCTGTTGCGTGAACAGAGGACCCGTGTCATTCGTTGCTTTAAATGCTTAGGAGCGAGATGCGTGTTGAGTTGCATGCATTTACGGGGCGGCAAGTAAACTGTGATGGTTTCTGCTAGCTGGGCAACATCGCAACTGCATGGTCGTCACGACGCTATCGTCGCTATGACTTGCATCTCTGTTAAAAAGTATATATTTATGAGAAAATTAATTCTAATGGCTCAGTTGTCTACACAACAAATTCTAGGTTGTATATCAGCAAATACCAAGTAATTATTCTTTCATTTCTTAAAAACGCGTCATGTTTCGATAATTTTTTATCATAACCAGATAAAAGTAAGAAGTAAAGCTGTCCACGGTCTGTTTAGGGAAACAGTCGCTGTTTGTTTATGAGAACCATACGGAACACACAGATACACTGTGTGGGCAGAATATATAGCAATTCAGTCCGTACCTCACAGGGAACACACTACGTCTCCACAACAAAGCCCAACCGGTTAATGCTGTTAAACAGTCGCTGTTTATTGTGAGAACCATACGGAACACAAATACGAGTTTTTTTATATAAATAAGGTTGGACTATACCTCTGTGCTTTAAATGGCCAAGGATCTCATTTTCGAGATTAAAATTGCTTTTGAGGCAGCAGTTACGCCCTAATGTTTCCGCTGCACGCTGAAACATATGTCGGTTACCAGACAGACTGATGTACACCTTTCCAGTCTCAGCAATGACACTGCAGTTGTTACGCAACTTGGTGACGCAAGTCCTGCATTCTTGTTGTGCATTTCCGGTTTCATCACTGCCCGATGGGAGGATATGACGTAACGTCCGCCATCTCGTAGCGCGCTGCTGCTAGCTGTGAAGGGATGTACATGGACGCAATGGACTTTGTGCTTTAATTACCTTATAGGGGCGTAGTAATTATATGTACCACTTTCTTTAACGTTAAATAGCACATTTCCCCACATAATTATTTGCGTGATTCGTTTGTTTCTCGGTACATCAACTTTATTTTTATAATGGAGATTTGGTGTGTTCTGTGTGAGGTACGAACTGACTCTTTAAGATATTACATCAGTGTTTCTCCCCGATGCAGCGCTTCCGACTCTAATATCAACATTCATTAACTCCTATCATGCAGAAAAGCCCAATTTTAACTTCTGTCCTCTGTCCATAACAAAGTCCGCTTCGTAACGCTTTGCCCTCTCTCAAACGTACCTCAACCAGGACAGGAGGGCACTGCCTGGGAACCTTAAAAGCCGAAAAATGTTTCTGCCCCCCTTATGTAACTCCCCCAATCCCCTCTTCCTCTTATGTCTCTTTCAGTGTTACTATGAAATGTCAAAATGACACGAATAGCCGAATTACACTGTCCACATCTTCTGGCTGGAAAAGATAGAGAGGAGCCATGCGCATACATGTTGGGTGTGGTGTACTGGTGCCTTATGGCAACTAAACTGCAGACAGCTCCTGTCCTTATATTGCTTAGATTTTGTGAGGATGTTGTGTCGGGTAAGTTAGCGTAGGTTACACCACGTGTCAGACGTACATGTACGTCCTTTGACACTTCATTATTACGAGTTAACCAGTGTTTAAATAGTCGACATTGTACTTACAAAATTGTGTTTATGCTTAATTAAACATCACGACATGAAGACGTATGGTGGGGCGGAGATATGGCTCCACGCATTCTTAGCCTTAGCATGGAGGTAAATGTTCAGCATTATGTCCTGGCTGCTTTACCTCGGAGAAGAGCCCATTGTTCCCATTGGATGGGAGGCCGGATATGCCCCAGAATCGATCTGGACGCTGTAGAGAAGAGGAAAATCTGTTGCCCCTGACAGTAATCGAACTCCAGTTCCTCAGTCATCTAGTCCATAGCCCCGTCGCTGTTGATGAGAATATTGATATGTATCACAATATTCGGTTCTGTTTGAGGACCGGGCGTGACAGAAGGACAATAAATAATTGCATAATTTGCAAGCTTCCGCAGATATTAGTACGATTATCAAATAACCATGATGCGATTTGGCGGGACATGTAGTACGCACGGGAGAGCAGCCCTTGAAACAGTCGGAACCATTAGGACTCATTTACCCTTTTTTTAATTGTTGTAGTGTATGTATCATTTTGTGTCAGCTGCAGAAATCGGTTGTTTTGGGTTCTAACGTTGGTGATTTGGGGGGTACGCCCTGCTCGGATGTGACGCTTTGTAGTCTGATAGTTGCCGACGTTTCGGTACTTACTGGCTTCATCGGTGTATCGAGAGCGGCTCTGTGGTCAACTCAGCATTCTGTTCAGTTGCTGTGGGGTGATGAAGAGGCTCGGGCGTGAAGCTGACCACTTAGCCCATCTAGGTCCGAAGTTAAGAAAGAGTGTTGCATCCCCAGGCCTTGCCGGAATGTGTTTCTGAAACGGTCTTGGTTGAGTATGTTTCAGAAATGGGACAGTAGTTTTCCAGGTCTTGGTGGAGTGTGTTTCAGAAATGGGACACAGTAGTTTTCCAGGTCTTGCTGGAGTATGTTTCAGAAATGGGAACAGTAGTTTTCCAGGTCTTGCTGGAATATATTTTCAGAAATGGGACACAGTAGTTTTCCAGGTCTTGCTGGAGTATCTTTCAGAAATGGGACACAGTAGTTTTCCGGGTCTTGCTGGAGTATGTTTCAGAAATGGGACACAGTAGTTTTCCAGGTCTTGCTGGAGTATGTTTCAGAAATGGGGCACAGTAGTTTTCCATGTCTTGCTGGAACTGGTGTAAGAAGTCCATGAGAAAGAGCTGCAAGTGTTTGCTGGAGTGCGAGGTAGCCACTGCTACCCCGACGACTGGGACTCCGCGACCGACCGCATTCCAGAGGCCACTCACCTTGACTACCCGCTGCACATTCCTATGCGCCACACAATATTAGGTCGCTACAGGGTGCCCCGCAACATTCATCACCATTCTCCCAACTGACACGCTGTTACTGCATTACAGAGCGAGTGTGTATGTAGTTTGGATCTGATGACTTTTAGATCATTTAAGAGCGCTGTACCAACTACACAAGTTAATTTAGCAGAGTAATAAGACGTGAGAATGACAGTGGCTTTTGAACTGTGGTTCCAGAACTTTTAGGTGTGCACAGAATGTTGCAGGGCGAGCGGTAATATTTGCTTTTAGTGCCAGAAGCAGTTCAGAGAAGTTCACAGAACACAATTATGTGGGTTGCTGCTCTACAAGCTGCTTCGAAAAAGTGTTACTTTTTTCTATGCCCTGTCAATGCTTTATTGGGAATGAAAGGTTCGAGCTTATTTCTGATCGGAAGTGACCTGTGAGGCACCGTGTGAAGATCCAATGCCGGAGATTGGACGGGTCAAGTGGGCATCTTGAGACAGGGACGTGTGAACAAGAAACTCTTGGAAAGTGTTTGTAAATCTGGTTAGGGGTACCGAGAAATTTTAGCTCTGGCGGTGGTGATCTGAACTTGTATTCGAGAGGTGCTTCGTTCCAGTCTCGGCCAGGACATCAGCTTTCCGGAGGTTTTCGTGATTGGGACTACTAGGGTTCCTACTCGGTCCCGGGGCTCAACACAGGTACCTGGATTCATTTCCGGCCGTGGGGCTCACCACAGACCTGGGTTGTTTTTCTGCCGTGATACTCAACACAGAGACTGGATTGTTTTTCGGCTGTGGGGCTCAACACAGAGACCTGGCTGGTTTTTCGGCCGTGGGGCTCAACACAGAGACCTGGATTGGTTTTCGGCCGTCGGGCTCAACACAGAGACGTGGATTGTTGTTCGGCCGTGAGACTCAACACAGACCTGGATTAATTTCGCCAAGGGTAGGGACCAGTGGCGGTCTCTTGTGAACACGGCAATAAACCAAAAAACCTTCCGGAACCAAAGAAGGCGGATAGTTTCATGAGTGAGCGACTGTCAGCTTTTCAAGAATGATTTTGTTCCATTTAGTTGCATAGCTAAATTTGTCCCCCCCCCCGGGGATGCTTAGCAAAGCAACACGGTTTAAAAATATGGGGAGGAGTGGAAGTGTAGCTACATGTTTTCTTGACATCGGAATTAGATGGGAATTGTCAACTTCACGCTCTGGCCACTTTGCCCTCTGAGAAAGAGCCTCCGGTACCCGTTGGATAGGAGGGTGGGTGCGTCCCAAACGCCATTTGGACGCAATATAGAAGTCTCTGCCCCCGCTGGGAGTCGAACCTTGACTCTCCGGCCATTAATCACACTGTACTGACTGAGCTACTGTTATCTAATGAGTTATGGAGTTAGTTATAATCGGTCAGCTAGTGGGCTGCTTGTAGGTAGTAAGTCCACTGGTTGTAGTTAGTGAATTTGTCTAATTCTTGCGGGGCGGGTGAGAGGGAGTCATGTCGGTACCCCACCCGATGTTGGGCCTATTGTACCAGCCCCGGATGATAGGGGAGCGTGTAGCAGTTGGGGGAATGAGAATTGGTAGGGGAAACCGAAGTACTCGGAGAAAACCCGCCGTACTGCCTCTTTGTCCACCACAAATCCAACATGATCTGACCTGAGATTGAACCCGGGCCGCCGCGGTGGGAAACTGGCCAGTAACCGCCTGAGTTGCGGCAGGATATAACGCCATGTAGTCCGTTGAAAGTCAACTGACGTTTCGGAGGAACATATCGCCTCCATCTTCAAGTGTCGAAGAAGAAACCAGCCTGAAAGCAAGTGGCAAGCAGGGCTCTACATAACCACCGGTGTCAAAACCTCAAGTCCTACCCGGTTATCCCTGTTCTTATCTCGCTTGGGTCCTCTGACGTCACGTCATACAGACTCGCTGGAGCGACGTGTGGCCCGCACCTCTGCGGCCTGGCCACTGACACGAGATTCCAGCCAGTTCCAGGAACTGGAGGAACAAGGGCAGACAAACAAACGGTCCGCGGGCCACGTCTGACCCGTCGATACATCAACACGTTATTACACACAGCGGGAATTGTCTGCAGACTAGCCGCAGTTGTCAGTACACCTGCCGCTCGCAAGACGGGAGTAATGCTGTCTGGCTATTGTAAAATTGGCCCTTGCACCGCGACCACAGTGATCTATTGTAACACTGTGTTCAGTAGGCTTAAATGCAGAAAGTATTTCCGTTTCTCTCCCTCCCACTTCGTTCTCGTGTCCCCCGTGCTTTTGATACTTCCGTTTCCCATGCCAGTCTTCATTCCAATAGAGCAATCAGTGGCCGCCGTGCCGAGTGGACCCAGCTGGACTCCACCCCCACCTAGCGAATAAACACTGCAGACGGGTGGAAAGAAAGTATAGCAGAGTGGTAGTTGAAAGCGAGAAGTCGTGAGAGAGACTTTGTTGTTTGGGGAGGCAGAGCATCATTTTGTTAGAAGGTTCCTAGGCTCCGCCCGCTTTTCCTTCTGATAAAAGCAGCGTGACAGTGAAGACGTTAGAATGGTTAGAAGCGGTTGCTTGAGACAGGGCCACCGAGTTTTGGTTTTTGAATTAATGGTGACTTAAGTAATTTTAAAAAAAAATGCAAAGGGGATTAATTTCGATTAATTTAAGTCGAAATGGGTGCCTAACCACACCACAGCCTCACCTCCATCTCTGAGCCGATTGTCTACAAAATGTGGGAGCCTCGACGTCTCATAACCCTATGGGCCTCCGCGGCCTGTTACAGGGAGCGCTTTTACCGAGCAGGTTGGCGTAACTGTAAGGCTGTTGAGTGGCATTCGGGAGGTGCTTGGTTCAAGTCTCGGTCACAACACCGGCTATCATTACTGAGGCTTCTTGTAGTTTTCCTGTCGCCGCAAGCATATGCTGGCATTGTTCGTGAAATAAACCACGACCACTTCCTTCTACACCCTTTCCAATTTACCAATCATTCTACACTCCACGCTGTATGATCTAGCTTCTGGTAAAAAAAGTATATCTCCCTGAGCTTAATTAATTAAGCACTATGCCTTGAAGACATATGGGGGTGTGGAGCTATAGTTCCACTATTCTTGACCTCGGCATTAGATAGAAGTGAATGATGAACGCCCCGGCCGCTTAAACCCCGAAGAGGAAGCCCCCGGTACCCACTGGGTAGGAGGCTGTGTTGGCCCCAGAGCCTGTCTGGACGCTGTGGAGAAGAAAAAATCTTACCCTACCGGAAATCAAACCTGGGACGTCCATCCCGTAGGCTGTCGGCTTACCGAATGAGTAAAGTAATCCAGAAAAGAGTTTTGAACCTCAGACTTCCTGTTTTCGAAGCACGAGTGCTCTTCTCTCGAACCCTGACTTATATTTGACGCTATAAACCAACCTGTGTAGTTGATATGTCGTCAGAAACCAACAGAAGGTGCAATATATTGGGCCTCTTGTTCCCATCGAGCATGCGCAGTGGCGTCTGAAGTTGGCAACATTGCTGTCGGAATGTAGCGCCATGTATGGTCCGCGAGCGATCCTGACAACTGCCTCTTCCCATATAGGGTGCCAATCATGTACGACATTCCATCCTGTCTGCGAGGCTTTCTTCAGGTCCTCTGCGTGTGGATAAACGCGACGCGTACATTCCTGCTGACAGTGTAGGATTTTAGGTTCTTACACCGGTGGTTATAAAAAGTTATGTCTTAAGGGACGTAAAACCGTGTAGTGAATGTCAGCTGACGTTTCAGAGGAACATGTTGCCTCCATCTTCAGGACCGAAGAATAAGCCAAGCAAAAAAACCAGCATGAAGCAGGCAACAAGTAGGGTTTTAGTGATGACGTAATGACACGTCACAATATAATGCTGACGCAACGTAAACCTGTTTTACACGCTCAGGGCGGAAGGCATCATCTGTTCTAGAATGTGCCAGCGTTTCAGCATAACCTGCTGCCTCTGTCTTCAGGAAACAAATGTTAAGAAGTTGGTATACCTGCATTACATGAAGCTCATTTTGTAGTTTTCTCTGTCCTTTCTTTTTACAGGTAAAGTAAAGTACAGGTTTAATTAATCGAGCAAGACGGGGGAGTGGAGGCACAGCTCCACCATTCTTGACCTCGGCAGTAGATGGAGGTGAGGTGTTAGCCACCCCCCCCCCCGNGGCTGGTCGGCCCGGTTCGATTACCGCAGGGTTAAGATTTTTCTTTTCACCACAGCATTCAGACCGGCTCTGAGGTCCACCAAGCGTCCTATCCAGTCGCTGTGAGTGTTAAAGCTGCCGGGGCGTGATTCTAACCACTCATCTCTTATCTACTGTCGAGGTCAATAACGGTCAAGCTATACCTCCACTCCCCCACACGCCTTCATGTCACATTTGTGTAATTAATTAAGCACATGGACAAATTTACCTTCTTTTGCGCTTCTCTGAAACGCCCTTAATCTGTGTTCGTGTCTCAGGGCTAGAAACCACATTTCACACTCATACAAAACAACAGACAAAATTACGCGCTGAACTTTTTTTAATATTACAGAAAAAGAAAACATAGTCTTGTGGGTGTCCTTGTTGAATACGGGTTTAGTGGCCGTTCCCCCGCCCCCCTCACCACACATGACCCCCTGAGGGGGTCCATCTCTCTCTCCGGTCTCCCTTTGGAGCCCCGCAGTCTGCTAAACCATGTTATGAAGACAGGAAGGGTGGGGGGAGTTCATTTGCTGCTGATGTATTGGCTTGAAAGTTATTCAGGCGTCTCTCCGTGTGTTCTGACCCTGTTCCGATTGCGCGCGAATGTGCGTGTACTGTAGCCCACTCTTGCACTCTGTGATATCAAGGACACTGGAGATTTGATGTTCCCACGGAGAAGAATCCCTTCCGGGATGGACGCCGTGTAGTGTGCTAGACTACACGGCGTCACATCCCAGAAGCTGGATTAGCAGTATGGTAGAGGAGCGAGATTTAACCCTCTAAACATAATAATGCCACAACTGGGTGTTTTCGACTGGTGGCTCAGTCTGCTAGCCACCTGCTCATGTAGGTTCCTCGCACGCGGGGTTTTCTGCCCTGAAGATGGAGGCGATGCGTTCCTCCGAAACGTCGGTTTGCACAGTATCTGCACGGTACCACATCCCAGAAGACGGCATTCTTCATAGTCACTGCCGTCAAAACCTCAAATCCTACATAACACAAGTTGTTCGTCTTCCTTATGGTGAGAGCGAATGGGGGGAGTGGAGGCATTGTTAGCGTCGGCACTGAACTACCTTTACCGTCTGGTAAGAGTCCCCGTTACCCTTTGAATACGAGCCTGTCTGGACGATGTAAAGGTAAGAGAAATTCGTTGCGCCTACCGGAAAACGGACCTATATTCCTTGGCTGTCAATTCTGCAGCCTGTTACTAAACCGACTGAGCTATTCCGACATAGTTTACAAATTGAAATGCACATAGAGGCGTGAAGAACGGGAGATCTTTAAGTGACGGTTCAGGAAAAATGTTGCTAAGAGAGTGGAAACAGCTGGCTGTTGTCCGATTCCGGGCCATTTTGATGACGTACGGCGAAACGGTGCATAGTTTTGTTGATCGTCCTGTAGACTCACTGCCAGACCAGGGGAAACCCCGAAGTTCCGGGAGAAAGCAGAGACAGCCGAGGCAAATGGGATTTAACGGCGAGAGAGAAAGAAGACGGCAGACACGTGACAGGGTTCCCACCGAACGGCGGCCTTCCCCGTCACGCTCGCCATTATTATTATTATTATTATTATTACGTTTATTACTTGTATTGAATATAAATATGAATATCTTCCATCCGTTAATGATAATTATTTTCTGTATTAATGGGCTCATTATTGTCATAATGGAAATAATTCTCTTTCTTTGTGTGTATTGCCTATTTCCTTTCACTGTCCCGAGTGGAGGCCGGTTCGAAAACCTCCACCGTAGCCCTGTGAGCCGTAGGAGGCGACGAAAAGGGAACCGGAACCCTGTCCCTGGGAGACATGGATACAGAAACATAGCTCTTCAGTTTGGGGGTTGGACGCAGGGCTTGACGACCTTACTCTGTAAAATAAAAATTATTGTTGCGAATTCCGAAGAAGTGAAACCCGGACGCAGTCTGGCAGAATCTTGTAAGGAATGCTGTGGTTCGAAAGGGGCTGTTTAGCCAGTGATGATTTTGATGATTTCCTTTTACTGTGAGCGCATATAGCGACTGGGCTACGAGCTGGGCAACCGAAGAGTCAGGGTTCGATTCTCGATAAGGGAAATAAATTTATCCTTTTCTCCGTGAGGTCCAGACCAGCCTAGGACTCACGCAGCCTCCTTTACAGTGGGTGCTGGGGTTGTTTTCCCCGGGAGTATAGCGGCATTGGTGCCCATAAAGTACAAATGCCCTTACACGGACTCTGCGTGAGTGTGGGTACACTCGTACTGAATTACGGTGCAACAAACGTGGCGCATACTCTGGAAGACAAACTCCTCGTCTCTTCGAAGTGGAGACCTCCGTTTCCAAACACATAAAGGGACTTGGAACGAACAAAAATTTGGTCATTATTCCCGAGGGGACCAAAAACAAAGAATTACTGTGCTGGCGAGGACCAGCAGCAGTTTACCTGACCGATTGACCGGTTAAGTAAGTGTGGTACCTCTACTATTGATTGTTCCTATGTTGAGTAAGCGAAGCTTCCAGTTCCGAGAGAAGGCATTTGCAAGATAACCCGCGCTACTCGGTGTAAAATACCAGGAAAAAGCAGTACTTAATTCGGAGCGGCGGGTCGATGTTTTCAGTTGAGGCTGTAGCGCTGCGCGGAATGAAGTCCAACAGGCTCGTCCGTCTTGCTCGTCTGGCCGACCGACTTATTTAGAAACCAAGTTCTACTTGTTTCTGCTGCTTCCTTGCAGCGCATGCGCAGCCTTACGGAACTGCCCCCAAGGACCCTTCTTGGGTTCAGGAAATAATTTTGTTGGATTTTGAGTCCACCACAGCGGGTGCGGCACTGAGCGCTGACTGCTCAACTTGCTGTTCTGTTTCTTGCTTAAGGTGTTTTCGACCCTGAAGATGGAGGCAGTAAGCTCATCCGAAACGTCGGTTTATGTCAGTCAACATGGCGTCACGCCCCAGAGTCTAGTATTACTCTACAAGATTATTATCTTCTGGGATATAACGCATTGAAGTCCGTTATAGGTGAACCGACGTTTCGGAGGAACATATCGCCTCCATGTTCAGGATCTAAGAATAAACCGAGAAAGAAACGAGCGTGAAAGCAGGCGGCAAGCAGAGCAAACGTCGGTTGACTACGAACGGACTGCACGGTGTTATATCCCTGAAGATAGAAGTGTTCATAAACCACCGGTGTGAGGACCTCAACCCCTGCGTAGTGTTCCTCCTCTTTATATCGTGACATATTGAAGGAATGCAGGGAAGACTGCAGCTGACTGGCCCCCCTTCTATCATTAGTTTACTTTGGGCGGCTTTGTACCTGCAAACTCCGGCCGTGACGCCAATTTGTGTGTGCCAAACTTTGGAGCTCCGGGCCTGTGCCATGCTTTCCTTGCTGACTCATGTGCCCTTCTTGTCCGCAGGAACCTGGCAATTGGAATAGGCATTCAGAACTTCCCTGAAGGCCTTGCAGTCAGCCTACCTCTCCAGGCGGCGGGGTTCTCCACCTTTCGCAGCTTCTTGTAAGTAAAACAGTGCTTAAGTCCATTTGGAGCCTTCCTTAAGGGAAAGATGAGCCTGGGTGATCATGAATAAATCTGAAGAAAGCAGTCTTCTGGGATTTGGCACCGTGTATATGTGGTGTTAACCGACGTTTCGGAGGAACGTATCGCCTCCATCTTCAGGGTAGAAGGAAAAATATAAGAAATCCGCAAGCGAAGAGACCGTGAGAACCGGTAAAAGCAGACGCGTCGAGAGGGCGGCAACAGAAGCACGCAGTAGCCGCTTGGGAACAATCTCAGCATTTGGCTGAAGACAGAGGAAAACCACGAAAACCTGTGTAGAGATGGCCGGTCCCAGGACGTTCCTATTACGCACTGACTTCTAGGCCGCAGTGTGGACGTCCCCTGAGATTTGCCTACCGTGTACTGTTCCCATAATTCTGTCGGAAACACAGTGCATTGGTGCACCAGTTACAGTAAGAGAAAAGCACAATAGATCGCGGTGCAAGGGCCGAGAAGGCCAACCCCTTATACGATTACATTCATACACTAAGAGAAAAAAACAGCTTCCTCGAAACATTTCTATTTTGAAAACGCATCTTTCAGCGCATCTTCCTTAAGCTCGGTCGCTTGGGTAAATTGCTCCTGGCATTCGCCAGCACAGTCATTCTTGGTTCTGGGACTCATAACCATATTACACTGTATCACGAGTCTGGGAATGATATGTGATATGTATATAGCAATTCAGTCCGTACCTCACAGGAAACACCCCGTCTCCATAACAACGACCAATCGGTTAATGCTGTTTTGGGAAATAATCGCTATTTACTGTGGACAAAGGAAATATCGGGATTCGATTCCAGGCAGGGACAAAAGGTTCTCTTTTCCACAGCATACTGACTGCCCTTGGGGCCCACTTTATTATTATTATTATTATTATTGCTAGTGTGGTGGGACTAAGTCCCTTGTACTGCGGCCACTTCTGGCCTATTGTACCAGCCCCAGATGATAGGTGAGGGTGACTGTGGAGCAATTGGTGAAATGAAGATTGGCAGAGGAAACCGAAATACTCGGAGAAAACCTCCCCCAGCGGCACTTTGTCCACCACAAATCCCACTTGACCAGACCCGGGATCGAACCTGGGCCGCCGCGGTGGGAAGCCAGCGACTAACCGCTTGAGCTATGGCGCGTCCCTGGGACCCACTTACCTGGGTAATTAGTACCGGGGGATCTTTCCCCAGAGGTAAATCTGTGAGGGTGTTCACCATTCACCACCATCAAGCAAAAGGGTAAAGGTATCCTTATAACAGGCCGTGGAGACCCATAGGTTTGTGAGACGTCGAGGCTCCCACATTTTCTACACAGTCGGTTCACAGATGGCGGTGAGATTGTCAGCCTTACGCACCGGCCACCCTTTAACCACAGAAATATTCTTGGTACTCATTTCTGTTAGAGGCTGAGTTGACCCCAGGACCATAGTGCGGCTGGAAGGATTAGGTCAATTGAAAAAATCCAGTGACCTCATCGGGAAACAAACCCACGACCTTCCGGCTTATAGCGTTGTACTTCAACCATACTACCGTGTGCACACCCTCCTCCATCTAGTGTCGAGGTTAAAAATGCTATAACTTCACTCCTCCATGCGTCTTCATTGCAAACAAATTTACCTTTTTAACTTGCTTTCTTATATGTTTCGCTTCATTACCTCCTTTCCCTCTTTCTGAAGGAAGGAAAGGGACAATTTGTATTGCCGTTCATTGAGCCCAGATCTGCTGCTTAATGCTGACCCCCAGAACAAGGGGAGATTGCGTCTCTAATGAGCAGGGTCACCGTCTTCAGATCCTGCACGTGTGCACTCCAGCACGTGCGCTGACAGTGGCGTCGCGGCTCTTGTCTCCTGTTCACTAAACTCTCGCTAATCCGGAGTAATGTGGGGAGCATCATCCGGATTAGTGAAGCATCGGATAACCCTAAACGACAAAAAAAAAATCTTGGAACACAAATAAATGGGAAATTTAATGATGTAAGCAGGTAAAGGTAAAACTGTTTGTGTAACAGGCCGTAAAGGCCATAGGGTTGTGAGACGTCGAGGTTCCCACTGGCTCACAGACGGTGAGGTTGTCAGCCTCACGCGCCGGTCGCCCCTTACCCCCAGGAAGATTCCTGGTATTCATTTCTGTTAGAGGCTGAGTCGACCCCAGGTCCATAGTGCGGCTGGAAGGATTAGGTCAGTTGAGAAATTCAGTGACCTCATCGGAAAACGAATCGACGACCTTCCGGCTTGTAGCGTAGTGCCTCAACGAACTACGCTACCGCGCCTGATCACTGTAGATCCTTTATTTAAAAACTATACAAAGACAATACGTTGCGAGAGCCACCCGCATTGAATCAAGCTCTGGCCAATCAGTGCGCTCCACGGCAGTTCGAACGCCCCTTGATTCGCGCTCCGTTAACGAGAACGTACCTCTGACACGCTAGTCATCAATCGCGGTCTAGGAACTATCCGCTGCTAAGTAACGGCTTGGTAATCACGTTTCCGTGGAAACAGCAACGCACTTCTCCCGCCAGGTGGCAGCACTCAGCTCCGAGCTCCAACTCCAGGGATAGAAGACTCAGAAGCTATACTTGTTTTTGAACGTAATGATGCAGGTTTGAAGAGACTGTCTCAAGTTCTGTCTGAACAGACACGTGACTTATCTGCCTTCCTGAATGTCATGTGACTTTTTAAAGTACGTACTCAACTGTGAACGGCATTTTTCACATTTCTGTCCTAATTATCCGACATCCGAATTAATTGTAACCGGATTAGCGAGGGTTTACGGTTAGTGTCGAATGGTAGGTACGATGATTGATTGATAAATGATTAATTGAACGAGATTTGGAAGAAGACAGCGAGTGTGGCTTGACCGAGGTACTCACAAGAGAGTTTCATAGAGAGAGACTCGGGAAAATCACGAAGTATCTCAGGATAGCCAGTGTCCCGACCGAGATTCGAACTGCGGACTTCCCGAATACGAGTCTGTACGCGATAAAATTTGGTCACAATAGTGTCACGTGTAGGGTGGTACGCGTGATGAGATTGACGGGGTCTGGTTCGGATGATTGGATTTATTGGCACATCGGTTACAGTCTCTCTTAATCACATTTAATTACAACGCTAGCGCTGATTTGCCTACACACTGGACCTCTCCTGGTACCACGACTAAACCACGGGAACTGGCGCTTCAGATAACTAAATATTACACATGAATAAAATCTTCACAGGTCGACGAACTTTCCACTGCTGGCTCCTACCGACCAGTCGGAACTCAGGACTGTCACTGTCACTTTTTTATTGCTAGTGGGGTGGGACTAAGTCCCTTGTACTGCGGCCACTTCTGGCCTATTGTACCAGCCCCAGATGATAGGTGAGGGTGATTGTGGAGCAATTTGTGGAATGAAGATTGGCAGGGGAAACGAAAGTACTCGGAGTAAACTTGCTCCAGTGCCACTTTGTCCACCACAAATCCCACTTGACCAGACCCGGGATCGAACCCGGGCCGCCGCGGTGGGAAGCCAGCGACTAACCGCTTGAGCTATGGCGCGGCCTCCAGTCACTGTCACTTCACTTCTGGCTATAATTCGCTCTGAACTTAATAGTCAAAGTTACTTTCCGCCAATCAGTTCGTCTTGGCGTCAAGCCCCTCGAGATTCACGACCAGATGAACCCTTCCTGTCGTAGTCCTTATGTAACTCCCCTATGAGGAGAAGATGGGTTTGTCTCTTATGAGTGTCCTCAGCTTTTTGTCAAGTGTGCATTTCGCATACATAACAATGGCTCACAGCTCTCGTTATATAGCCGCAGCACGGACCACACAGAAATCACAGTTCTATTGTTGCATAAGAACACCACAGAGAAAACGAGTCACGTGATAATTACCTCGCCAGTCCACTGGCGCGCTGACTGTTGCTTAGCAGCGAGCTATAAATATTCTATTGTTGCGTGTTAGGCCGTGTTTACAGAGCTGCTGCTTGGCAACGCGTTGATCAAATCCGATGCAATATATATTATATAAACTCATTTTTATTATTATCCTCAAATTTATGCATAGATCTCGTGTGTTACACCACTTGCTTCTAGTCTGTGCAGTACCTGACAGCCATACGCCACTGACGTGTCCCCAAAATCGCCACTGTCGGTTGTGTTGTAACATTATCACGGATGATAAGTCGAGTTAAGGGGCAATGTCCGTTTGGTCACCTGCCCCCCCTACAAGAGATAAGCTGACAGTTACACATAATACATAAGTACTTTGTAATCTTGGAACCGACCCCCCCCCCGACAGGTGGGGTTGCGAGGTCGTGTGACCTTCCGGTGGTACGTATCACGTTTCTTATGCTGACTCTGTTTAACCACGCCGTGCCAACTGCTTGCCACTGGCAGTGACGTGATACTTCTGTTCAGCAACACCTCCGATCTGGAATGTAGTCTTCTGCTATATGGCACCGTCTAGTCTGGTAGACAGTTATTAACATTTGAGAGGAACCTGTCGCCTCAGTCTTCTACCCTGATGATAAGGACAGTATATTCCTCCGAAACGTTGGTGCCCATCTACCAGACTACACGGTGTTGTAACCCAGCTCAGTATGAGCCTCAGACCTCAACTTTCTGTACGTCCAGATTGGTTCTGAGGTCCACCCTCTCTCCTGCCCGAATATGTCCTCTTTTTGTCGTGGTTAAGCCGGACGGAGCGTAAAGCTGTCTGCTTACCTTCATCTGCTCTTTATCATTGGTAACTCGGACTAGACTCTGTGCCATAGGAACGAGGTTACGTCATCGTCAGGTAGTGACGTAGCCCATGACGTCATCATGAAGTTACTAGATTCTGTTGGATTTTAAGTTCTCACTGCAGTGACTGTGAAGAGTACGGTCTTCGGGTTGTATCGCTGTGCAATTCGGAGACAGCTCAGCGTTTCGGAGGAATATCTCGCCTCCATCTTCAGGTTACATGTGTAAGCCAAGTAAGAAACCAATACAATCCAAAGACTAGACTCTGTTTTCAACGTTACTTCAATATTCATCCGCTGATGGGAAAGTCAGGCGTATGTGCCCGAAATTGTGCCGAAGTGTACATCCGCGCATGCGTAACCCCTGCGCTAAACGGAGGTGAGTAATCAGCTCGACACCCCGGCCGATTTACCCCAGGTGAAAGAAACTGCCGGTCTGTACGCTGTAAAGAGAAGATCGTCGGCCGTACAACCCGTAGCCTAGTCACTACACTGACTGAGCTGTCTCAGTTACCGACAGTCATCTATAGGCGTGAAGTAATCCCCCTTTTAAAAGGGTTTGTTGCATGTGGACGGACAGACAGTATACCAGAGCTATCGAACTCATGGCCACTCAGAAGAGTGTAGTCCTTTGAAATTCAACGGACGTCTCGGAGGAATATGGTACCTGCGTCTTCAGGATCTAATAATAAACCACGCTAGCAGCGGGCAGCTGCCTTCTTCATGGCGGTTTCTTGCTTGGCTTTGAAGGTGGAGGAGACATGTACCTGGACTGCACGCCATTACAGAGCTCTTCGTGACGACCGCTGTGAGAACCTACACTCATGGTTATTCACTGTACTTAGTTCAGCCCCCGGTTCAGGTATTCGCCCATTGGTTTCACTTGTCAATGGAGCTGGAAAACTCCCTGACCTCTGTTCATGCTCCCTTTGTTACTGATTCACCTGGCGTGCACAACGAAAAACGATACAAGCTCCGTATCGGCGGCAGGGAACACATGAAGACTGCAGTTCGTCGAACTCGCCATGGCGTAAAGTTGGTAGCCCTGCTGTGACTTCCTCTCCTCGCTCAGTCACGTAATGGACAATACGTGCACCAAGACAACGCGCAGAAACGGGCCTATCCTAACCTTCACATGACGTTCACTGCGTTAATATGTCTACAACCGTCTGTAATTAGACCATCAGCGAGTATAGCGACAACAGGTCCTCCATGTTGGGGGTTGGATGCAGGGTTTATTATTATTATTATTATTAGAGGGGGTGGGTTTCCCCATGCACTTAGACCAGTTATTGGTCCATTGTGCGTCCCCCTTTAATTTCTACTGTCGCCATACCCTACCGGTACTGGTGCGTACTATCAGCCCCGTTCAGCCAACGAGGTCGGCCCTTGGTACCTGATATTTCCCCCATCTACCAGAGACATTGGAAACTACTTGTTGCCTAATTTTGCTCAGAGGTCTCCAAGAGAAATGAGGATCTTTTACGTGTCGTAAATCTACGACACGGGACCCACGGCTTAAAGTCCTTCCCGGAGGACTTGTTCCCTGAATTCTTCCGTCCTTAAAAATACCACGACCTCCTCCGGGTTTGAACCCGCGTACCTTGAGTCATGAGGTGGGAAAGAAGTCCTTGCGAAATGCAGAGAAATGACAAGCGGGTGGTCCAATGACGACTCTAGCAGAATCTTGTAACGGATGCTGTGCCTCGAAAGAGGATGTTCTGCCGATTGTGTTGGTGACAGCGACTAGGCTATGGGCTCGACTACAGGACAGTCCGGGTTCGATTCCCCAGGAGGGGCAAAAGATTCTTCTAATTTCTCCAGCGTCTGGACCAGTTCTGCAACCCTATTCATCTTACATGTATGAGACCTAATCGCCTCGACCCTGACGATGGAGGTAGCATGTTCCTCCGAAACGGTGTGCCACAATACAGATGACCGCATTTGAATTAAAATGGTTAAGTTGTAATAAGACAGTAAAGCTCTCTTCCTGTTCTTAATTAAGTACCACTCCGTGAAGACATGGGGGAGTGGAGGTATACTCCACGCATTCGTAATCTCTGTACTTGATGGAGTCGAATGGCCAGTTTCAATCCCCGGCTGCTTTATCCCAGGGGAAAGAGCCCACCCGCACCCACTGGATAGGAGGCTGAGTGGGCCCCTGAGTCATTGCAGGACAATCTGTTCTTGACCCTACCGGTAATCGAACTTAGATTTTTCGGTCCTCCAACCCCGTAGCCTGGTCACTGTATGTGCTGAGCTATGTATCAGCTCCTGGTATGAGCTGCAATGAACTGCCGTCTCACTGCTGGCAGATACACCTGTTTTGCACGAAACATTTCAGTTCTCCTCAAATCCCTGAAAGAGAACGGTAAAGGTATCCCTGTAACAGGCCGTGGAGGCCCATAGGCTTGTGAGACGTCGAGGCTGGCCGTTCTTTACCCCCAGTAAGATCCCTGGTACTCATTTCTATTAGAGGCTGAGTCGACCGCAGGGCTATAGTGCGGCTGGAAAGATTAGGTCAATTGAAAAATCCAATAACCTCATCGGAAATCGAACCCGCGACCTTCCGGCTTGTAGCACAGTGCCTCAACCAACTACTCTACCGCGTGTCCCTCTTCCAGTCCCTATGTGTGACAAATGTAAAGTTGTCCCTGTGCTTAATTAATCAACGACGACGTCATGAAGATGCATTTGGGAAGTTGAGGTATAGCTCCACCATTCTTGACCTGGGTCGTAGACGGAGGTGAGTGGTCAGCTTCACGCCCCGGCCGCTTTACCCCGAGGGAAACAGCCCACCGGTACCCGATATATAGGAGTCTGGGTGGGCTTCAGAGCCGGTCTGAACGCCATACAGAAGAGGAGAATCTCTTGCCCCTTCCGGGAATCGAACCCCGGCGGTACAGCCCGTCTGGACCGAGTGAATCGCGCTTAGCCGTGGCAAACCACAGCTGAGCCGTGATACTGTGTGTGACCTTCCAACCCGTGATGCTGGGAGTGACAGAGATGGAGCCGGAAGTTGGGGGAGGGGGGACCGGAAGTGGGGTGTAAATGCCTGCAACAGCAGTCACTTGGCTGCAATAGGAAGAAGTCGGGGCCTATTTCTTGCAGCTTTTGTTGTCTGCGTGATGCGTCGTGGGCGAGGTGTTTATGTACGTGTTTGTGACGCCGACCCGAACCGCTTCACACAGACTGGCCACAGAACCACAGCAGCCCGCACAGGTTCCACTGGCGTTCATTCAGTTGAAAATCACGGGAGGCATCCACCGAGGTGCCATTCACGGTCAGGACCAGAGATTTTCGCTTCCGCACAACTTTGAAAGCGGTTCAGTAGCCCAAACCCGCCTATCGCGAGAATTCAAGGAGATTCTTCACTGTTGGTGAAGCGGCCGAAGCGTGAAGCTTAGCACTCACCTGTAGTGCCCGCAGTTAAGTGAGCATGGAGCTGTCCCACTACTGCATCTTACGCTATCATCGTTAATTAACTAAGTTCATGGAGCTGAGCCCTTGCCGAGAAACTGCCAGTCGCTCAGCTACTCAATAACTTACCAAAATTTTGTGGAACCCCAAGGTTCAGTGCCGTTCACAAGAGCCATCTACTGCTCCCTATTCGGAGCCAGATCAATCCAGTACCTAACATCTCATCCTCTCTAAGATCGATTTTAATAATACCCACCCACCTACATCTTGGTCTTCCTAGTGATCTCTTTCCTTCTGGATTTTCCACCAATGTCCTATATGCATTCCTCTTCTCCCCCGTTTGTGCTACATGCCATGCCAATCTCATCATGGTTAATTAAGTACAGCATCAAATACCTTACCACCTCACACCTCCAGAAACTTCCTTATGAATACTCTCAGGATGTGACACCGTATAGTTTGGTAGATAGGTACGAACACTTCGGAGGTTGCGGGTGCCTTTCTACTTATATTTATACCTTTGCTTAATTAAGTCTCGTGCCTTGCAGCCGTATGGGGAAGTGGAGCTGTAGCTCCAGGCATTTTAACCTCGACACTAGAGGGGAATAGTTAACTCTACGCCCCGGCTGTTTTACCCCCGGGGAAGGAGCCCCTTTTCTCACTGGATAGTAGGCGGGGTGGATCTCAGAGCCGGTCTCGACGCTGTGTAAAAGAGGTAAATCTCTTTCCCCTGCCGGGGATCGAAACCCGATTCCTAGACAGTCGATCCTGTAATCCGTTGCAATACCAACTGAAGTGGCCGACCACCCACGAGGAACCTGGCATTCCTAGGTATATCTGCAACAAGAGGCAAAATGTTTTGAATGGAGAACCGGTTCAAGCCGACACCAAGAACAGTCAGACTGTTTGGCGTCGAACCGAATGAAGAGTTGTAGAGGGCCTGGAAAGAAGGGGATCTGGCCTAAACGCGGTACTGTCCTGGCATTCGCCTCGAGCCGCTGACCAGGATAACCGGTGCTCCTATCCAGATTCGAACTGAACACCTCCCGACTAGGGGTTTGAGATTACCGCTACTCCAGCCCGCTCTGCCGTCCTGAATGTGGAACTACACCAAGACGTTAGCTAAGGGTGTGAACCTGGGACCTCTGGTGCAGACAGGGTTTCCTGTTTATGGCGTCGATATGTCGCTGAGACGCAAGGCGTCAGAAAGTTCGGCTTTTGATAATTCTTGTGAACCGCGACCCTGACAGACAAAGGTACGCAGTACGCGGCGGGAATTGTGTCTCGGACTGCCGCCGTCTCGCGAGGTCAGGTCGTCGTCAGACAATACAAAGGGAAGCAGATAGCGACCCGATATGTTCGCTGCAAGACACCCAGAACTCTTTGTTAGTGAACTCCCTAAACGTAGCTATGGTGTAGGTGACCGCAACTCGAATCCCAGCAGAGACAAGGATTCTTTTTGGCACACTCGCAACGAGGGGTTACGTAAATGCACTTGTCAAGCGTTTAAAACCACAGTGGTAACTATATGTACCACGTCCTTTAACATTCGGAAACTTGCTGCGATATTGCCCACGCAGTGTATTTGTGTGTTCCATATGGTTCTCACAATAAACAGCGACTGTTTCCCTAAACAGCATTAACCGGTTGGGCTTTGTGGCGGAGATGTAATGTGTTTCCTGTGAGGTACGAACTGAATTGCTATATATTCTGCCCACACAGAGTATCTGTGTGTTCCGTATGGTTCTCACAATAAACAGCGACTGTTTCCCTAAACAGCATTAACCGGTTGGGCTTTGTAGCGGAGACGTAATGTGTTTCCTGTGAAGTACGAACTGAATTGCTATATATTCTGCCCACACAGAGTATCTGTGTGTTCCGTATGGTTCTCACAATAAACAGCGACTATTTCCCCAAATAGCATTAACGTCTTCATGACGTAGTGCGTAATTAGTTAAATCTGAGGACAACTTTAGTTACTTTTAGGTATGATATAGTTGTCGTTACGTTTTAAAAGGTTAAGGAAGAAGCCGGGGCCGTGAGTATCGTGGGGAGTGAAGGGGCTGCAGTCTGAATGGACAGCTCCTGCACTTATGAATGTAGCAACAACGTCAGATTTGCTAATTAAACGTAACAGTGGCATAAAGGACAAATCACTGATATCTTAACGGCAATTGCGTCGATGTGTTACAACCAATTAACACTGCATCGAGCGGGTTGACTTTGCGGTAACCTGGAAATGCTGAGCTCGAATCTCCACAGGAACACCGCCTTCAGTCCCTTCAAGTAAATAACTAAATTATACCTCGATTAGGCCACGACCACTTCCTTCCGGTTCATAATTCATCATAGTATTCAACGCTATAAAGGGTGCCTCAGGAGGAAAGGTCAGTAATCTGGGAGGTCATAGTATCGGTCATTCTAAGCGAAAAAAAAGGTGTATGTGTACATGTGTCCTATTCACAGTTTCCGAGATACAGCTATTTCACTGTACAGTTGCAAAACTGTTGATAAGAAAGACATATTACGTGCTGTTTCTAATGCCGGTATTTATTGCTCGAGTGACAAAGTTGGTGCAGTTTACCGAGTACAATACATTTGCGAAAATTCCACCGTCAGCATCAGTGCACTTTGCAGCTCGTGTGAGGACATGGCGTGGTGCCCGTCTGTACTGTGTACTACTCTACACTGGCTAGGGAACTGCCCTGGGACAGGCCATCTTGACGCAGGTTTCCTTGGTTTTCCTCAGTCTTCAAGCGAGTGCCGAGATAGTTCCCAAGTTCCGAACTGCTACTGTCAGCTTCTCGTGCAGAGCCCACACCCACGATTTAAATACGTCAGAATTGGAATCCCTTCCTCTGAAAATGGGGCCACGCGGTAGCACAGTTAGTTGAGGCAATGTGCTACAAGCCGGAAGGTCGCGGGTTCAATTCCTGATGTGGTCATTGGATTTTTTCAATTGACCTGATCCTTCCAGCCTCACTGTGACCCTGGGGTCGACTCAGCCTCTATCAGAAATGAGTACTAGGAATCTTCCTGGGGGTAAAGGGCGGCCGGCGCGTAAGGCTGATAACCTCACCGCCATCTATGAGCCGATTGTCTAGAAAATTTAGGCGCTTCGACGCCTCACAATCCTATGGGCCTCCACGGCCTGTTACAGGGATAGCTTTACCTTTCTTCCCCCTTTATCTGCTGTAAAAGCTACAAAGTTATCTCTCCAAATTATGCATCTTGACGTTAATTCAGGAAATTTCGAGAGTAATTCAGGAAATCAAAATCCCTCGGCCCCTGGCTCAAGCCACTGCTTCTAACCATGCTAACGTCTTCAGGTCCACACTGCCCCTACCAGAAGGACGAGCAGGCGCAACCTGGGTACCTTCTAACCAAATGGTACTCTTTCTGTACGTTTTCACCCACTGTTCGGCTTCTTTGCGTCACGACAGTTGTTACTTGAGCCACTGTTGCCGTGGCCGCACGTGGAGCGGCAGGAAGGATGTGGTGTGGAGATACCAGCATTCAAACGGAAGAAACTTGGGCCAGATAGAGCAGTCCTCTGCGTTTCGTGCTGTTCTGTCGCCCTGCCACTCCTCAAGGACATCCAGCACGGAGCCCGGTGCATGTGCGTCTGGTATATTTCCTGAAGGTACAGGTAAAATTGTCCCTGTGCTTAATTAATTAAGCACTCTGCCACGAAGATGTGTCGGGGAGTGGAGGTATAGCTCCACCGTTCTTGTCTTCTGCACTGGATGGAAGTGAGTGGTCAGCTTCACGCCCCGGTCGGTTTACCCCCGGTGCCCATTGGATAGGAGGCTGGGTGGGCCAGTATGGACGCTGTGGAGTAGAGAAAAATGTCTTACCTTTACCGGGAACAGAATCCTGGCTCACAGATATGTTGGTAATGTTGCAGCTACGGGCAGCTGAGCGGTATGGTGGAGCCCGTGTTCGGCGTATTGGGGGCGGCGGCGGTCACCCTCGCAGAACCGGTCCTTCCATATGCTTTGTCCTTCGCGGCGGGGGCCATGATATACGTTGTTGCGAATGACGTCATACCAGAAGCCAACACCTGGTAAGAGAAATGCCACAGTCTGTTTAATCGTTCGAATCTCGAAAAGCGAGAGAAAGAAAGTTCCCAGGCTTCGCTCACTAGTCCTTCTGGTAAGGACAGTGCGGACGTGAAGACGTCGAGATGGCCAGAGACAAGGCGCGAGAGATTTTACGAATTTAATGGAAATGGATCCTAGAGACATAGAATGGGATAGTATGGATGGGATTGATCTGGCTTGGGATAGGGACCAGTGGAGGGCTCTTGTGGGCACGGTAATGAACCTTTGGGTTCCATAAATTGCTGGGAAGTTCTTGAGTAGCTGCAGAATTGGCGGCTCCTCAAGAAGGGCTCAGCTCCTTGAGTGAGAGAATGGTCAGTTGCATTCTTTGGGGGGAAAGAATAATTTGGCGAAATTAGAAGGTTAAGGGCGTAATTCTTATGTATTTAAGTCGGGAGAACTGCAACAGAAGCAAGAAGTAGGAACTTTTGGAACTTGGGAACCATCTCGGTATTTGCCTGAAGACAGAGGAAAACCAAGTGAAATCTGTGTCAGGATTTGCCTGGTCCCAGAACTTTCCCCTCTGTCTTCACATTCCATCTACGCCTAGTTCTATCAGATTGTCTGATCCTTCTGAACCCTAGGATGTAAAATATGACAGAGTCTGCTTCTCTGTTACTTTGAATTTGCCTTTGAAATGCTGAACCAGAAAAACACGGCCGTGTAGCACGTGTCCCCCTCCCCCCACCCCCTCTGAAGGCACCGCTCCGTTTATTGCACACAGCTGCAGCACGCATCACGAGGAGCAGGTGATCGAACACCTGTGATTCGTGTTTCACAGGGGTGAACAAATTTTGTGATGCCTGTTTCAGAAACCTACGGACATTTTCGTAATCCTGTGATCCTAAGCGGGAAGAAAAATGTCTTCCGGACAGAGTGATAAGCAAAGTACATGCGCGTAATGTCGTCTGAGATGTGACGCCGTGTGGTTTGGTACAAGTTTACCGAAGTATGAGGGATCATACCTGCCGCCATCTCCGCTGTCGTAACCTAAGCAAGCAGCTGGCAGGATCCTGAAGATGGAGGCAGGTACGTTCCTCTGGAACGTCGGTAAACTTCTACCAGACTACACGGCGTCAATTCTCATAGTCATTAATTGCCTTGCTTTAATTGTACCCTTTGTTCTCATTACGGGACTTGAACACCCGTCCCACCGAGTGGGCTCCACCAGGTTTGTTTCCTGGGGTAAGGGGCACAGCAGCAAACTTTGCTCACAAGCTCACCTTTAAGCTTTTTAAGAAAATTAAGAATTCAGGACGTAAAAATGACTCCATTTTTTGTATTACGATTACGATAATATTTCACAGTTTTTTCTTCAATTTTATTCTTTTTACGAACTCCGAGGGGGTGAGGCATGTTTTCATCCCCCCCCCCCGCATTCCAGTGGCCGGCCGCGCTACGAGCAGTATAAATGTTCGACCAGTTAGTATGAATGTGTTGAACTAGGACACACACAAACGGACGTGTGATCTCATAATGTTTTACCTCTGCTCGCTGGACAGACGGTACAAAAGAAACGTCAATAACATTTGGATTGACGTGAGTCTTTGTTCGTAACACACAAACAGTATTTGTTTTGGCATTGCGTCTGCAGCAGAATTCGGCTGGAACTCTGTGAAGGCACAGACGGATAGAAGAGAAAATGGCGCGACAATGAGAGAAACTAAATTTTGGGAAGGGGGCCAGAAACATTTTACGGTTTCTAAGGTTAGGAGGGTAAAGCTTTGGGAAGTGAAATAGGTCAAATCTTAAGAAGCAGACTTTGTTATGAGCAGAAAAGTATTGTGTATGACGGGAAACTCGTGTTAATTATATATAGAAACCAAGTTCGTACCTCACAGGAAACACCGATCGGTTAATGCTGTTCATAAAAGTAACCACTCCTCTTTGTGTCGGACGAAACACATAAATACTCTTTGTGGGCATAGTGTACATTTTCTTAATGTTAAAACGAGTGGTACATATAATTACCTCTGTGCTTTAAATGGGTAATTATGTACCTTATCTACCAAAACAGTGAATCCAATAAAAAGAAGTATGTAAAACGTCTAGTTCTGTCCTAATAAGGAAGAGAACGTTATTCCAGATACAGTAAGACCCCGCCCGGGCTAACATCAGTTTCGCGTTTCTAATCCAGTAAACCCTCGCTAATCCGGATTAACTGGGGAGAGGTCCTGCGGATTGGTGAAACATAAGATAGCCCTAAAAGACAAAAAGAACTTAGTAAAGAAATAGATTGTAAGATTTAGTAATGCAGATAATTGTAATGAAAATGAAGTTAAGAAAAATATTACTGCAGCAGTTTCTTCCTCTCTCAGAAGCTGAAATCCAGCTCAAGCCAATCTTGTGATATTTTCTTGAGCGGTTTCAGCCTCTCCAGCTGCCCTCAACACAGTCTGAGAATCCCCTTGCTCCTAAATCCCACGTGTCTTTTAGAGTACGTACTCAACTGTGAACAGAATTTTTCATATGAAAATCTTTCTTAATACTGTCCAAGTTTTCCCGAATGGTCTGTTTCTTGCGGTCTTTTAAAGAAAATCAGTTATACTTTTGAAATTATCACGTATAGAAAAAGATGGACAGACCATGTAGAAAAATGACGATATGTATCAAAGGATAAGGAGGATTCGACTGTAAATCGAGGAGACAAAGTGTAAGGCCAAGGGGACGACGGAAATAATATTTTGAGGCCGGAACAGGCGTTGCGATACAGAATTTCTTAAGATAGGAAGAGAAGAAACATAACAATTTGGACGGTAGCGCGAAATGAATCACTGCTCTTTGACGTCTGAAAATTGTACAATGATGTCTTAGAAACATTATTACAGTGTAAATGATATTAAGATTTACAGCTCGGATCCTGCAGAACCCTGTAATTCACCACGCCAACAGTTACTCATTTTAGTACTCGTGTTGTGTGTGTGTGTGTGTGTGTTATTAGGAATCTCTGTCCAGAACCTTCTGCATTCACAACCATTGATATGCAAAATGGCCATGTTCTCTTGACTAACATTAATATTGAATCAAATATTTGAAGAGCTCCAGTGCTTTCTGTGTTCGCTGCTGCTTTACAAAACAATGTTCGCTTGAGAAAATATATGTGATTGAATCTAGAATTTTGTTTCATGTAAAGTGCTGCTATTTTGTGGATACAACTGCCTCTTGAATGCGCAGAAGTTAGTCTCTTAGGGAGTGGTGGGGTGTGGGCCAGTTACCTATGTACGAGGTAGTTCAGTACTCTAGTATTTGTCTTTTTTTCACTGGCTCTACAACCCCCTTAGGACCTGACCCCTGATTTTCAATTTCATGTTCATTTTACAGACGGTGGGGCTCCTTGGACGACTTATCAGCTCGTCACAAGGCCTCTCCCTAAACACAAGACAACACAAACACAGAATAAACACATATTATCACAACTGCTTCTTCCTTACGTATTCTTAAGGTTCCTTACTCGCTCTTCTCTGCTCATTCTACAAATAAAGTAACAAATCATTAGTACCCCATTTGACGTTCTCACAATTGTGACTATGAAAAACATCCTTGGCCGTGAAAATGTAGGCAGTACGTTCCTCCGAAACGTTATAGAATTTCAACCACACCTCACGGCGTCACATCCGAGAACATCGTGTCCACTCTCCTGTGTCTCGCTTTTCCGTATTGCGCAGTACAGTTGCCACGAGCAAATAATCGGGCTGCAGCACATAGCAGTGCACCACTGGTGTGTGATCGTCAGCAGCAGAACAAATGGAAGTCAAAAATTCAGTTTAGTTTCCCCATACGATAATATTTCCCAGAAGAACTGTCACAGCGTGAGAACTGGGGACACAGGTGTCTGTTCTGTTACGTCATGCCATGGATTCGTGACGAACGGTTGGTGCTCATGCACTTGGTTCTGTTGCCTAGGTTTGTAGCACAAATTTCTACCTCCTTCTCTATCCTAGTTCCACGCATGTGCGAGCTTTATCACAATTTTTGTTGCATTTCTTCTTGTAAACTCCCGCTGAATTAGCTTGGACTCAGGTAATTAAATAGCTGTGTGAATCTTGTAGGGGCTGTCCAGTGACTGAGGTTAGCTCTCTCTAAGGGACTCAACAGAGTAAGTGCCTTTTCCCCCATCACCTGAGGACGGAAACAGATCCAGTCTTCGAAACGTCGTGTTCTATAGTTTCTAGGATGCCGGAAGATGGACAAAGTGCAAAAACCCAAGTAATTCTGAGTGTTGCACACCATTATCAAACCTTTAGAATCCAGTAGACTGAGGGTGCTCAGGGGGTTGAAGTGACGGGAGGTTAGAGAAAATTGCATGATGAGGAACTTCATAACTTGTACTTCGTGCAAAAATATTATTAGGGCGATAAAATTGAGGAGGCTGGGAAAATCATGGCATGTAGCACGCACGGGAGAGGAAAGAAATTACGTTCTTCTTTATTCAGTCGCCCAAAGAAATGTGTAAATTTCGAAACTGCTTATGAAGTGAATAATACTGTGTTCCGGGATGTAACGCCGTTTTGTCTGGTTGAAGTCCATCGACGTTCCGGAAGAACCTGCTGTTTGCTGCTCACTCGGCCTATTCTTCAACCACGTGGAAGAAAGCAGTACGTTCCTCCGAAACGTCGTTATACTTAACAAGATTACACGGCTTCACACCGTGCAGGTCAGCGTAGTGGTAACGCCTTGCCCTCGTATTCGAGAGTTGCTTGGTTCGAATCTGTGCCGGGACATAGGTTACTTTGGCTCAGGATTTTCTTGTTCTTCCTCAGTCCCTGAAGACAAATTGCGGGATACCTCGATTAGACAATAACCACTTCCTTGCAAATACTTTCCAGTTCATTATACATCAGTCAGGGGGCACGCGTAGCGTAGTTGGTTGAGGCACTATGCTACAAGCCTGGAGGTCGTCGGTTCGATTCCCGATGAGGTCATTGGATTTTTCAATTGACCTAATCCTTCCAGCCGCACTTTGGCCCTGGGGTCGACTCAGCCTCTAACAGAAATGAGTACCAGGAATATCCTTGGGGGTAAAGGGTGGCTGGCGCGTAAGGCTGACAACCTCACCGCCATCTGTGAGCCTATTGTCTAGAAAATCTGGGAGCCTCGACGTCTCAGAAACCCAATGGCCCTCCACGGCCTGTTACAGGGATAGCTTTACCTACGTCACCGTACCATTGGTCGATATATGATTCAGACACAGAAGTGTTGCGCCCCGGAAGACAAGATCCGCTTGTGAGATGTTCTGAAATATGTACCAAATTGTCTGTGGGTCCCGGGTGCGAGCTGCCTGGACCCAGCATCTGTGGGCGCTGCATTAATCGTGCTCTGTTTTGTTTACAAATTCCATCATTTGTTTCCTCCTCTGCCATTGAAGTGCAGTTCGCCAAGGGTCGCTGCACTGACGCAAGAAATGGCCTACATCTGCTCCGTAATGGGACAGAAATGGGAACTCCATTTTGTGTTCATATCCCCCCCCCATTCTCGGCTGTGTGTCTTCTGATGACAGCGATTAGAGAATAATGAATTGGCAAGGATCTGGAAGGAAGCGCTCGTGACCAAAGTTTGAAGTACTCTGCCAGTATTTAGCTGGATGAACTCAGTAAAACCACGAAACACCACAGGTTGTCAGGTGACTCCAGCCGAGATTCGAAACGACCACCATTACTGCTGCACTATCCCTATCGGTCCGTGGTTCAGATCTCATGTGTAAGGTCAGTCGTTCCTTTCCTCAGTCCCTTCAACCAGATGTTTGGATTGTACTTCAAGATAGGCATTACGAAGTACCTCGGACAGGACAGCCGCTACCCTGACGAATACAAATCAGAAGCACTAGCGGCTGAGCCAACGTGACTGGCCAGGAGTCCACGTCCACAGCCCAGGAAGTAAGGGTTTGCCCACTGGTTGAAATATTGGGGGTGGGAAGTAGTGGTGCAGTCGCAGGTTTGGGTGTGACGCAATGAGAGAAAAAGCGCTCATTAATCCCAAATTCAAACGAAGTCCCCAAAATGTGTACCTGCTTTCTTCAGTTAAAGACCCGTCAGAATTGTTAATCCAAATTAAAAGAATTAGGACCGTGAGGTGTTGCCATCTGTCGGCATTACTCGCATTCGTCGCCAGATGAAGAGAGCCGGGCAGAATTTGTGTTTAAAACATTTTGTTCGTAATTAAATGTTTGGTACGGGGCTCTGATTTCTCTCCTCACAGTTTAAGGAGCTCTGCCTTCAACTGTCGGGATTACTTCAGACGATTCAACCATCGGCTCCTTACATATCCTTTCCTGGTCATCCCATCGTGTGGTGTGGCACGCTGAGAATACGTTCATCGTGGAAAGCGTACAGAAAAATTAAGATTGTCCCTATACTGAATTAAGCACCAAGACATGAAGGCGCGTGGTGAATAGATGTATAGCTCCACGTATTCTAAGCCTCGGCACTAGATGGAGACGAATGGTCACCTCGACGCCCCGACCGCTTTGGCCCTGGGATGTAGACCTCGGAGGCTGCTGTATAGGAGAAATTCAGAACCAGTCTGGGCGCTGTGGAGATGATCTCTTGCCTTTGCCGGGAATCGACTCCCTATTCTTTCGTCGTCCTGCCTTTAGCCTGTTCACTACACTGACTGAGCTATCCGGGCTCCCAATTACTATATGATACCACCTACATTCTGCCCACACTATGTATTTATGTGCTCCGTATGGTTCTCACAGTAAACAGCGACTGTTCTAAACAGCATTAACCGGTTGGGCTTTGTTATGGAGACGTAATGTTTTTCCTGTGAGGTACGGACTGAATTGCTATATATTCTGCCCACAGAGTGTATTTATGTGTTCTGTATGGTTCTCACAATAAACAGCGACTGTTTCCCTAAACAGCATTAACCGGTTGGGCTTTGTTATGGAGAGGTGTATTTCCTGTGAGGTACGAACTGAATTTGTATGTATTATTTAGATGAATTGCGAGCTTGGAAGGGTTCAGTAAGTAAATAATATTGTAAACTGCTGTGGTGGGTTCAGTCGTGCCAAGCTGATAACAAAAGAAGGCAATATTGCGCAAATAGTGGGTGATTGTACCGAGTAAGAGCTCAAGGCTTTTAAATAGGACCCCTTCTTCAGAAGTGGAAGACGTACGTCATTGAATGACGTCACTAGCGCCTTATCTAATTCTACATACGCAAAAGGACTTTATGAATGACATTCGACTTTGAGATTGACTCCGAGCAGTGATTACGTACGTCCGATGTTTGGAGAAGATGGAAGATGTGAAGCACTGGACTTGGAGCACATCCGTGCTGTTAGTGGCATGTGGAGTCCTCTCTGTGCGTTCCTTCCCTTTATTCGTTTTTCCTTTTATCCATTTTTTATTTTCTTCATTTGCTTATTGTCTTCCCAAGTTGGAATCTGTGGCTAACAGAGGCCACTCCTTTTGATAGAGAAGTAAAGGGTAAAATGTAAACAGGGCAAAGCAAAAAGTAGAAAGACAACAAACCTATCCAAAATAAAGTAAATAGAAATAAAATAATCTCATAAAATAGAAAACAAAATATGGGGTGGAAAGGGGGTGAGAACACAAATTGAAACTCAGATTAGTTATATATATCGGTACATCCCTGAAGAAGATACCAATATTTGTAGTCACCGACTTCAAAATATCTAATCACGCGCCATGTATCAAGATTTCGGTTTTCGTTTGAGATGTGACGTCATGTAATGTTATAGCAGTAAAACATTTCGGCCTCCGTCTTAAGGGTATGAAAATATTTTATATATTTCAATCACCAAAGCGAATTCCAAATGCTGCGTGCAGACGGGGGGGGTCTATCAAATTTGACCCATATGGGTTCAAGTATTTTAACTGCGTCTGGTTTATCAGACCCTGTCGGGTCAGCGAATGTCAAGGAGTTGCATCCCTTTCGGTACTCTGCGTTTGTTGATACTGTTACGAACTTTGTTCGAGGCATTGTCCTACAGCTTGAGTGTGTCAGGGGCATTCCTGTGCGTGTACTGGGTTATCGCACTGGCATGCTGCTTCCTCTGAAACACGGACGAAACGTCTGATATTCACTGTGCCAGCGACCTGGTTCGGGGCCTCAAGAAACTCTTGAAACACCTTGCTCCAGTATAATGTCCCGCAACGAATTTCGCATGATGTCATACGGGACTGAACGCGGGTCTGCACGGTGAGAAGTCAGCATCTGACGGCCATCCATAAATAAATAAACATTCCCTGTAGAAAGGTTCACAAATTACTTCTCGTAACGTAACTTTGAACTGGAGTTTTTAAATCTGTCGACGGTATGAGATAAAGTTGTCCCTGTGCTTAACTAATTAAGCACACTACGCCATGAAGGCGTATAGGGGAGTGGATGTATTATTGACCTCGGCACTGGTTGGAGGTGAGTGGTCAGCTTCACGTCCGGCCGCTTTACCTCGGGGGGAAAAGCCCTAGGTATCCATTGGATAGGAGGCTGGGTGGGTCCCATAATCGGACTGGACGACATCGAGAGGAGGAAAATCTTATCTTTAGCGAGACTCAAACTCCAATCCCTCGGCCATCCAGCCCGTTGCCAGTCGCTGTACCGAATCACATTTGTCAGCAGTAAAATATTTTTAATGGAGTGTTGTTTTTTATTTTCTGTTTCAGTGGGAACGGCAAGTACGCGACGTGGGGAGTCATCTGGGGGTTTGTCATTATGATGATGCTGGATGTCGGACTCGGCTAGCAGCGTTTCTCTTCATCTCTTGTTACGCCTGATTCTTAATGGAACATAACATTGTTAGTCGTGTCGCTGCAAGGTTTTAGCTTCCATTCTGACTTAACGTGGCGTAATATCACATTGCAGCCCATTAAGGTATTACAAGAAGGATCCATTAATCCATTCACGTACTTTGACGGCTGTGAGACGGCGTATCGTAGGGATTACGTTAGCTTCTTTATCGACTGTAAAACGTCATCGGAAGAAAGTCGAAGTAGTTTAATTAATTGACAACAGATGTCGTAGATCTATACCAAACTTCTGTTAATATTTAGAGAGAGATGTTTCGAGTCTTATGCAGGCAATTTAATGTAGTATATAAGAAGATTCAATCCACTCTGCGAACCAGGGTGCGTCATAGCTTGTGTAGGAAGCCTTGTGGGAAGATAAGTCCTGTGTATGTATGTATGTTTCGATTTCCCACCGAGTTATGATTGTGAGACGTACTTTGAAAACAGAATCTAGTAACTTTCTAATGATGACGTAACGTTCTACGGCACCAGCTGATGATGACGTGCCCTCGTTCATACAGTGGATGTAGTATAGAAGGGCCAGCTGCTTAATTACATGGACAGGCAAACTAGTTCTGTTTTCGTCTTTCATATTACTATATTTGAGAGGAAGAATTCTCATAACGTTTGCACCGTAACTCCAGACTTGAAAAAAATATTTTAGATCTGATGTTAGGCAATTTTAGGCGTTTGTTTCTATAGACAGTGGCTCCCTAACCTTTCCAGGTTACAGACCACACCCTCGAGGGGAACAACTTGAAAGCTTGATTTCATATCTTCATTCGAACAAGGAACAATACTAGCGGAGAATATGATAGCTTGATCTGCGACTCTCAACAAAGAGCGATAGTAGTAGTAGTAGTAGTAGTAGTACAAGTAACCATTGTTAAATCATACCAATCAGACATCAGCTAACTTCATGGAGCTGAGCCCTTCTTGAGAAGCCGCCAGTTGTGGAGCTACTCAAAAATTTCCCAGCATTTTATGGAGCCCGAAGGTTCATTACCGTGTTCACAAGAGCCTTCCATTTGTTCCTATCCTATTCCAGCCCATACCACCCCATCCTATCTCTTAATATCCATTTTAATATTATCCACCCACGTATGTGTTGGCCTTCCTAGTGGTTTCTTTCCTTCTGGCTTTTCGACCAAAATCCAATCAGACACAGAATTTATATATATATGGAAAGCAAATGGAAAACTACCACATTATTACTTTTCCTGGATAGTCTCTTTCCAAAAACAGAGATACCATGCATGCGAGATGTTTCCTCTGGAGACAAAACAAACCGGAGGGGCGGATAGAAGTGACCAGAAGACGAGGAAGAGGACGTAAGAAGATGCTCGATGACTTTGGGAACAGAAGAGGAAGTTTTATTTGAAGGAGAAAGCTCTAGATCGCATCAAGTGGAGGAACTGTTTTGGAAGAGACTGTGGACCTGTCGTCTTGACAGATTACTGATGAATGAATGAATATATTTGTATAATTTATATAGATCTGAAAAGTTGTGATGAACACGTTAAATCGAGAGATTTGTATACATTGACTTTATTTTGTAAAGGAATTTGCATAAGGGCCGTCTTTACTCGATTTTAATGGCGGAACACGTGTGCTGGTGCGCACTCGGGGAACCACCGGTTTAGGTGAGGTTCAGCGGAAACATGGCGAGGACTATTACGCCCAGACACTGTAGTGTGACTTTGCAACAATATGCACGTATCGAAACAGGAAAGCAAACGTTTGCAAAATATGCATTCAACCTTTTTCCACCCTTATTAGCAACGGGAATAACATGTGCTCTTCTCCAAGTGTACTTAGAATCATCAAATAAAGGAGGATGCGGTAGGCAGGGCATGTAGCACGAATGTGGAGAAGAGGAATGCATATAGCATATTTGTGGAAAAGCTAGAAGGAAAGAGACCACTGGGAAGACCAAGGTGTAGGTGGTGGACAATATTAAAATGGATCTTAGAGAGATAGGATGGGATGATATGGATTGGATTGATGTGACTCAGGATATGGACCAGTGGAGGGCTCTTGTGAACACGGTAATGAACCTTCGGGTTCCATAAAATGCTGGGAAATTCTTGAGAAGCTGCAGAATTGGCGGCTCCTCAAGAAGAGCCCAGCTCCATGAGTGAGTGTTAGCGACGAGAGACCCTTGACATGTCCGTCAAGTAACACTTCGAGATCAGTTGAACAGAATCTCATGAAAATTTATATTACGGAGTTCGGTTAAACCGCGTTGAAACCTTTGCAATTTTAGTTAAAATCGGGCAGTGACTGTCAGGCTACACACGCGTTTCTGCGTGCGTCTTTAGCAAGAAATGTCTCGAACAGAAGTACTTGTATATGTTCAGTGGTTTTTGTTTTAGCGGTTTTCGAGAAGTTTGGAAGTGAAATGAGGGAAGACGCCGTGACGTAACATTCCCGTGATTATTCCAGTATTACAACCTCTGGTTTGCCTAAACTGTTTCCAGTCATGTTCCTGTTTATTTATAAAATATACTTTGTTCAGATCTGAGAGACCTAACTTCTATGATTATTTTCCCTTGGTGAGAAGCCACTTTTCCTGAAGCTCTCAAGGCGCTGCCTGTGAAGAGTGCTGTAACGTGGGATGTGACGGCGTGCAGTCTGGTACGAACGTAGTGATGTTTCGGAGAAACGTACTGCCTCCATCTTCGGTACCAAGATTGAGATGAGCAGGCAGCAGAGTCCTCTCTTCATATTGTAACAGCATTGTATCAAACTGTAAAAGGTAAATTTGTCCCTGTGATTAATTAAGCACCACGCCATTTAGACGTATGTGGGAGTGGGGCTATAGACCCACATATTCTTGACCTCGGCACTGTATGGAGGTGAGAGTTCAGCTTCATGCCTCAGTCGATGTACTCTAGTAAAAGAGCCCCCGGTACCCATTGGATGGGAGGTTGGGTGTGGCCCAAAGCAGGGCTTTCCCCTGCCCGGAATCGAACCACGATTCCTCGGCCTTCCTATCCATAGCCGGTCGCTGTACCGACTGAGCTGTCCCGGATCCAATGTAAAATTTTGTATTTTCGAATCGTCTTCTGTTCTAACGTTCTGCGACTTTTTCAAGGGGCACCGAAAACACAAGTTGTGGACACGTGGAGCAGGGATAGCTCAGTCAAAATAATGACTAGGTTACGGGGCTGGTCGGAATCTCTGTTCGATGTTAAGGGTGTCCAGACCGGGCCTGTTCTCTTTGCGTTCTAACCGGCTGGTATCGAGGCTAAAGCTGCCGGAGCGTGAAACTGATCACTCATCTCCATCTGGTACCAAGGATGGGGATGCCTGAATCTGTACGCCACACGACACATCCCAGTCGGTGCGCAGACTCCAGAGCACGGGAGGCCTTCATGGCTGGAATTTCCCAGTGCTAATGCCTTCCTGCTGTTGCTTCTACTTGCTCCGTACTTGCAGCGGCGGTAACGGCTGTTGGAATGTGAAGTTCCGTGTCTCAGATACCAATCGATTATAATTCGGCCATCGGAAAATCCCAAAATGGCCATATTTGTATTCTCACGGGTGTAAATAAGACATCAAGACTTCCGCAAGATGGCAGTGCTAGCGACCTTCACTTTCTGCCGATGTGGGTTCATGTCGGAAGGGGACGGGGAGACGGAGAGGCCAAGAAGTAAGAAGGAAGAAATGTGTGAGGAGGGTGGAATGAACGTAGGAATAAGGAAAACAGGTAAAGTAAAGTTGTCCCTGTGCTTAGATAATTAAGGACTATGACGTGAAGACGTGTTGAGGGGTGGAGGTATAGCCCCACCATTCTTGACCTCTGCACAAGTTGGAGGTGAGTGGTCACGCCCCGGCCGCTTTACTCCCATGGAAGGAACTTCCGGTACTCACTGGATAGGAGGGTGGTTGGGCCCCAGAGCCGGTCTGGACGCTGCGGAGAAGCGAGTCTCTGTTCTCAGCGGTCGCTATAAAGAGTACAGTCTGGATTGTAATAACATGTAGTCTGGTAGAAGTCTACCGACGTTTCGCAGAAACGTACACGCTTCAGTTGTCAGGGTCGAAGAATATCCTCTGAAACGTCAGCAAACCTCAACCGAACTACACGCATTACCTCCAAGAAAAGCATAATCTTCAGGAAAATCCTTATCCCTGCAGGGGATCGAACACCCCCCGTCGTCCAGAACATAGTCTGTCACTTTACCGACTGTCTTGCTCATAATGAAGTTATAATTCGTTATATATGATGAATATATTACTGTAATGGTCATTGCAATCTGGCTACTTTCTGTTGTCTGTCTGTTAACCCATGTTCTTAATTACGTATATCTTCCCGTTTGTTTGCGCTGTCTTCCTGTCTGTCTGCGTGTCTGACGCGACCCGGGAGCTATTTCCATCCACAAGCAAGCTATATTTATACCAGGACCATTACGATTTGAGACGCGTGTTGATTCTCTCTTGTCTGCTCGTAATGTTCTTGTCTCTACATTCTCTAGCGCTCTGATGCACCGCTGCGGGTGCAACGGGAATGAGGAAGTAGCCTCGCCGTAAAAGCTGTCTAAATATATACGAATCCAATTCGTACCTCACAGGAAACACATCACGTCTCCACTACAAAGCCCAACCGGTTAATGCTGTTTAGGGAAACAGTCGCTGTTTATTGTGAGAACACAGATACAATCTGTGGGCAGAATATATAGCAATCCAGTCCGTACCTCACAGGAAACACATTACGTCACCGCTACAAAGCCCAGCCGGTTAATATTGTTTAGGGAAACAGTCACTGTTTATTTTGAGAACCATAAGGAACACATAAATACATTGTGCGTGCAGAATGAGAAGTTTATTGTAATGTTGAGTATGTGGCATTTATTGTTCTTTGGACTGTTAAAGGGAGTCTTTTTATTCATCGGAATTTTTCATTGATTCATGGGGTGAAAGCTAAAGTAAAGAAATTACCTCCAATAATAGGAAATTATTTTACACCAAAAACGGAAGAGAAAAAGTAGGAATTAATTTCTTTATTGGACAAAGAATTGAAGAAAAGAATATGTGAAAGAGAGAAGGAAAAACAAAAACAATGGATATAGGAAATGAATAACGATACAAATAAACGAAATCAGAGTCTGTACTGTCTGTTAGGTTGTGATGCCGTGTAGTCGGGTAGAAGTTTACAGACGGTTCGGAGTAACGCACGTTCAGTTCTCGTTAAGAATTCTCTTAATTTGACGATTACGGAACTGGTGAGGTTCGGCGAATGTAGTTGAATATAACATTGCGTTATAAGCCTATAGACCGGGGGGGGGGGGATANTATAGCTCTCTTTCCTCTGACGTTTATGCCACATTTTCCCAATTCATTCATGAGTCATGTGGCTATGGAAACAGCTCCTTGCCAGGACGCGTCATAAAGGCTTATGGAAAATGAGCATTAAAACAGGATTTTGAGACCGGTACAGGCACTAAACTGCCTAATATATAAAGAAAGAAAGCAGATGAACATTACGTAATGTTCTTGAAAGACCCTTGACGATAGGGTCGGCCGAACACGATGCAAAGTTATGCCAAATTACAACGCTGGCCCACAGAGTGGCCTATCACCCACACAACATGCCGATCACGTGCTGCAAGCCTTCCTCTTGGGTATTGCATCCGTTTTCCCCATTCGTAAGCTTGTCTGATAGCAGACAACGCCACCACGCTACCCAGAAACACCGAAGAAAACTAAACGGGGATTCCCTGTCTTTAACCCTTTAGATGCTAGTGTTTATTATATATAACATTTGCATTAACACGGAAAAACCCTGACTTCTGCCCACAGAGTGCATTTACCTGTTATCATCTGGATTTTGGCGCCATGTAGTTCGTAGAGAGCCCGACAAGTTCTGGATACGTTCCAGTTTTAGTCAAAATCGGATAAAAGTAATAGGCACTCGAAAACCAGCACGTATTATTACGTGGACCCCGAGCGTAACTCGCTAAACATTTGTCTGAGCGAAAGAAATCATTCCTTATAAATATTGCAGTGAAAAATGTAGCAGATGTTTTATGCTTCTTATATCGACCATTTTCAAGGTAATTAAACAAGCATTGTTTTTTCTACGCCTATATTTCTTAACTTGTGCATTCAGCAGTCAGTATCCGTCTTCCGAACACACTCGGAGATTATCGAAGTCTTTTTCTTTTCGATGATAATTAAATGAAGTCTCCTTTCTCCTGAATTTATAGGCCTACATGTATATCTTATTAAATCGTAACTTTTTTTTTTTTTTGGCGCTACAGCCCCGGTGGGCCTAGGCCTACCCCCATGACCTCCGTTCACTTCGGTTTTTCTAGATCTTACACATTCGGTAGGACTCCTTGCGCGGGTGATCAGCTCGTCGCAAGGCCTCTACTTATACACAAACACAGAAAAACGGACACAAACATCCATACCCTGAGCGGGATTCGAACCCACGATCCCGGTTTTCAAGCGAGCGAAGAAAGTACATGCCTTAGACCGCTCGGCTAAATCGTAACTTTTCGTTATAGAATAAAGAATTTCTTAGCTTATATTAATAAGTACTTAAAATATTTTAGCTTGTAGCAATAAATACGTTAACATGGATATAGGCGTGTTAATTATAATTACATCTGCCACACACGCCCTTCTCAATTTTCCTTCTGTTTATTTATCCGTTCCCCATCTCCTCCCCCAAAATTTCTGTCACAATTCATAATCCGTTTGTTTGTCAGCGTTCCATCTTCCCTTTTCCAATCTTTTCAGCACAGAATATTTTTATTTGATAATCATTGCAGCCATTTGAAAGTCTTGCCCATCCATATTGAAACTTCTGTGCGTCATTAAACAGCTGCTTCTGTATATGAGGTTACAGTCACTAGATGTCTCTGTATTGGTGTCACATTCCTGGAATCTCCGTAGAGGCATTCACGCGCACACAAACACACACGCATGTCCAGTACAAACAACAGCTCCATGCGTGAGGGTATGCATGCGTAGATCGTGCGCATAATACACGCACTAAGACATGTGCACATCCACGGAGAAACTTTGTGGCACGGGAAACAACATGGCCGAAACGTTAAAAAACTCAATGATGATAACCTAATATAGTTTTTTTTTAAATGTTTCAAAACGTAGAAGTTACAAATGGAAACAGGATAAAGAATTCTGTATTCTCGGATGTGACGCGGTATAGTCTGATAGAAGTTTACCGACGTTACGGAGGGACATACTGCCTCCATCATCAAGGTAGAAGAGTAAACCAAGCTGGAAACGGTACGAGTATGTCCCACTGAAACGTCAACGAACGTTACCAGACAACACGGCGTCATATCCCATACACTTAACAGTCACCAATGTGGGAACTTCAATTTCAGCGTGTAAAGGAGATAACCTGCTTGTTGAAACTGAGACAGTCGATTCGGGAAACAGTTGCTATCAAGTTGAAGGCATGTTCTCCTCTGTCCTGCTTTCTGAACCACATAAAAATAGGTAAGAATGTAAAGTTGTGCCTGTGCTCAATTATGCAGTATGCCATGAAGGCATGGGGGAGTGGAGGAGTAGCTCCACCATTCTTGACCGAGGCAATAGATAAAAAGTAGTTGGCCATATATAAAATAATATTTTTACAACAATTATAATTTGTGTGCCTAATTTTGTTGAAAAAACGCAATATGGGAAATGGTATGTTATGATCTGAGGGGAAGGATTATATTGTGGCCTTCTGAATTATGACACCGTATATTCTGGTATAAGAGTTTATCAACATTTCGGTAAAAATAAAAAAAAAATAATGCTCTTCTAAAGGTGAGGGCTAAAACGTATACCAAAATTCCAGTTCTTTTGGCCGCGAATTTAAAATAAACTTCGAATATCAAATGTTAGCAATACTCCAGTATCAGATTTCATGGAAATCCGTTGCACAGTTCTGGGGTTGCTACGTACAGAAAGACATGACCAATTAAGTAGGCGTATTTTTCGTAACTTTTCGTTGCGAACTACCAGTAATAATGCCAGGAAGATGACGCTGTAGAAGTTACTGTACATACTTGGTCTAGTTGTGTGAAAGCTCTGCCGACACCCGGTGTCGCGTCAGCCGGTACGTCCCAAGCTGTGTTTGTGTTTCATAACCATTGTGTTCTGGGTGCGATAAGACATTTATGGCACATTCACTTCGCAACAGGTTACGTCACTACGGCACAGTTCACACTCGCGTCACGCCGTTCAACTTGTCCTGGTAAATGCTTTATTCATTCGCATTATGAATGCGCGAGATATAAATACATATAAATTTTTCATCTGACAACCATCGGGAAAGGGACGAATTGGAAGACCTAAGCGTAGATGGGAGGACAATACTAAATTGAACCTAAATGTTACAGGAACCAGGATAACGCAGTCGGTTATATCAACTGGCTAGGGGCTGGACGGCCGAGGGGTCGGAGTTGGAGTCCTGGTAGGGTCTAGACTCTCCACGTCGTCCAGACCGGCTCTGGGGCCCACCCAGCCTCCTATCCAGTGGGTACTGGGGCTCTTTCCACCGGGTTAAAGCGGCCGGGGCGCGTAGCTGACCAATCACCTCCAACAAGTATCGAGGTTAAGAAACGTGGATATAACTCGTACATCCGCTCTACCATACGTTTCATGGCAACTTTACCTCTGCACACTCGTGGTCTAAACACACAGCACCACGAAAAGCACGAATGTGTGATGGGGCTACGCGTCCTCCATTAGAAGAAAAAACGCAAGCACAGCGATCTCCACAAGACAGTTTTTAAAACACTTGATGATGACCAGTGATGGTCGAAACATGTAGTGGACAATGTGGTTTTTAAATAAGTTTGAAAGTCGCATTATATATATGTAGTAGCTTTAAACAAAATGTTTAAAAAGTGTTGCATGTAAGACGGAACATCAGAAACATTTGTTAATTAATTGTACAGCAATTCATTTCGTACCTCACAGGAAACACGTTACGTCTCCGCTACAAAGCCCAACCGGTTAATGCTGTTTAGGGAAACAGTCGCTGTTTATTGTGAGAACCATACGGAACACACAGATACAGTGAGAGAGAAGAGAAGAAGAAGAAGTGGTGGTCGTAGTGAAAGACACTACATTGGGGGGAAGAAACTATATCTCAGATTTTGAAGGTTCCCAGGCAGTGCCCGCTTGTCCTTCTGGTAAAGATAGAGCATATAATCGGATTTTTGTTTGTTTGTTTTTGCTAACGTTGGGAGGGCTATATGAAGGCGAAATTTTGATGTTAGCAATGGGAGGGCTGCATGTGAGGCATGCAGTGCAACGTGGAATTGGGTACCAACTCAGCATTTGCTCTAGTGCCGAGGAAAACCACGGAAAACCTTGGTCGAGCTGGCCGGTCTCAGGACCTTCCGGATACAAACTGACTTCTAGCCAGCAGTCCGGCTTAAATACGCGAACCCTAACGCATGCCTCACATGCAGCCCTCCCATTGCTAACATCAAAATTTCGCCTTCATATAGCCCTCCCAACGTTAGCAAAAACAAACAAACAAAAATCCGATTATATGCTCTATCTTTACCAGAAGGACAAGCGGGCACTGCCTGGGAACCTTCAAAATCTGAGATATAGTTTCTTCCCCCCAATGTAGTGTCTTTCACTACGACCACCACTTCTTCTTCTTCTCTTCTCTCTCACATAGTACACAGATACACTCTGTGGGCAGAATATATAGCAATCCAGTCCGTACCTCACAGGAAACACTTTACGTCTCCGCTACAAAGCCCAACCGGTTAATGCTGTTTAGGGAAACAGTCGCTGTTTATTGTGAGAACCATACGGAACACACAGATACACTGTGTGGGCAGAGCCGGCGGTACATAGGCAGTATGTAGTGGTATGATTTAATCTGTATATAGAGGTCGGCGCTTCAAAAATGACCTCCAGTAGGAGTTAGTCCATCCATTCATTCATACCATTCGTGGTAATGAACATTAGGGGACTCAGCTGATAATTTAGTGACCTGGTGAGTAACATTCAGCCACTGAAATAAGAAACGGCATGTCATGTTAGATATGTTGTTCTTTATAAATATCTTTTATCATATAGAAACATGACTCACTGTGATTCATGTGATACTTTTGACAGTGTAACTACAAGTCTCGTGATTGTAGTTGTAAAAATATATTTTATGGTGTAGAAACCTGTTGCTTCACAAAACTGGCAAAATATTTAACGTTGTTTATTACTCTCATGTATAGCTCAGTCAGTGACCAGACTATGGTTGGACGACTGGAGAATCGGGGTTCGTTTCTCAACAGGATCAAGAATTTTTTCTCCATAACGTCCAGACCGCCTCTGAGGCCCAACCATTCTCATATCCAATGGGTACCGGGAGTAAAGCGGCCTGAGCGTGAATTTTACAACCCATCTCGTAAGTTAAGAATACCTGGAGCTGTTCCTCCACTTCTACATACGTCCTCATGCTGTGATGCTTAACTAAGCACAGAGACAGTTCTGACTTCGCCGCATTTCTGTTCAGTTAGGTGAGTCAAGTTTACATACCGGTTTCGTAACCGACGTTTGAATCGAAATTCGACTAATTTGAAATATTTTTGACGGTGTAACTGTTGATTATGCCGGCCACGGTAGCCGAGCGGTCTAAGGCGTGCACTGTCTTCGCTCGCTCGGAAGCCAGGATCATGGGTTCGAATCCCGCTCAGGGTATGGATGTTTATGTGCGTTTTTCTGTGTTTGTGAATAAGTAGAGGCCTTGCGACGAGCTGATCACTCGCCCAAGGAGACCTACCGTATGTCTAAGATCTTGAAAAACCGAACTAAACGGAGAAGTTCATGGAGGTAGGCCTAGGCCCACTGGGGCTGTAGTGCCAAGGGGGAAAACTGTTGATTATAATAGGACAAGTGCTTTTGACAGTGTACATTGTGATGCACCGTGTAATTGAGAGCGGAGCAAAAACTTGATGCATTTCGGCGCTTCTTGTACGCCGGCGACGTCAGTCCGGAATGTGCAACCTTGCGCCTGAGGCGTGCGGGCAGCGGAGTAGTCAGGGGCAGTCACTTCACTGGATTCACCCGGGCGGTGCTAGACCCCAGGACAAGTGAGTAAGAGAACAGCAGGAAGTAGAGCCCTATTTGCGACTTGATAGTCTCAATCTCCAACCCTGAAGAAGGAAGCAGTTACATTCTTCTGAAATATCCCATAATTACCAGACTACACGACATCACATCCCAGAAGTAGTGGTACTCTACAAGTTGAAGGACGTCCTCTTCGCTTCATGGTATAGGCAGTCAAGCCTTTTCCGACCTCTCGTACTCATTCTATCCGTTCCAGTGCCTTCCTCGATTTCAACGTCTCTTTGGCTTAGACAGTTTTATCTGTGTTCGCTTATTTTATTTTGTACTTATCGTATTTCCAGTTGTCACGTGATATGTCCACTCTTAGAGCCGTAATAGCTCAGTCGGTGTGGAGGGCCGAGAACTCGGGGTTCAGTTCCCGGCAGAGATATCTCCATCACGTCCAGGCCGGCTCACGGAGCCCACCCTCTCTTATACAGTGAAAGACAGTGTAATCCTTTTGGGGGGAGTGCATCATTTCGTTGGAAGGTTCCCAGGCTTCGCCCGCTTGTCCTCTTCATAAGGGCAGTGTGGTTAGAAGCAGTGGCTTGAGAGAGGGAATGCGAGATTCTGATATTCTGAATCGATAGTCAATTGCATATTTCGGTGGCCTTCCTCTCTGACGAGAGGGCAGGTCTGTCGTTCACAATTGCTGTTGGGCCTCGCCAGCTCAGTCATTCTCGGGACCGAGTCCCGCGAGACTCATGAACGTATTTTACTGTCTCAGAATCGAGACTTCCCCAACCTGGAGGGTCAGATCCCCGTAATTATATCCTCCAGGAACAGGGTGGCCTGGATTCCATTTTCGTCGTCTCCTACGACTCACATAGCTACGGTGGAGGTATTCGAACCCGCCTCCACACGGACATTGGCTTTTTATCACAGTCAATCAGTTCGTCTTGGCGCCAAGCCTCTCGAGGCTCACGACCACATATTTTTCAGTTCGTAACTCACAGGAAACACTCCGTCTGCATACCAACAACCAGCCGCTTAATACTGCTTGTACTGCCCCTTCATCATGGGCCGCTGTTTACAGTCGGTTCTTTTGAAGGTGGTGCCAAGTGACCGCTGTGACTTGCGCAGGTGTTAATTGGGTTGGCTACTACCAGCAGCGCGAAATGGGACCAGAACAAGAGGAAGTAGATGGACGAGAAGATAAAGAAGCCGAAAGAGGAACAGAAGAAGAATAAGCGAGAACAAAGCGTATATTTAACTCCTCTTTTCTGTCTCTCGCTTTCTCTGTTTCCTTCGTTATTTGCTTATTTCTTTTATTCTTTGTTTTTGTCCTGCCATGCCCTCCCCCCTCCACTATGTCTGCTTGTGATTCAGTCCGTCTGCGCTGATCTCAACGCTTTCCACAAAATTATGAATCTGATTTCTGGGAAAGCCGTTTTCTTCATGAACTCATGCAAGCGCTGATGAATCAGTAGATCGTTATGCAAGTGATCATGCTCTGACCTTGAGGGACGAGACTTCCTCAATTTGCGGCTTTCCATTTTTGTGACGAGTAGACGACGCCCTTGGGTTCGATTTTTTGAATGGACCAAGAGTGGCGTGGCCCCGCGAGTGGGCGAATTGAGTCAGCCTCGTCAGTGTGACGCGCGCGTTGGACATGAGGGGCCCAGCTCAGAGTCGGGTTTATTGTGTGTTTGTTAAATGACGTCAGATAGTGACTAGGCCACGTGTTGGACGGCCAGAGTAACAGATTCGATTCGTGAAGGAATGAAACAAAGGAGATAAGCATACAAATTAGGAAGTGGAGGCAGAAAAATGGAAGAAACAGAGAAACAAAGGGTGGAGGGATAACCGGTTATGTAGAGGCAGAAAGAGAGAAATGAGATGATGGATCGAGGGAGGCAAGAAAGAAGGAAATAGCGGAGAGAGGGAAGCAGAAAAAGGCAAAAGAAATTAGGGGAGCGAGGGTTAGAAAAGAAGGGAACAAAGAAAAACAAGGAACTGATGGAAAGAAAGACCGGTCCTGTGTGACCCAGGCTCCCTGTCCCGGAACAGTGACCCATATTGCAATACACGCCGATGTCACCCAACCCGGTCGATTGAGGGGGGGGGCACAGAGTGACCTTGTCGCCCAGTAGCGTACCCCACGCACCGCCCAGCGGAGGTTCCTTATGGGAGAGCCGGCCCGCGCTTCTGCCTGGGCACTCAGCCACAGTCACGCGTCCTTCTCGAGAAGCTAACAGTTGCTCAGGTTGCCTATAAATTCCCCTGAATGTTATTGAATATTAAGGTTCACTTACTGCGGGAGATTTGAAGCTCCCATGGCGGTGACTATGGTGGTCATAGCATCTTATGGGATCTGATGACAGATCGTTACCAACGTTTCGGCGGACCATGCTACCTGAATCATCAGGGTAGGCCAAAAAGATAATCTTCCTTTATCTTTGCTTGTTCACAAATTCGCCACTGTTCCATCGGCTGAGCTAGATAAATTTTGCAGATCCATCTTAATATTATCCTTCCAATTAATGCATGTGTCTATATAGCGGAAGTCAGGATTTCCGAACAGAATTGGCTATACGTGTATTGTCTGTCACGTGCGTGTTATATGCCCTGTCCATCTGCAGCTCCGTTACGACAGAGCTATAGCAGTACCAGAGTTCGACCTCACTCATGCCCAACGAGGACCAGGCATCTGGGTACATAGATACAAGAGAAATAAACAATTCTCTCTAAGAAAGCCAAAATGGGTTGGGCATGTAGCACGAACGGACAAAGGTAAAAACAGTAAAGATATCCCTGTGTTTAATTGATTGAACAACACAGAAAGAAGATGTATGGTGGAGTGGAGGTGTAGCTACACCATTCTTGACCTTGGACCTGGGTAAGGTCAGTGCTCAGCTTCACGTCTCGGTCGCTTTACCCCCTCATCTATAGGTCCCTGTGGGTGGGTCCCAGAGCCGGTCTCGACGCTACGATGCACTAAAAAATATCGCTCCCTACCAGGAATCGAACTCCTACCTTCCAGCCAGTAGCCCGTCACTATTTCGGCTAGGCTCTGTAGTATGGATGGGAGAAAATAGAAATGTATTCAAATTTTTGGTACAAAAACTAGAAGGAAAGTTCTGATTGGAAGACCGAGGCGTAGATGGAGGGTAACATTAAAACTGTTCGTAAAGAAATAAAGATTGGATAGTGTGGATTAGCAACAGTCCTGCGAGGTCCAGGTCCAGTAAATTGCTACTGGTCCTCGTCAGCAGAGTTGTTCTTTGTTTCGGGCACGGTCAGGACCCACGACCAAATTTTTGTTCCCTCCAAGACCGTTTATATGTTTGGGAATGGGGCCCCTTTGCGACGAGACGAGGGGCGTGTCTTTCCGAGTAGGCTCCAAATTTGTTGCACCGTAATTCAGTACGAGTGTACCCGCGCTCACGCTGAGTCCATGTAAGGGCATTTGGACTTTATGGACATTATACACGCTTTGCCTCATTACTAGAATGAATAATACTTAAACAAGATAACACACAGGATGTCTGTCAATGCAGGCTTGCGCAGCAGATTATGCCTTATCTTGCTACACCGAAACGGCAGTTAGTCACTTTACCGGTCATAAGCCTGACCACCGCCTAGTTTAAGCCTCGTGAACTGCTCATGAATAACTTCTTGTCCAACTGCAGGTACATTTCGATTTAGATGAGTCTGGGTGACTTCTGTCTGTTTCCTTCAAGATCTTCTTGTGTAATCCTTCACATAAGGATTTTCTTAAAGCCATACTGCTTTTGCAAGCGGTGAAACCTGCCTCTTGAAGCAGTCCGGCAATTCTTCTACATAATATATAAAAATATATAGCAATTCAGTCCGTACATCACAAGAAACACATTAGGTCACCGCTACAAAGCCCAACCGGTTAATGCTGTTTAGGGAAACAGTCGCTGTTTATTGTGAGAACCATACAGAACACACAGATACACTGTGTGGGCAGAATATATAGCAATTCAGTCCGTACCTCGCAGGAAACACATTAGGTCACCGCTACAAAGCCCAACCGGTTAATGCTGTTTACGGAAACAGTCGCTGTTTACTGTGAGAATCATACGGAACACACAGATACACTGTGTGGGCAGAACGTAGAGTTTCAGAGTGTTAAATCAGGTAGTACATACATTTACTACTGGGCTTTAAAGGGTTAAATCTCTGAAGCATGAAATTCACAAAATAAAAGCATGTGAAATATCAAGTTCTTAATGCAATGACTCTACAGATTAGTGTTTTCTGGTATATGACGGTATGTAGCTTGGTACATATTCTTCAGCGTTTTTGAACAACCTGCTGCCTCCATCGTCAGGGTAAAAAGTAAAATAGGCGAAAAAATAGTTAGTTGTAGGCTTATAGGAAAGACAGGTCACGGTGCAAGCTCAATATGGAACAAAATGGAAGCCAGTAGTTCAGGTATGCTCCCAGATCCAATCCTTGCCCTCTCCTATATCGACTCCTCGTAAGTTTTCTAACTGTGAAGACTGAGATATCTTGTTCCCCCGAAACACTGGTGTCCATCTACAGGATTACGCGGTGTAACAAAGGGAGAAAAATACACCAAATCTCAAGCATCACAGCCGTGGAAACTTCAGAACATATTTCAATTTGAATTTTTTCTTGTTCAATGGTGAGATGACTCAGTAATGGCGGCCTTGAGAATCGAACTCTGCGCCTTCTAAGGCGGAAGCTGCATGTATCACCTTGTGAATTGTTCCCTCACGCAATTACACTTCACAAATGCGGCGGAGCTGACTGCAAGGTCGAACACACTTCACTCCCACCTGCAGCTTACTCAACCCTTCAAAGCACAACGGTAACTATACATATCACGTGCTTGAACACACTAAATCTACGCATTCTGCCCGCGCAGTGTTTTTGTGTGTTTCGTATGGTTCTCACAATAAACAGCGACTGTTTCCCTAAACAGCATTACCCGGTTGGGCTTTGCAGCGGAGACGTAATGTGTTTCCTGTGAGGCACGGACTGAATTGCTATATATTCTGCTCACACAGTGTATCTGTGTGTTCCGTATGGTTCTCACATTAAACAGTGACTGTTTCCCTAAACAGCATTAACCGGTTGGGCTTTGTAGCGGTGACCTAATGTGTTTCCTGCGAGGTACGGACTGAATTGCTATATATTCTGCCCACACAGTGTATCTGTGTGTTCCGTATGGTTCTGACAATAAACAGCGACTGTTTCCCTAAACAGCATTAACCGGTTGGGCTTTGTAGCGGAGACGTAATGTGTTTTCTGTGAGGTACGGACTGACCTTCTATATGTTATTTGGAACAAGTTTCTTCTTTCTCGGCTGTCACCAGAGAGAGACCGCAATGTGAATGTTGGAGTGAATCAGACAAGTTATTAAGTAGGGTAAATTGAATGACGTTCCGAACTTTCTGTGGCCTGTCCCGCTTATCACCTTGCCACGTTGCGCTCACAGGTTACGGATGGAGGGTAGCTCTCAGTAAGCGGACATCCGAAAATGGGTGGTAGTCAATAATCAGGTGATGGGCAAAAGGTTAATAGCTGACCGTTAAAAGCCACCATATTATGATACAGTCCGGTCACACAGGAACTTGGGTTGAGGGTTATAAGAACACGGCAATTAACCTTCAGTTTCTAAAACACTTATATTTGCAATGCATCTAAGCGACTATTAGCTTCTCAACAAGGATTCTGCCTCATGGAGTTAATTATATTTACAAAATATGGCCCCCAGGGGTGGCCTGTTTACCCGACCATAGTTCCGCTACTGTACCCAGATAAACCGAACCTTGAACTTTTGAATTCCTTATTGAAATATCAATTGTTTCTCTGTAAACGAACTCACGACCTTCTGATATCCCCGTACGGAATAAATATTTCTAATTCCGCATTCTTGGAGCCATTTTTGTTGCATTATAAGACAAGCACGAATTTGTGGTGGCGGGGAAGCGAACTTCCTTTACCCCCGCCCCCTTCCCACACGCCGCCTCACATATGAAGAAGGCAGAGAGAGGTCAGACTCAAGCCGGATCTGCTTGCTGCTGGTTGTTATGAATCCTTGGTTTTCCTCTCGCGGCTCAAATTTCGCCATTTATTTCTGAGTGCCCACAGTCTTCAAGGCTTTCCTATTCCTTATGAAAGTAGATACATAAGTGCAGGCAACATATGTACACTAAACGTACCTTTTAAAGTGGTATTTTTTTAATGACTTGAAGGATCCAAAATTTCCTATAAATCAATTTGTCATCCCGAGGCAACATTTGTGTACTGAATATAGCTTTTCAAGGTGGAATTTGTCGGGGCGTGGAGGACAGAAATTTCCTACAAAAGTCTGGTCGCTCTGAGGCAGCGAAATGCTCTATAGTAACCTTCCAAAAAAGTGTACTTCACGTCATTCATGAAGGAACGAATTTTCCTGTAATATTTTTTTCTTCTGGTCCGAGGAATTAATAATTGAATTGTCGCTAGTCTGACGTGACCTGTTCTTTCTGGTGCTCACAGAAATTCTGATCGAACTATTAAGTTCTGTCACATGTAAACTATTCTCGACTTCCATGTTTGAGTCTGTTAAAAACACGTGAAGTCACGGAAAATTCCTTCTGGCAAGTTAACTGTAACTTGAAGCATCTGGGTAAGGCTTTTGGGGTTCCTTTCTGTTTACAGGGGGAAATTTTCTGTGTTGGATTTGATGCTCCTGCGAATGTTACGTACTATGTATGTATGTACAATGACGAGTACATGTTTTTTGTTCGGCTCTGACGCCATGTAGTTCGGACAACCTGTTGACTGCTCCAGCTGGTTTCTTGTTTTAGTTACTGAGGATGGAGGCGACATATTCCTCCGAAATGTCCCCTTCTTCACTGAACTACAGGACGTTACATCCAAGAAAACCGCACTTTTCAAACCTGCTGATGTAAGATATGTTTTTGAAAAGCCACAGAAACTATCGTCAATCGTTATTACAGTTTTAGACAATGGCAATGAGGTTGGCAGCCCTACGCGCCGGCCACTCTTTGCCCCCGGGAAAATTCCTGGTACTCATTTTTGTTCGAGGCTAGTCGACCCCAGGGCCATAGCACGGCTGGAAGGATTATGTAAATTGAAAAATCTAATGACATGGGAATCGAACCCGCGACCTTCGGTTTGTAGCACAGTGCCTCAACCAGCTTCGCTACCGTGTTTGTAACGGTCTTTAGCGTTAATGTAGGCGGTGTAGATAGTTAGCGCAGTGCTTCAGAATGCTGAACGAGATATCCAATGCAAGACTTCTGCCAATAATCGAAGCGGATACTTGCACAGAGTGCGGGCAGGTGATGCAATTACATATGAATGCACCCCGCCTACGTCAAGTCGGCGCGCTACTGAATGAAATGTGGCGGACGGAATGTGCTTCAATCTCTTCCGCGTTATGAACCGATGACTGTTCGAACCGGGGAGAGTCATTCATGACGCTGTGTGAGCTGCGTCATGCGAAAAGTCTGTTGCTATGCCAACCTTAAGCACGAGACTCGCATCACTCCTCTCACGAAGTTTCGAGTCGCATTTTGCACCGAAACATTATTATGATAATATTAAAATGGATCTTATAGAGAGATATGGTGGGATGGTGTGGACTGGATCGATCTGTTTCGGGATAGGACCGGTGGATGGCTCTTGTGAACACGGTAATGAACCTTCGGATTCCATAAAATGCTCGGAAATTCTTGAGTAGCTGCAGAATTGGCGACTCCTCCAGAAGGGCTCAGCTCCACGAGTAACTAAGTAAGTAATTATTATTATTACTGTTTCTGCTGCTGCTGCTACTACTAGTTAAGCCTCGAACGATCAGTCAATATAGAGACTAACTACGCACTGCAAGGCCGAGGACATGGATTTGGATTTAAGGGAGACTAAGAGAGATGCGTCTGTTCACCACAGCATCCAGACCATGGCACACAGATCCCTGTCCAGTGGTTACCGGGGGAACTTTCTGTGGGAGTGAAGTGGTCTCCAAGTAGTGCCGAAGCTAAGCATGCATGGAGCTATGCCCCCACTCCCTTCTACTTCATCATGGCGTTGTGATTAATCAGTTCATTATTATTTTAGTCGTGGCTTATTTAATGACTCAGTCAACAGCTGAGGGTATGTAGCACGGAAGGGAGGATGAGAGTGAACAGTGAATCGGGAAGGATGTGGAAGGAAACGCTCGTGGTGTAGTTTGAGATGATATCCCGGAATTTGCCTGCGGAGAACCACAGAACCGCCCCATCCTGGATATTCCGTCTCCGAACGCCAAGCACTCTCTCTCTCCACGCGTTCACGTTAGGTTGTCCGTTCGTTCTTTAGTAAACGGTTCAAATATGGATCGCAATGTATTTAGGGATGTCAGTTGATATCGATATATCGATACAATAAGAGATCGGAGTAAAGTATCGATAGCAATATTGTGTTCTCAGCATATCTTGGTGGCATTAAGTGGGCCCTTATTTATTAAAAATCAATAAGTAAAGCTGGAACGCCGTACTTTTGCAGTTTTTTTCCTGGAGGCGGGTAATTTTTCGGTTGGTTAATTGGTGAAACAAAGTGACTATTGTCCCTATATTTAATAAAGACCCACACAATATAGAATATTCTGAACTGGAGGTATAGCTCCACACATTCGTAACCTCGGTACTAGACAGATGTGGTCAGTTTCACGCACTGGCCCCTTACTCTCGGAGCCATAGCTCAGGTTACTGCGGTACCCATTGGGTAGGAGCCCGCGTGGACCCTAGGGCCCAGTTGCTCGATGTTCAGTCCGTAGCATAGTCACTGTACCAACTGAGCTATCCCGGCTGCTATCAAGGCATCAGGACGGCGGAACTGTGTGAATAACCAGTGTTTAAGGCTGTACGTGTTTGAGAATATAGGATTTTGAGGTTCTGACACCGATGGTTATGACGAGTACTATCTTCTGAGATAGCCCGTAGAAATTCAACCGACGTTTCGTCAGGAACATATCGCATCCATCTTCAGGGTCCAAGAATAAGAGCTCTGCTTGCCACCTTTTTTTCACGCTGGTTTCTGCCTATTTTTCGACCCTGAAGATGGATGCGACATGTTCCTGACGAAACGTCGGTTGAATTTCTACGGGCTATCCCAGAAGATAGTACTCTTCAGGTATGTGAGCAATTTGGAATGGCCCATAGCGATAAAATGGCTCCATATCAATGTAAGCACCTTCGACGTAATTCTATATTGGTGGCCCTCGCTAGTCTCGGTTCACACCCTTGTCTTACTGTCTTGTACGTCTGGTTGTTGGTCGGCTAGATTCAGGAACGTGTTTGAAACCACCTAGAATTTTCGTTGGAATTCTAAACAAACGTAGCAAATAGTTCAAACAAAATTCCTGTAGACATATGCCGTTAGACCCAGGAAGCATCTGCCACCTCAGAAACCAGTGCTCCCTAATGGATTCAACATCATAAATATTTGAGGTTATGTTTCCCCGGAGATCCGGCAGAGTGAACCTCTGTAAAACGGCGTGGAGACAACATGTACACCAGACATTTCTGCCCGTTTATTCTCTTTCCATTAGTAACCACACCGGTCTGTTGGTAGCACTGTCTGTTCACTGTTGTAGTCGCAGCAAATTAATATGTCTTCAGATTATGGTAAGCATATTCACGATGAATATGCTTAGTCGGTATAGCGACTGCTTACGGGCTGGAAAACTGAGGGGTCGGTGTTCGAGTCCCAGATTTTTACCTCCTCCATGTCGTCCAGACTGCCTCTGGGGCCCACACAACCTCCTATCCAATGGGTACCGGGGGCCATTTCCCCGGGGGTAAAGCGGCAGGGGCGTGAAGCTGACCACTCACCTCCAACTAGGACCGAGGTCAAGAATAAGTGGATCTATACATCCACTCCCCATACGCCTTCATGGCGCAGTGCTTAATTAGTTAAGCACAGGGACAACTTTACCTTTTACATGACTCATTGCCTTGGAACAGAACTGGAATGTATTACGAGCCACAGCATATATACAAAATGTATTTGTATGATGAAATAGTTCTTCATAATTAAACACACAAGTACAAAGTTTTGACCCTGAATATGATGAATTTATCGCTATGCAAAAATAAGGTAAAGCTATCCCTGTAACAGGCGGTGGAGGCCCATAGGGTTGTGAAACGCCGAGGCTCCCACATTTTCTAGACAATCGACTCACAGATGGTGAGATTGTCAGCCTTACGCGCCGGGTGGCCTCCCTTTACCCCCAGGAAGATTCCTGGTACTCATTTCTGTTAGAGGCTGAGTCGACCCCAGGGCCATAGTGCGGCTGGAAGGATTAGGTCAGTTGATAGATCCAATGACGTCAACGGGAATCGAACCCACGACCTTCCGGCTTGTAGCACAGTGCCTCAACCAACTACGCTACCGCGTTCCCCGCAAATTGAGGCTCATCCCTCAAGGTCAGAGCATGATCACTTGCATACCGATCTACTGATCCACCAGCGCTTGCATGAGTTCATGCTCTGGCCCATTTGTTCTCAGGGCTGAGGGTAGGAGGGTAGGAGGTTGGGTGGGCCCCCGGGCTGTTGTGCAGGGGTAGGACCACCGGCAAGCTGCGAGTGTTGTAGCCGTGTTTGGGGATAGCGGAAGTGTTTCTTGGAAACCGGAAGCTGCTTCACCCATCCGTGTGCGTCCCATTGTCTGGAGTGTTTCACTGCACGTCACATTCAGCTGAGGGAGTCGCGAGTCGAACGCTGGACCGTGGCATTTCACGAGAGAGACATGACTTAGTGGCTTTCAGTTCGGTTCATTTCCGGTTCTGACTCCATGGAGCTAAGTTATTCTTGAGAAGCTGATAGTAGGCCAGCTAGTAAAGAAATTAATACGCCCTTCATGGAACTGACGGCAGGCTGCCAGTGGACTGTGTCCTGAACGTTGTGAAACGAGTTCAAACCCCATTTCTATTTTAATATTATCATTCTATCTACGCCTTGGTCTTCCAAGTGGTCTCTCTCCCCTTCACGCTTTGTGAATACAGTTTTGTACGCATTTCTGACATTCCCCATGCGTGCTACATGCTCAGCACGTATGGTTTGTGTGCCGTAATAGTATGTGGCGAAGGGAACCAATCATAATGTCATGTAGTCATATTATGCTATTGTGCCGGGATAGCTCAGTCGGTATAGCAGCTGGCTACAGGTTGGATGTCCGAGGAATCGGGTCTCGATTCCCGGCAGGGGCAAGAGATTTTTCTGTACTCCACAGCGTCCAGCCAGGAACTGTGGCCGACGCGTGAAGATAACTCCTCACCACCGTCCTGTGGAGATATTAAGAATGCGTGGAGCCATAACTCCACTCCTCCATACGTCGTCATAGTGTTTTGCTTAATCGATTAAACACAGAGTCAACTTTTCATAATATTACTACTACTGCTGCTACTGTTTCTACTACTGCTGCTACTGTTCTGGGTCAGTCAGCACAGGGTCAATGGGTACTGAGACCGCTGCTCGATTCCCAGCAGGAGTCAAGGGATTTTTCTGTTCTCCACAGAGTCCAGACCTGCCGAGGCCCGCCCAACTTCCTATTAATTGGGAGCCCAAGAGAACCTACCTTTGGGTTAAAACGGCCGGGCTGTGAAGCCAGTAACTGATGTCCATCTGTTGTTAAGGCTGAGGATGCATAGACATTTGCCTCCGCTCCCACATACACCTGCTTACAGCTGAATTATAAGTTAAAAAAAAAGGGAAATTTGTCCCTGTGCTTAACTAATTAAGCACTAAGCCATGAGGCGTACGGAGGAGTGGATGTATGGACCCACACTTTCTTTACCTCGGATCTATTTGGGAGGCGAGTGGTCAGCTTCACGTTCTGGCCGCTTTACCCCCCGGGGAAAGAGCCCCCTGTACACATTGAGTAGGAGCCTGGTTGGGCCCCAGAGTCGGTCTGGACGAGACAGAGAAGTGAAAATTCTTGACCCTACCGGGAGTCAAAGGAATTATAAGTAAAACTGTTACGTTTTTTTAATCGTTTTTATGAACTTCATTGATTTGTCTGTTAGGACTGTTGTTTTAATTACGTCGCCTTTGCACCGTACCGACTGTACAGCATTAAAGAAGGCAGGTACCCGAGAAACCTCTCATGACCTCGAAATAATTTCCTGTTAATTCTGTGTTTAATATTCTTTGCGTCCCTGTCAGTATTCTGTCTGAAACAGCAATAATTAGTTTCGTCTCGTCTCGTTTCATGAATGACACACGAGCGAAGAGAGGGGGTGGGGGGGGTAGAAAGAGATTTTAATACCAGTGTTCATGAAGGGGGAGGGGGGGGTCATACTCCGGGTACGTATTTTTTTTGATCTTCAGAAACCCAGACGTGTTTGAAAGCGGAGAAAGGAAAGAGATAGCGTTGTCTCCCCCCACCACTGCCTCCACGAGTCTTCGTTACCCTCCCCGCCTGCTCGCGGCCCCCCGTCCTTTTCATCAATGAGCATGCAAGGCTCGCCAGTTGTTGCTCGGCTCAGTTGTGTGGCAGGCAGTTAAATGCTCCACTGTTACACTGCGCGCGGTCGGGAAATGTACCCAGAAACACAAGAGTAACGCACAAATTTATAGGGAATTTTTGTCTTTGCATATGTCAGAATATGTATACGTACAAGACAGCGGTGTTACTGTAACGACATGTGTTGTTAATAATGAAACAAGACGTGTTAAAAGGCTTAATCAAGAATTGTTTAAAGTGATCTATTGTTATGTTCTTTAGACAAGAATTATTTAAAGTGATGTATTGGTATGTTCTTTAGACAAGAATGTGTTTCATGTGAATTTCTTAAACTATTATCAGAACAGTTTTATCACGAATCGTATTAATGAAAATTGTGTCTTGCGGTACAGACAGCCATGGAGGGAAATTCTTGGCGCTTTTTTATTATTAGGAAAGTGCTGGAAAATAGTTTTGAAAACGTTTGTTACTGTGTTAATCTTTATGGCATCATCTTCGTTTTGGTAAACTAGTTTTCAAAGAGAAATGCACCTGACATTAAATAAATTTGTACCAGTTTCACAAGTTTCCGATGTTTGACTGCAGCTGAAAAACCAGCGCGTAATTTGTGGATATTATGAAATAAATACGTAAGTACCGACTAATTTTATATTTGGTATGTAAATGAAATGCAGTTATTTATAACAATGCTGCATGTGATGTCACGTAATGTGAATTATTGCGTCATATGTATTGTTGCTGAACAAGTATGGATTTGCTGTAATTAATCAAGTTGTGTAAAGAGGATCCTTTAGATGATGTTTCTAAATTATCTTTTCGGTAAGGGCCATATGCTCCTTGGTAATTTTATTAGTCTGGTTTAAAAATATGCGAACACAAAAAGAAGTGTTAGCAGCTAATTCTGTTGCTCTAAGTTATTTATAGTTCTGTTTACATACACTGTCTTTCTTTGCTAAAATTAGGTTTATTTATATTTTTTTATTGTCATCACTCAAAAATTTTGAACCCCGTAGAATGCATAAATAGTTATCTGTACTAGTGTTTGAATAGACGTCAGTGTTCAGGAAAGTAATTGTTGTTGAAAGTTTGCTGTGGTTTTGAAGAGGGTAACAATTTCTTATTACGATTTGTTGGATGTTTTAAAGTTTTAATTTAATAGAAACATGAATGCTGATAATATATATATATATATATATATAAATTTGTAACATAAAATAAGAATTTTAATGGCACCACATTCTGATAATTTCCATTAATATTTTAATAATTGGAAAAAAAGAACTCAAGATATTTACGAAACAATACGTCTGTATCGGTAATAGTTCTGACGTTTATTTTAAGAGGTACCCAGTTCAAGACTCGGCCGGGACAAAATACCCTTCAGGCAAACGAAGGGATGGTACCCCAAAAAATAGGGCAGAACCACTTCCTTCTACATTTTTTCTAACATTCGACACTATACACACCGATCTGCTGACACTGTAAAGTTCCTGGTGCTAGATGGATGTGAGTTGTTAGCTTCACGTTCCTTCCGCCATATCCCGGTACACATTGGATAAGACGCTGAGTGGGCCCCAGAGCTGGGCAGGACCCCGTGCCGGAATCAAACTCCTGTCCCTCAGCGACCACACCGACTGAGATACCGGAGCCTATACTGAGAATCTGTTCTATGGGCGTACATCGCATGGTTGGATGAATGATGAATAGTGAATTGAAAAGGATTTGGAAGGAAGAGGCTGTGGCCTGGTTTGGCACACCATCCCGACATATGTCAGAAGGGCGCCGGTCATGTAGTCGGCAACGCGCGAAGGTTTGAACCGACCGCCTATCGAACACGCTCATTGTTGTTGTTGTTGTTGTTGTTGTTGTTGTTGTTGTTGTTGTTGTTGTTATTGTTATTATTATTATTATTATTATTATTATTATTATTATTATTTACTTATGCTTTAGAGAAATTAAGTCTACAATCTTTACATAAACGGAGACATCACCTTGATGCACTTTTTCTTGTTCAGGTCTTTCGTGGTCTTAAATCCTGCGCTTCTCTTTTGGAAAATGTTAGCCTTCGTGTTCCTCCCAGCAATCTTAGGGACTTCTCATTGTTTGGTGTTTGTCCCTCTAATAAACACTGTCCTTCTGCTCGGTGCGCCTATGCTGCCAACGCGGTGGGTAAAGATCTCGACATATTTGCAATCGGAACAGTTTCTGTCAATCATATTTCGCATGTAAATGAACAAAAAGTTGGAATCAATTAATATATTTATACATTGATCCATTAAAACTTGAATTGTTTTATATTTTATTGCTGCCATGTCTATTCCAATCAAATTGAAATTGTTTATATTTCAATTTTCTCATTTCTCAGTGATAGGTTTGAATTATGTTGATAGTTATTATTATAATTATTAATATTGTTATTATTATTATTATTATTATTATTATTATTGGTGGTGGTGGTGGTGCGGAAGAGGGGAAGCCTTGTTGGTGATCGTGTAAGACCAGTTGAGGTGCCAGACGAGGGGAAATATCAGAGGGTGTGTTCTAAAAGTAGAGAGTTATTCCTGGTTGTAAGTTTAGGGTCTCGCTTGTGTAGGCAGGCCCCTTTCGACTTGCCGTAGCGACAGGCCGCGTGGCTGCGCGCACACTGTCGGGGGACAAGACAACCGCAGCGCGCTCTAGCTGTCAAATCGGCCTTTTACTTAGTTAGCCCTTTAAGGACTAAAGAGACAGAGAGAAATATGGGAGAGTGGCACAGTTTGTAACACTGCATTTAGAGCGCGGGCAAGACAAAACATTGAAGAGTTTTATCTCCTGGGTGTAACCGCCTCTGTCCTCTAGTGGTCAGAGTTCCTGGCTACAGATCCAGATCCAGAGGTCCGGGTTCGATTCCCGGCGCTACCAGATTTTTTCTGAGAAGTAGTGGGTTTAGAACGGGGTCCAGTGAGCCTCGTGAGGATAATTGAGGAGCTGTTTCAAGGAAATAGCGGCTCCGGTCTAGAAAACCGAGATTAACGGCCGTGGGGATCCGTTGCGCTGACCACGCGACACCCTCTATCGCATAAAGTTGGCACTACCTTCGCCGACAAGCGGCGATCGCTCGGTCGGTATAGTTCGCTTGCGGACTAAAATCACAGTTTGGGATGTAACTCTACATAAACGCCGCTGTGGGAGCCTCAAAACATTTCTGAAGGTTCCCAGGCAGTGTCATCCTGTCCTGGTAGAGGTACATTTGAGACAGGGTAAAGTTTAGGAAGTGAACAGGGTAAGGTTTTAGGATGTGGGCTTTGTTACGAGCAGAGGTTGATGGGGAGGGGGCTTTATTGCGCATGATCGGATTTTTTTATATTAACTTTGGAAGGGCTACACGTGTTTATTTGTAGACGTGATATCTTTGTTTCCTGAGCTGTTTAACGACGCTTGCGTCGAATGAAAGGATGAGTTGTAAGGGGCACGGAAGGCGTCAGTAGTACATGGCTGGAGTTTCGGCCCGGGATTTGAACGTACCGCTAAGCCAACCCGCTTGACGACAGCGGTTGTAACAACACGTTTTTGGGACAGAGCCTTGCATCAGAAGCTAACAGTTGCTAAGCATGCCAAGGAATTCCCAGCATTTTATGGAATTCATTACAATATATGAAAGAACCTCACCTTGTAGTCCATATTCTGAGCCAGATAAATCCAATCACGTCAGTACGAGGGTGGTTTCCGTTAGGTTAGCTGTTTCCCCGGGGGAAAGCAGTTGCGCAGCGAAACGTACACTCCCATTTAGTATGGAGATTAAGGCGGCCCATACACGTACGAGTCCGGCTCGGCGAGCTTGACTCGGGTGCCGGGCTCGGATTAATTTCACCACAAACGCATGAGCTGACTCCCAACTTTGCGACCCACACACGGATGAGTTTGGCTCATTGGAACCCGAGCCGAGTCGGACTCGCGAGCGAGACTGATACGTGTATGGGCCCCCTAAGAATGAGTGGAGTTATACCTTTACTTTCCCATACGTCATAATGGTGCATTTCGCTTTTACCGCCTACAAATGTTTGTTATTTGTGCAAAACGTGACGTCATTTGTTAGCCCTCACTTTATACTGTTAATAATCATACATTTTGCAGTAATAACCAGGGCAGATGACTTACGGGTAGCGCAGTCTACGATCCGAACGGGTGAGGAAGATCGCGGATTTGAGTCCCAACCAGCCTCCTCTCCAGTGAATACCGCGGAATCTTTTATTGAGGGGGTAAAGTGGCCGAGGCCTGCAGCTGACCACTTGCATGTAATTGCAGGGTTAAGGGAGCGTCCACCCTCCATACGTCTTCATAGCGTGAAGTCTGTTTCAGCTGAGGTACAAATGCAACAAGTCGTTGCGTTCCATGCAGTACATCTGGCTGCATAATTCCGACCCAAAACCAGTCCCAGCATTTCCCAGCATTTTATGGAACTCGAAGGTTCATTACCGTGTTCACAAGAACCCTCAACTGGTCCCTGTCCTGAGCCAGATCAATGTAATCCATATCCCATCCTATCTCTCTAAGCTCCACTTTACTATTGTCCACCACCTACGCCTTGGTCTTCCTAGTGGTCTCTTTCATTCTAGCTTTCCCACCAATATCCTTTATGCATTCATCTTCTGCCTCCATTCGTGCTACATGCCCTGCCCACCCCATAACTTGATCATTCTAATTGCACTTGGAGAAGAGTACAAGTTATGAAGCTCCTCATTATGCAGTTTTCTCCAACCTCCTGTCACTTCATCCCTCTTCGGTCACCTGCATTGCTTTAAAACTGCAGTGTTACCAACTCTTGCAGTAGGGTACACGGTGTGCAGATAACTTAACGAGTGATAAGATTATGAATACTTGTTGGGTTGGCAACATTGTTGAATATTCTGTAGGTTTCCGGTTCTTCTTCGCGTGTGCCTGAAGGAGATTTAAATTTGGCTACCGAACGCGTAAGAAAATCGAGTGAAATGCATTCTCACTGTTTCGACTGCTCTGATAAGTGTTGCAAGTTCTGTCTCAGATCTTTCGACAGACTCGTAATTACATTTCTGAGATTTCCATGTGCCGTTCAAAGTGGCCTTGCGGTCTAAGGCATGAACCGTCTTCACTCGTTCCAACGCTATGATCGTGGGTTCGAATCCCACTCGAGACATGGATGTCTCTGTGTGTAGGTAGCGGCCTTGCGAAAGACCGATACCCCGTCTAAGGCGTCCTACCGACTGTGTATTGGATTAACGAACTGAAAAAGCAGCCGAGGCCCAACAAAGGGCTGTAGAGCCATAATAAAAAAAGGTTGTCCCTGTGTTTAACTAACTAAGCACTACGCCATGAAGGTGTGTGGGGGAGTGGATGTATTGATCCACATTTTCTTGACGCCAGCACTAGTTTGAGGTGAGTGGTCAGCTTCACTTCCCGGCCGCTTTACCCCCGGGAATAGAGTCCCCGGTTCCTTTGGATAGGAGATTGGGTGGACCCCAGGACCGGTCTGGACGACTTGAAGAGAAAATTCTTGACACTACCGGGGCTCGAACTCCAGCGCTTCGGTTCTCCAGCCCGTAGCCAGGCGCTACACCGACACCCCAATCTATATGGTTGTGGCTTAATTTGAGGTACTTCGCAGGTATTTGCCTGGAGAGACTGAGTAAAATCATTGATTCGAAGCGTAGGCGCTACATTGTCGAAGGCGAAGTTTGGTTCAAATTAGCCTGTCTGCAGAAGAGCGCTGCAACGTGTGAACCGCACATCTAATTCACGTGTACTCCACTAAACAAGAATGTGGACTTCCACGGGTTTAGTTTTGGAGAGGCACATATACCCTTTTTGTTCTATAGATCGTGAGTTCTTTCTGATGTACTACCACATCTGAAAACATTATTCTCAAGACACGTGTAAGCTATTGAGTGATGGAACTAACAAGTTTAAATGGAAAGAGGCTGCGGAAGTTGAGGTCGTTGTGACGCTGCGGTTTAAAGGGCCCGTGTGGTCAGGGCTTGCCGATACACCAGGGGTTCTTTGCTACGATATTCGAATTTTAATTTTCATGAGGGCCAGTTCGACTTAGCAAATTGAAACTCCGGGTTCCCTTCAGAATGTTTTATGCATAGCTCAGTCGGTATAGCGACAGGCTACGGGCTGGAAGGCCGAGTGATCGGACTTCGAATCCCGGTAGGGTCAAGAATTTTCCGCTCTCCACGTCGTCGATCCCGGTTCTGGGGCCCACCCAGCCTCATATCCAAAGAGTAACGGGGCTCTTTCCCCGAGGGTAAAGCGACCGGGGCGTGAAGCTGAACACTTAGAGGTCAAGAACAAATGGATCTATACATCCACTCCCCCATACATCATTTAATTAGTTAAGCAGAGGGACAAAAATCAAAGTATGTCGCCTGTTCTGTGTGGGTGTGAAACTTGGTCTGTCGTAATGAGAACAGGGTGTTGAGGAGAATATTTTGACCGAAGAGAGATGAAGTGACAGGAGGTTGGAGAAAACTGCATAATGAGGAGCTTCATAACTTGTACCCTTCTCCAAGTATAATTGGAATGATCAAGTCAAGGAGGAAGAGATGGGCAGGGCATGTAGCACGAATGGGGGAGAAGCAATAGAGACTTTTTGTAGGAAAACCTGATGGTCTGTAACGACGAGGGAGACTTAGGCGTTAGTGTGAGGATAATATTAAAATACATTATATGGAATAGAATAGGGGGTATGCTGTATTAATCAGGCTCAGTGTTGGAACCAGTGGCGGGCTTTTGTGAATGCGGTAATGATCATACCGTGCCATAAAATGCTGAATGGCTACATGAGTAACTACTGGTTACTCAGGAAAGACGCAACTCCATGGAGTTGGTTAGTTAGCTCAGTCGGTGTAGTGACCAGACTGCATGTTGCACGTCTCCACAGCGTCCATACCTGGTCTGCGACCCATCCAGTGGGTAGCGGGGGCTCTTTCCCCGTGGCGTGAAGCTGACCACCCTCCTCCATCTTGCCTCTAGGTTAAGAATACCTGGAAGTATACCTTCACTTCCCCCTATATCATCATGGTATGATGTTTAATTAAGAACAGGGACATTTTACCGCGAGAGAAGTAAGGAGGGCAACCAAAATTTTGATAAGCTGAACTGAATGCAGCAAACCGGTTTCATCGCATTCATGAAAATAAGAGCTGAACTTGTCCCAGTGCTTAATTAACAGCCGCGTGATCAAGACGCATGGAGGAATGGATGTAGAGCCCCACATATTCTTAACATCGGCAGTGGATGGAGGTGAGTGGTTACATTCACGCTTCTGCCGTTTTAACCTGTGGAAAGAATTTCCTGTACCCACTGGTTAGGATATAATCGGGATATCTTGGAGAGGTAAATTTTTGCTCCTGCTGGGAGTCGAACCGCGACTCGTTTGTGGCCCAGTGTGTACTGGTCAGTGTAATGCCGGAAGAGCAATGTTCTGTTTTCGTTTGGCTCAGAACAGGGACCAGTAGCGAGCTTTTGTGAACGCGGTGCTGCACCTTCCGCTTCCATAAAAGTTTGGGGGGCGGGGGTGGGGGTGGGGTGCTGTGACGAACTGAGCGACTGTCACCGTTTTACAGAGTGGCGGGCTAAATGTTATGTAAATTTCGGTTGGTCTCAATTTGTATATGAACATGAGTGTACAGGGCACCCCACCGGAAGTAGCCACTGCTGAATAATGTTAGGCGGTCTGTGGGGGGCACGCGGCCCCGTGTTCCTTGTGTGGGGGTGGGGGGCTCGCAAGACGAGTGGAAACGAGGCAGTAATGACGCAACAATGCTAGTTCCCAATTCGGACGATTGTAATCTTGCCAGAAGTAAGAGGCAAAATAAAGATATGGTTAATTAAGCACAACGTCATGGAGACGTACGGGGGAGTGGAGGTGTAGCTCCACGCACTCTTAGCCTCATTATTATGTGGGGGTGAGTGATCAGCTTCACGCCCTGCATATTCAGAGGGAAAGAGCTCCCGGTACCATTTGGATACGAAACTGGGCGGACCCATATCCGGTCTGGACGCCGGTGAAAAACGCTTGCTCCAGTCTGGAATCGAACCCGTATTCCTCGTTGGACTGTGGTGCCTATGAAGAATTCAGCCTTCTGATATATAAGCTGCTGCTTGCTGCTTCATGTTGGTTCCTCGCTTGGCGTACGCTTCAACCATGAAGATGGAGGCCACATCTTCTTGCGAAACGTTTGACTCACCGAACGGCGTTATGGTTCATAAACTACCGCTGTGAAAACCTCAAATCCCACGTCTTTTTTCTCTCTCTTTGCGAGTGGGGTAGCTCAGTCGGTATAGTGACTGGCTACGGGCTGGACTACCGAGGGGTCGGAGTTCGAGTCGCAGTAGGGTAAAGAAGGTTCTCTTTTTCAAACCGTCCAGACCGGCTCTGGTGTCCACACAACCTCCTATCCAATGGATACCGGAGGCTCTTTCCCTGGGGTAAAGCGGCCGGGGCATGAACCTGACCACTCACCTCCAGCTAGTGCCGAGGTGAAGAAAATATGGATCTATACATCCATTTCCCCATACGCCTTAATGGCGTAAAGTAAAAAAGTAAAGCTATCCCTGTACCTGGCCGTGAAGGCCCATGGGGTCCCACATTTTCTAGACAGTCAGCTCAAAGATGGCGGTAAGCCTTACGCGCCGGCCGCGCTTTACTCCCCAGGAAAATTATTTAATTAATTCCTGGTACTCATTTCTGTTAGAGGCTGAGTCGAACCCAGGGCCATAGTGCGGCTGGAAGGATTAGGTCAATTGAAAAATATCCAATGACCTCATCGGGACTTGAACCCGCGACCTTCCCGCTTGTAGCATAGCCCCTCATCCAACTGCGGTAGTGCTTAATTCGTTGAGCCCCTTTTATAGATGGTCCCTAGGCTCCACCTTCCTCTCTTGGTTCTGTATTCTTAGATTCTCTCTTCTGTTTTCCACACCCTTTCTTCCATACTCTTTTTTTGTTTCCTTCTTTCTCGCTCGTTTCCGTGACGTTCATGCCAAGTTCAGTAAAAATCCGGCAGTGTATTCAGAAGTTAGTGAGGGGAGCAATGAAACACAGAAAACATGTTCATGTAAGGCTACCTTACATCTGGTAGGGCTTACTGGATGGGGATCGGCCCGTCTCTTCCTACACAAAACAAAGCAAAACAGAAAACGAAAAATATTCACGTCCCCTTAACAGGATTCGAACCCACGATCCCAGTGTTGGAATTGTCCAAGATCCGGCTTCCCTGGCGTTTGTGGTACTTCTTAGTGAGCTGTGGGTTTAGATGGAGCTGTTTCCACACAGCCACACAGCTGATTAGCATAGCGGTAACGCTCTTGATTCGTACTGGGGAGGTTTTCCGTTCGAATCTCGTCCAGGACACTGACTGTGATGGTGTTCGTGGTTTTTGTCAGTCCCTCTGGGGACATTCCGGGAAAATACCTCTTATTACGCCACGGCACGCGGTAGCGTAGTTGGCTGAGGTACAACGCTACAAGCCGGAAGGTCACTGGTTCGATTCCCGATGAAGTCACTGGATTTTTAAATTTACTTATTCCTTCCAGCCGCACTATGGCCATGGGGTCGACTCAGCCTTAACAGAAATGAGTACCATGAATCTTCCTGGGGTAAAGGGCGACCGGCGTGTACGGCTGACAACCTCACCGGCATATGTGAACCGATTGTCTAGAAAATGTGGGAGCCTCGACGTCTCACAACCCTATGGGTCTCCACTGCCTGTTACAGGGATAGCTTTGCCTTTTTTACGCCATAACCGTTTCCTTCCAAATCCATGTACCATCCCGCCATTCGGTGTAACATAGTCTAGCTAATGATAGCATCGTTAAATAACCCTCCCTCCATCCCCCCCTTCCGCAAAATGACACGAGTAACCAGTTATTCACAGTCCTTTCCTGAACAGTGCGTTACGTCACCAACAACAAACATGTTTACATCTTGCTGTGCCTTATTTCGTTGCTGCACGCAGACATTGCCGCTGCCCGTGGCTCAGGTAAAGCCTGAGTGCTCGTGCAGTTGCACTTAGGCCGGCAGCTAACACGCGTAACTGCGTGCAAAACAATTGTTGGGTCAACTTTCGTAGCTGATGCCAGGTGGCAGGTGTGCGCCTGCGTGGATGTGTTCTCTTCTTTTCCTTACTGTGGGATATACAAGCTTCGAGTGATCAGATGATACAGAAAGGGTGAACTGGAGGGATACGAAAGGAGGTCTCGTAGAGGGCTGAGGAGAACCACGATAAACCTCAGGGTTGCGGAAAATACTCGAATCTAGGAGCTTCTCCAAATAGGTGTTACCGCTGCGCTAACCCCCTCGGCGACTTTGTAATCGTGTGCCCTTGAAACGTCGGTATAGCCCCATTCCAGTGTGAAACACACATCTGATTGGTGTCGGTACGAAGAGGCTGAGGGAAAACGCGTAATCAGGAGCTTCATAGCTCTCCTCCCCAAATATTATTAGAATACTTTTATGAGGATGATACGGCATTGCATGTAGCACGCATGGCAGAGAAGAAAAATGTATATATGATTTTGACAGAAAAAAAACTTGAAGTAAATAGACAAGTAGGAAACCCCAGGCATAGATGGGAGGAGAATATTAAAATGAATTTTAAAGACACAGAATATGAAGTTGTGGACTGGATTTATCTGGCTCAGGAGGAAGCAGTGACGGGCTGTAGTGGACACAGTAATGAATCTTCCGTAGAATACTATAAAATCTTGAATAGCTGAGCGACTGTTAGCTTCTCAAGAACTGAGCTCGAAGAAGCTCATTTGTTACCTACTCCTGTTTACAGCCAATTTTAAGCTTTTGCATCTTATGCCCATTTTGTACGAGTTTATAGTTAACGAGTCTTATAGGCAATTCATCGAAGTCTTTGTATGGGGGATCTGCAAATTGTTACGCGTGTTGCCTACAGTACTGTGCCATTTACATGTATCCAGGGCTTAACTTCGGCACTAGACAGAGGTGAATGGTCAGCTTCACGCCCTGGCCGTCTTACCTCCTGAGATAGAGCCCCAGGTACCCGTTGGATAGCCTCTGTGGACGTTGCGAAGAATGTTTCGCGCCCTGTCGGTTATCGAACACCTGTTGAAGTCTGCGCGTTGACTGAGCCCCGCCAGTTTTCATGTTATGGCCTTTGTGCATGGAACTCTCACACGGTTCTGTAACAGCTTTCAACCCCAGTTCGAGTCCCCTTTTCTGAAGAAAACGTGTTTGGCTGCTTCTACCTGACAGGCTGAACCAGATGGATACCTGGGAAACAGATCACATAGCGGGTTCAGGAAAGCTGCCGCAGCTGCAAAACTGAATTCGTAATTTAGTAGACTAAACAAACAAGTATGCTTTGTCGCTCCGTTGCTACGCACCGAACAGAAGCCCAACGGCGTCTGATTTTGGTTCTCATAGTAAGATGGAAACAGAATCTATAGAATTGGATTACAGTGACGCTAGTATTACACCCACCTCAGAGAGATGGGGTGATCTCTAGTGGCATGATGTTAATACCAAGTTCAGTGAAAATTGGATCACATTCGCGTACTTTCGTACACCCTTCGCCCTTCCAGTTTCAGAATTGTTTCCTGAAACTGCGTATCTTCCAGACAGTTGGTACGATTACTTGGACAGGGGGGGAGGGAAATAGGCCCATCTGAACCTACATAAAATAAAATAAACGTAAAAAGACCACGAAAATGCATTCCCTATTCGGGATTCGACCCACGAACCCAGTGCTGAAGTTATCCAAGACTGCACCGTAAAGGCTCCTTGTTTACGAGCCGCGCATCTTGTAAACCACTGGGAGCCACAGCATTCGCCGGGCGGGTTAACGTAGCGGTAACGCTCTTAACTGGTATTCGGGAGATGCAATTCAGTCCGTACCTCACAGGTAACACATTGTGTCTCCATTACAAAGACCAACTGTTTAATACAAATATTATGTTTTTGGACGTTATCCATCGTCCTGTTTTTATTTTATTTTATTTATTTTTCAAAACGTTACGGAGACTAGAATCCAGTCTCTGAAACGTTGTCTTTTGAAACATAAACAGGGCGGTGTTTTTCGATAAAAACAGGACGATGGATAATGTCGAAAAACGTATTTGTACTAATGTACCATCATCACAAATTTTTAGATCCAACCGGTTAATGATGTTTAAGGAAACAGCCGCTGTTTATTGTGAGAACCATACGGAACGCACAGATACACTGTGGGGAGAATATATAGCAGTTCAGTCCGTACCTCACAGGAAACATTACGTCTCCGGTACAAAGCCCAACCTGTTAATGCTGTTTAGGGAAACAGTCGCTGTTTGTTGTGAGAACCATACGGAACACACAGATACACTGTGAGGGCAGAATATATAGCAATTCAGTCCTTACGTCACAGGAAACACACTCCGTCTCCATAACAAAGCCCAGCCGGTTAATGCTGTTTAGGGAAACAGCCGCTGTTTACTGTAAGAACCATACGGAAATAAACTGATACACTCTGTGGGCAGAATACAAAGTTTCGATATGTTAAACAGGCGGTGTATATAGTAACCACTGGGCTTTAAAGGGTTAAAGGGAGTTGAAACAATGGAAACACGAGGAGCGTGAACCATTAAGGGAATGATAATGATAATAATAATTATCTCATTATAATTATCTACCTGCTCGCGCACTCACACAAAACAAAAACCAGTCGTCGTCTGCTGATCACCAAGCTCCCCAACCCACCCCACCCTTCTTCCTGGGAAAATGTCCACCACCAACATTATCATTGACTTTTTTTTTTTGCCAGTGCCTTGTTCAACTTGTTACACGCAAAGAAAGCGAAGCCTTGCGTCATGGGGTTATACTGGCTTTAGGACTACTGTATGTTAGTGTAGGGGAAGAGAAATAGCCCTCACAAATTCTGCTTTATCATAGAAAATAATGTTCTCTTGAGTGAATGTGATCTTCAGCTGAGTAGCGATAAAATTCTGGGTTTCCATTGGTCAGTAGCTGAGGGGACTTGATACGATGTCTCTTGTTTCTTACAGCAAAGAGAAGTCGGGAAATAAGCACTCTCGCGTGAAGGGCTCTTTGCTGCTTAAACCTTTCTGCCTTTAACGCTTTAAAAGCACAGTATTAGCTTCTTCATAACTTGTACTTTTCGCCAAGCATAATTAGAATGACCAAGTCAAGGAGGATGAGATGGACAGGGAATGTAGTACAAATGAGGGTGAAGAGGAATGCATATGGGGTATTGGTTGGAATATGTGTTTCCTGTGAGGTAGGGACTGGATTTTTTGATATTCAATATGTATTTCTTCCTTGCACGTTGCATTTCTTGCTTCGTCTGCAGCCATCTTTGTGTTGACATTAATATTTCATTCTGATGTAGCCTTCTCAACGTTAATATCTAAATTACGATCGATACAATAAAGTTCCTGTTCAACTTACTGCCATTCTTTGCAATCAAATCCACATCCCAACACTTTACCTTATTCACTTGCCAACGATTTACCTTCTGTCAACTTAACTTTATCAGAAGGACGAGTTGTCACTGCCTGGGAACCTTCAAAGCCTGTAATTTTTCTGTTTCAAAATGTAGTTTGCATAACTACTATCGCTCTATTTCCCGTCCCTTTATCTATTTTTTTTCCCTTCAGAGAGCTAATAGAGTCTACCCACTCTACGAACCTGGAAAGGTCATCCTTTGCGTAGGCAATCTGCAGAGCAAGCTGGCGGCCATTTTGTGAGGCCGTAAACGTGTAAGGAAGATGAGATGAAAGAATAGAAATAGATATATTAGATCAAGGGAAACGACAATTGGAGGAAAGCGAGTGGTAACAGGAGAACGAAAGACAGACGAAGGTTGGGACGGGCAACAAATACCAGACGAGAAAGCAGCAGAGCACGAAAACAAGAAGAGTAATGAAGAAAGCAGTCTTCTGGGATTTGGCACCGTGTATATCCCAGAAGACTGCTTTCTTCATAGTCACCGCCGTGAAAGCCTCAAATCTTACAAGAAGAGAATGTAAGAGAAAGAAGCAAGGAACAATAGCGGGTGAACTAAACAGAGCAGGAAGGCGACACCTGAAGAAAATTTCGAATTCCATTTCTGTAGCAACATTATATTCTTTTTAATAATTAATGAAGAGCATTGCTGTATTATAAGTAGGGCTTCTTTTATAGATCTGAACGCCCGATGTTGTGTGCTGGGGCCCGAGAACACACCGAATGACGTCCTTCCCTTGTTTCTAGCTTGTCGCCATCCTAACGTTTCTCGGTCTGCGTTGCATGTCATTCGTCTAATTATTTTTGATATAATTAACTTACCAGACAGACAGATGGCGCGATAATACCTTGTTAGTTCTCTCTTGTCTCGATGCCAGCCGGAAGGAAAATTCACCAAACCTGGGCTGTTCGGTGATAAAATACACCTAACCACTTGAAGCATTATTCGAAATAATATACTTGTTTAATATTTCAGTCCGTACCTCACAGGAAACACGTTACATGATGCCGTTTAGGGACACAGTCGCTGTTTACTGAGAGAACCATACGGAACACACAGATACACTCTGTGGGCAGAATATATAGCAATTCAGTCCGCACCTCACAGGAAACACATTACGTCTCCGCTACAAAGCCCAACCGGTTAATGCTGTTTAGGGAAACAGTCGCTGTTTATTGTGAGAACCATACGGAACACACAGATACACTCCTGAGCACAGAATACAGTGTGTTATATTAAGCGGTACATATAGTAACCGCTCAGCTTTACCCTTTTAGAAAGCAACGTCATGAGAATCTACGAGTAACCTCCATATATTATTAACCTCGGTGCAAAATGGAGGTCAGTGGTCAGCTGCACGCTTGGACTGCTTGCTGTTGTGGTTATAAGCCCCAGAAAATCATGGGGTATGATGCCGGATGGGCCCTAGCAGAATACTCCCTTGCCCAGAATCGAATCCTTGTCTCTCTCGTATCCAGTCACTGTAATCACTGAACTGCCGCGTCTGATGTAGGGTTCTTGTAATTGACCATTAGGAACGTGAATTAATTTTACTGCTGTATCGGATTTGAGGTCATGGGTTATATTCTCTGAAGGAGAAACTGTAAATTTTGTCAGAATGCTACGAACTGTAGATGAGATCTTCACAGCGTTACTTGTTCCCTGGTATACCGAAATACAAGTCAGCGTAGTTCGTTGATGCGCTATGCTACAAGACCGAAAGGTCGCGTGTTCGAGTCCCGATGAGGTGATTGGATTTTTCAGTTGACCTAATACTTCCAGCCGCACTATGGCCCAGAGGTTGACTCGGCCTCTAACAGAAAAGAGTACCAGGAATATTCCAGGGGGTGAAGGGCGGCCGGCGCTTAAGGCTGACAACCTTACCGCCATCTATGAGCCGATTGTCTAGAAAATGTGGGAGCCTCGACGTCTCACACCCGTATGGGCCTCCTCTGCTTGTTACAGGGATAGCTTTACCTTCTTACCCCTACTGAATGCCAAGTCTGTAAGACACTTGCGAGAGCTGATGATAGAAGAGCGATGTGTTTCATGTGGGTGCCCCTTTCGGAACGTAAAACGGAAGAAAAAATGGTAAAAAACTTAAAATTCCTTAAACATCAAAGTTTATAGGAAAATAAAGAAAGTTTAATTTGTCCCTGTGCTTAACTAATTATGCACTACGCCATGAAGATGTATAGGTAAGTGGATGTATAGATCCACATTTTCTTGACCTCGGCACTAGTTGGTGAGTGGTCAGCTTCACACCCCGACCGCTTTACCCCCGGTACCCATCGGATAGGAGGCTGGGTGGGCCCCAGAGCCGGTCTGGACAGTGTGGAGTAGAGAACATTTTCTTCACCCTGCCTGGAATCGAGCTCGTGACCCGTCATTATACCGAATGACGTATCCCGATTATCATCATCATCATCATCATCATCATCATCGGAGCCGGGTTAGCGTAGTAGGTATAGCGACTGGCTACGGGCTGGACGACCAAGGGTTCGGTGTTCGAGTCCCGGTGGTGTCAAGAATTTTCTCTTCTCCAAATCATCCAGACTGGCTCGGGGCCCACCCAAGCTCCTATCCAATGGGTACCTGGGGCTCCTTCCCGGGGATAAAGCGGCCGGGGCGTGAAGCTTACCACTCACCTCCAGGTAGTGCTGAGGTTAAGAAAATGTGGATCTATACATCCACTCTCCCATACTCCATTATGGCGTAGTGCTTAATTGGTTAGGCACAGGGTCAGCTTTACCTTTATTATTATTATTATTATTATTATTATTATTATTATTATTATTAATGACGTGTGTAGTAGCGTGAAATATCGACTCTTGTTCATAAGAGGTGAATGTTAGTTAGACCTGCGACGTCAATTACAGGCTCATTACGGGGAGTGCAGATATCTCCTTCGCTTTCAGACAGCGGCAGGTGGTTAAACATGGTTCCATCTCTGAGAGCGAGAAACCAAACAGGTGATCATGAAGTGGAAAAACAATGGTTTCGTAATACCCTGCAAATTACGGTTACTGTTAGAACAAGATGCAAATTAACAGGTAAGTATATCTGGTTTATTTCCTCGTGCTCATTACGTGCTGTTAGAACCGCGACTTGCTTCCGTCACACCATGGGGTGTACCACATTAAAGAGAAACCTTACAATTAATATACAACTGTGGCATGTAGACTTGTTGTTAGGCAACAACCGCGAAACAAGCAGCTATACAACAGCCATTACTAAGTAACGGTTCCGCAAACAAGCATGTTTCCGCGACGATAGAACACAGCAACAGTAGAAGAGACGTTTTCTACGCGGTCAGTGCCGAGATGTTATAAGCAGGACCAGTTAGGAGTCACTCGGAGAACCGCTGCGGTTCAGCCGTTGTGAGCTGTTGCTGTGAGGAGCTGGTAGCTCAGCCCGGGGACAGTTCAGGAATCCAGAGAAAGGGGAACGTCCGCTGTTGGAAGCAGCTACCAAGCAACGGCAGTGAAGCAATTACTGGACACTAGTATGTGTAAAATCATCATCATCATCATCACTGGCACGACAGCCGTTTGTGAGCCCTGGCTTTCCTCAGGATTGCTCGCCATTCTTCTCTATTCAATGCTGCATTCCTCCAGTTCTTTACACCCAAAATTCTTATGTCCTGCCACACACATTCTTCCCATCTTAACCTTGGTCTTCCCACTCTCCTATTTCCTTCTGGTTTAGCATTAAGCATTCTCTTGATGGTTCTATTCTCGCTGGCACGTATTATGTGTCCAGCCCATTCAGATGTGTAAAATAGTGAAGCGTGAGGTGCAGTCACGAACTGTATCAAAGTGTGTAGTAAATCGAGTCATTAATCCAAAACCCATCTGTAGCCACACTGTACCGGGTTACAGTATACTAGTCATATATCTTATCATTTTTCCCCTCAGTATGGTACACCACCTGAAGATGGTCTTGTATCCCCTAAACATGTCGGGGTTTTAGCAACATGTAATTAGTACAAGGAAATAAACTAGATGTACTTGGGTTGTAATTTGCATCTCGTGCTAATACAGACAGTATATCGGGAAAATGAAATATCTCGAAGTATAATTACTGAGTTATGGACTGAACCCAGGACCGAAGGCTTCCTCATGCTAAGAGCCGTGTGATGTTTAAAGAGCCAGCTCAGGATCGCGTGACTGCTGCCCCACTGTGAGGTGACATCAGCGGTTTCCCGCACATCTCCATGAAGCGATGTGATTCATATTGAAACACTGCGCGTATGTCGCGTTGTCTTTATATGGTCTGTGATACACTCAGATCGTCCTGTTGGGTGGGGGGGTCTCTGCGCGTGAGATTGAGACTAACCGCGGTACACGGGTTACAGAATCTCTATTATATATAAAAATTAGTTCGTACCTCACAGGAAACACATTACGTTTCCGCTACAAAGCCCAACCGGTTAATGATGTTTAGGGAACCAGTCGCTGTTTATTGTGAGAACCATACGGAACACACAGATACACTCTGTGGGCAGAATATATAGCAATTCAGCCCGTACCTCAAAAGAAACATATTACGTCTCCGCTACAAAGCCCAACCGGTTAATGCTGTTTAGGGAAACAGTCACTGTTTACTGTGAGAACCATACGGAACACACAGATACACTCTGTGGGCAGAATATATAGCAATTCAGCCCGTACCTCAAAAGAAACATATTACGTCTCCGCTACAAAGCCCAACCGGTTAATGCTGTTTAGGGAAACAGTCACTGTTTACTGTGAGAACCATACGGAACACACAGATACACTCTGTGGGCAGAATATATAGCAATTCAGCCCGTACCTCAAAAGAAACATATTACGTCTCCGCTACAAAGCCCAACCGGTTAATGCTGTTTAGGGAAACAGTCGCTGTTTACTGTGAGAACCACACGGAACTTGTGGAAAGAATGCAGTTTAGTACGTTAAAGCAGGTGGTACATGTAGTTACAACTAGGGTTTAATGGTTAATGCGCTCCTCACATGATTGTGGTAGTGTTTTGTTTACTGAACTTCTTTATTTTATTGCAAGAACTTATTAATTTGGCTTCATCTTTGGTCAGAATGCGTAACAGTTAAAGTTGTGAGTACTTGCGTATTAATAGGTGGGGGAGAGACACGTAACTTTCAGTCTTACCGCCATGTTGTCCGTCACGTTAGCGCTGCCAACCTTACAAGGTGATTTCAACAAATAAAAGACAAAACCTAACCCTAGAAGGTTTCCAGATATTATCACTTGTATGAGCGAACTGTAGACGTGATTTGGATTGGCAGTTGACTTAACAGACCGTAACTACAAGTAACTATAACGCTATCGCTAATTCACAGTCTGAAGTTCCCTGCAGCATGTACAAAACCTTCTCAGTCTGCTGTGTCTTCTCCGGTTGTCGTCTGGTAACGACTTCCAGCGCCGTAGATACTTCAGGTTCGTGTTCGCGTCCTTGCTGGCCAGCGACTACCTCACAACTCACTCATTGCTCCAGCTAACTCCCAGGCTGACGACAACCTCACAGCAACCTCCTATTCTTCTCGCTGTCATCTCAAGACTCACTCGTAATCGAAGACGCTCCTCGGCACGGACTGCATAGTAAACACCTACTAACAGTTGTAATGTTGCGTCACGTAGCTATCTCACGGACCGCTTAAAAACACCGCTTCCCAGTTACTCCATTGTTGCATGTTGCGAATCCTGTGCTTAGCAACGGGTATTTTTGAAAAGCCGTTCCCAAGCAACAACTCTCTGCTGTCTTCACAGTTCTTGCCTTGAGCAAATGTGTCACAGTATTTGTTTCTGAAACAAAACTAACACCTCGGCCTTATGGATTTATTGCTGAAGGGAAGGTCAGGGTAGGCTATGGGTCTATTTTTAGAAATAATTACGTGGGCAACCGTTATTTTGCAAGAACCAAAGTGAGGAATACATGATCTAATTCCTTGACGAATGTGGACTGACGTACTGCTGAATAAGGTATGTAGATCTACTCAACATACTGACGTGTAGAGGGACAGATGAATATCTTGACAAAGGAAAATTCTATGCTGTGGAGTTAAGGCAATCTAATCCATAAACTAAAGTAAATTATCCTGCAAGACAGCGTATCTCTGACGTCAGTGAACATGAACGTAATACTGCTTTGTTATAACGTAACCGTCCTCGTATCTTCTAGAAAATCACACACCACAGTTTCTCAACCGTTTGTCCCTTTAAAGCACTGTGGCAACTAGATGTACCACGTGCTTCAATAAACTAAATCGCTACGTTCTGCCCACGCAGTGTATCTTTCGACTGTTTCCCTAAACAGCATTAACCGGTTGGGCTTTGTAGTGGAGACGTAATGTGTTTCCTGTGAGATACGAACTGAATTGCTATATATTCTGCCCACAGTATATCTGTGTGTTCCGTATGGTTCTCACAATAAACGGCGACTGTTTCCCTAAACTGCATTAACCGGTTGGGCTTTGTAGCGGAGACGCAGTGTGTTTCCTGTGAGGTACGAACTGAATCTTTATATAGGTGTTACTGAACTGATTATAAATAGTATAATATATATTCAAGTGACTAAGCTGCCGTTGTAGCATAAGATACGTAAGATACACATGATCTGCTTTGCAAAGCTCGTGCCGACAGAAGACTTGTATATACTGCACAAGGAATAATTCTCAATAACATGCTGTATGTGTGATACATACACTTGACGAAAGGCCAAGAGTATTCATAAGACGTAAGCCCATCTTCTCGTCAGAGAGAATGTTACATAAGGATTATGGCCGCAATGGTTCAGTTGAAAAAATCTCTGGCCGTGAGTCTCAAGGAGCTTGGCGCCAAGACGAACTGATTGGCGGTGAACCTCCAGTCGTAAAGTATGAGTATGAGTATGAGTATGAGGGGGTGAGCCACGAAACTGGGCCTAGCACTGCGACCTTCAATGATCTATTGTGCTTAGTCGTAAAGTAAGTTTGGATTTAACTCGTAGATGTAGATGAGATGTACGAGTGCTACTGACTGTGACCTCGACAAATAACAGACCCGTCCTCTCGTCAGAGAGGGCGGCCTCACACCAACGAAACTGCAGATGTCGGACAGTAAAAAATATCTGGTCGTAAGCCCCAGATGGAGCTTGACACCAAGATAGACTGGCCGACTGATTGTCGGCCGTAATCTGAGTTCGACTTGAAATTGAGACTTCAAAAATTACGCGATGCTTTATCAGTTAAGAGATGGAATTGCAGTGTGAAAGTCAATGTTGAATTTGGAAAGAAAGGATTTCAGTTTACGGAATCAACAAAATGAGGACTCCATGGATTTGAGAATGTTTCAGAATTTAAGTAGATCTCCCTGGAAATAGCACGTACGAATGAGTTTCGTGGCGAAGTTATATGAGAGGCAAACTTGTATTCCTGCTTAATTAAGCACCGCGACAATAAGACATATTGGGGGAGGGGGTTATAGCTTCAAGCATTTTGGACTTCGATACTAGAGGCAGGAGAGCGGTCAGTTTCACGCCCCAGCCGCTTTGCCTCCGGTGTACGTCCTGGGACCCAGAGCCAATCTGGACGCTATGGAGGAAATGAAAAACGTGTTATCGCTGCCGGGAATCGAACCCTGATTCTTCTTTGGTCCAGCCCGTAGCTTAAACACTATACTGATTTGTTTATTTAACGATGCTGTCAGTAATTCAGACTACATGACGTCGAATGATTTGTGAACGATGAATTGAAAGCGATATGTAAGGAAGTGGTCGTGGCTAATTTTAAGTTACTGTATCGTAGCGGACTGTTTCACGTCACCTATTTATTCATGCAACTCGCTTTTAAAACATTCTTTTGCCAGAAGTTTTAAAACTCTTTAAGATCTGTTTTACGTCACTGGTGTATGCACGCGTTTTGACCAACATTGACCATCTTCAGCTATCGCTAACATCTGCTGATCATTCCGATATGTTTCTGTCCGTAAGTTCAATTTGGGGGGGGGGTTATGCCCTCGCCTGTATGCCCATGTGACCTCTGGTGACGGTTAGTTTTTATTGTGTCGTGTGTAGCTGTTACTATCCAAGCATTTCGCTAGAGTAACTGAAGAAGAACCACGAAAAATCGTCGGTGATAGTTGGGGTCTCGGCCGACATTCGAACTCGACACCGTCAGGAACCTGCTCAGCAGGAGCTAACTGAGCTTTATATCGGAATCGCTAATTCTGGAAATTCCCTGTTATTCATGTGTCTCTCTGCCTATGGCTCTACAGCCCTTGTGGACCTTCGCCGCATTTTTCAGTTTCTTAATCTATACACAGTCGGTAGGACTCCTTGGACGGGGGATCAGCCCGCTGAAAGGCCGCTACCTACACACACAATGAATGTACAGAGACATGCATGCCTTGAGTGGGATTCGAAACCACGATTCTAGCTTTCGAGCCAGCGAAGACTGTTCGTGCCCTAGACCGCGCGGCTGCCCACTGTGAAGGGCTGTTCGTCATGTAGCCTACATTAGAAGAAATGTTTAAGTGTAGGCGTTGTAATTGGTTCCCAGAACTTGACGTTTCTGGTTTCGTTCTGTAGAAGGATTGTAACTCCGCATCAGCGTTTCTGTGTTACTGGGGTCGTTACTTCGGCCTACAGCGTGAACTCGCGTGATTTGTTTGACAACTCCCCGTATTGTTCCTGAATTATGTTTCCTGTCTTACGTCCCACCGCGTACCCAGCTTCACACAATAAAAAATATGTCCCCACAGAAATGCAGTCGTGAAGGAATTCAGTCATAGCGCTCCTTACGGGACGCAAATTTGTAAGGTTACTTCCTACCTTAAGTCCCCACTTACCACGTCCTTACCTCATAGACCTATTGTTTATTGAGTATTTGTTATTTATTTAACTACGTCGTCAGTAATATAGCGTAGAGTGATTATTATGGCTGTACAACCCTTTGTTGGACCTTGGCCCCTTTTTCAGTTTCTTAATCCTATACACAGTCGGTAAGTCTCCTTGGACGGGGGATCAGCCCGTCGCAAGGCCTCTGCGTTCACACACAACAACACAAACACATAATAAACGTACGCAATACAGACATCTATGTCTTCAGTGGGATTCGAACCCACGATCCCAGTGTTTGAGCAAGCGAAGACAGTTCATGCCTTAGACCGCGCGGCTACTGTGACCGGCACATAGAGTGATTGGATGACAATAATAATGACAGATAATTTCAGGCCATAGTTTTCCTCAGTCGTAGAGCAAATGCTCCTTAGTTGGTTCCGAAACCCCACGCGGCACTGTATGCTTCAAATGCAGCCCTCCCGAATATGAAATTCCTGTCGTAATTAGTAAAGATGGTGCTCAACTTCTCACTCAGGGTCCACTCCCTAACGCTTTGTCTTCTTCACTTCCCAGGGCTTTTATCGTTTCTGTAACGTACCAGGACGAACGGGCAATGCCTGGGCGCCTTCAGAACAGAAACATTTTCGGTTCTCCCATCACCCTTAAAATATAGTGCTAAACCTTTCGCTCAACTCTATTCACATCTCCAAATTTTGGCGAAAATTTAGCAACAAAGGCCGACACTACATGAAGACCAACAGCCGGGATAGCTCAGGCGATATAGGGACTAGACCTCAAACTAGACGGGGGAGGAATCGGATTTCGATTTCCAGCAGAGGAAAGTGATTTTTCATCCCTTTACAGCGTCCAGTCCGACCAACACCATGGATACTGTGTTAAGCGGCCGGGGCATGAACCTAACTGCCCACCTGTATCTAGTACCGAGGTTAAGAACGGCAGAGCTGTGTATCCAGTCCCCGCGCAAGTCTTCATGGCGTTCTGCTTAATTCACATGTGTTTGGTTTTTGAGTTTGAAGCACAAGTCGGCCGAAGCTGCGATGTACGTTTTCGGAACGATGAGAATTCGTAGAGACGCGCTTAAGTCTGCATAAAATATATGTCGGTTCCAAGTTACATTTTTTCCGAAAAGTACCACCCTTTCCACCCGAATTCTTATCCTGTGTTGGACTAATTTTGATTAAATTTGATAAGATATTTGAATCGTTTGCCTGTTTTACCCTGCTTGTAAGAGAACATGGAAGGTTATCATTCACGGTTTCGACATTAGTAATAGTAACAGAGGGAACACTCCGAACTGTTTAGAAATGCATACATTTCCTGACTTGTCGGTCATTGATCCGTCTTGAAGATTTCAAAATCGTACTAGTCTACACTTTTAACGTTTGTAACTTATCAGACAAGTAGACTGTTTTAACAGACTGTTAACCTCCTAAAGCAGAATGGTTAAAAATGCACCAACTCTTTGACGTTAAAAATCTCTGTATTCTGCCCACACAGTGTGTTTGTGTGTTCCGTATGGTTCTCACAATAAACAGTGACTGTTTCCCTAAACAGCATTAACCGGTTGGGCTTTGTAGCGGAGACGCAGTGTGTTTCCTGTGAGGTACGGACTGATTTGCCATATATTCTGTCCACACAGTGTATTTATGTGCTCCGTACGGTTCTCACAGTAAACAGCGACTGTTTTCCCTAAACAGCATTAACCGGTTGGGCTTTGTAGCGGAGACGTAATGTGTTTCCTGTGAGGTAAGAACTGGGTGTATATATATATATATAAGGGTTGGGTTTTCTTTATAATAGAGTCGCATTGTGTTTCTTCTGAGGTAGGAATTAATATTTTGTATATTTTTAAAATTAACTTTTGTTTCTATCTGTGCGAACTTCAGGTTTGATAAAGTTAATAAATATTAATTTATTAGCGGCAATTTGTTCAAAGTATCGGTAGTTAAAGGAAGTGAAGTTTTAAACGTTGTTAGGAATTGCGATAAATGTATTCCCAGTACTATGTCGTTTTACAAGATGGCGGCCGAAGTAAATGTGTGACCGTTGTTTTACAAAGGTGAATCTTCTGTCCTTTGTTTCATTGGTGGATATTTAACGATGCTGTTCAGTATCGGGTGTACATATCGTGTGTTTGTAGGATGTCTAGTGAATAACGAATGCGAAAGAGTGCGGTATAAAAAAAATAATGAAGCCTCGCTTTATGCGCAAAGTTTGAAATAATAGGAATCAAAAATTACAAAAATCGCCCTTACTTTCTATTTATTCCCGTGAGTTCTTCAGGAATGCATCCCCGCATATAATGCTACCGCACTAATATGCCGTATCCTGAGGGAGCTGGTATTCCGGAATTCGCCTGGAAGCACTGACGAGAGCCGCGAAGAACCCCAGGATAGCTTGTTTCCTGGTCGACATTCGAACCTAACACCTCCCGAACACAGGTCTACATGTTATCTTCTGCAGAACCTCGTTCCTGTTTCACAAACTTCTGATACAGTGTGTTGTTCTATTTTCTGGCACGCTGTAGCGTAGTCGGTTATGGCATTATGCTAGAAGTCGGAAGGTCGCGGGTTCGATTCCAGATAAGGTCGTTGGATTTTTCAATTGACGTAATCCTTCGAGCCACACTATGACCCCGTGGTCGACTCAGCCTCTAACAGAAATGAATACCAGGAATCTTCCTGGGGGTAAAGAGCGGCCGGCACGTAAGGCTGACAACCTCACCGCCATCTGTGAGCCGATTGGCTAGAAAATGTGAGAGTCTCAAACTCTCACAAGCCTATGGGCCTCCACGGCCTGTTACAGGGATAGCTCTACCTTTTTGTAACAGGCCATTTTCAAGCAACAGTACACCGTTAAACAAAATGCGTAACTGATCTCGATCATCGTTGCTTACAGAGAGGAACGTTGTAATACTCGTGACGTAGGCTTGTTCTCGGATGTTATGTTGGGTCCCGTCGTATTGTCGTAATTTTCTGCCATTGGTACGAGCTCTTATACACGCCACCCTCAAAATGGCGGCCTCAGAGAATCAGACGCATTATTTAATTTATGGCGACAATACTTAGGTATATTTCCGTTGCCTGCAGCGCGTCATTAAATGGGCCAGCGACCGCAGTGTCGCCTGTAGCTGCAAGTGCTCCGCTCAACAAAATGGCGGCGCCCGTACCTCGACAAAAGTTGTTAGCTTCATGCAGCGCGTTAACACTGGGCAGTTCGTTGCTATAGTAACCTAAAATTGCATATTTTTTATGTTGATTGTTATTTCTTATTTCGCCGCTACATATTGTGATGTGTGTGTTCCCTGTAAGCTGCGCGCGCAGCTGCTATCACACTCCCACGCACTTTACTTGGTTTAGTGTATATCCAGTCAGGCCGCTCCGTAGCTCAAGCGGTAATTCGCTGGCTTCCCACCCCGACGACCCGGGTTCGATCCCGGGTCCGGTGAAATGGGATTTGTGGTGGACAAAGTGGCGCTGGAGCAGGTTTTCTCCGAGTACTTCGGTTTCCCCTGCCAATATTAACTCCACCAATTGCTCCACAATCACCCTCACCTATCATCTGGGGCTGGTACAATAGGCCAGAAGTGGCCGCAGTACAAGGGACTTAATCCCACCCCACTAGCAATAAAGAATATATCCTGTTTGAATTAATAAAAATAAAATTGAAATAATTTAACTACCTTTTTTTTTTGAGGTTATAAATTTAATGTTTGTTAAGGTGTGATTCGCAAGAAGCGTCTCTTGCGCATGTGCAGACCGCCGCATCGCCCAGCCGCAAGAGACGCTTCTTGGGAGTCATACCTTTACGGACCTTCTTTCGAAAATCCCTGCTCCCCCTCCCCCAGCCCAACCCAACTACTGCTCAGAAGACATCGTGAAATGCGCACTTGCATCCCCTGCTTCGAGAGTACGCTGAATGCAATCAAATCGCAGGCGAAGATCAGGCGCCTCTGTCTTTAACTTCGCCTGTAGGGCGGCTCTTCGACAAAATGGCGACATGCTCGAGCTTGGGATCAGTACTTGCTCTGTGTAGTTCTGTAGATAAGTACCTACTCTGCTTATTTTCAGGCTAGAAGAACCCACTACTCTAAGGAAGGAGGCGGTAGATTCTTCTGGAATGCTGCCGCCTCTGTACACTGCGTCACACCCCACATAAACTTTCGTGTAGATTCTAAAGGGTTCTCACGGATGGTATATGGGCTTTTGGACTCCGTACATTGTCCGGTATTCTAAAACATTATATATAAGGCGACGTTTCGGAGACTTCTTTACTCGAGGTTCGTTCTTTCTAATGGATTCGACAGAGTAGATGTTTCCCTCTCCTTAACCTGAAGACAGAAACAGATCAATTTTCCGAAACGTTGCGTTCTTAGCTTTTTTTAGACTGCCGGACGATGGATGAAGCCCCAAAACCCAATAATTTAAAAACAAAATTCATATTCCCCACTGTTAAGACCCCAAATCGCACTTTTCACTTCTGGTTGCTGCACTTGTCTACATGTCTGTTGTGGTCTTGTACTTGAAAATCACGCGGCTGTTCATTTGCAATCCATTTGCTTTACGGGGTATATACCCCAGATTTTTTTTTCTGTCATAAAAAAGAGCGCATTTCAGGTGCTTAAATTGAAACACATTTTCTCACCCAAAATTCAGATTGTTCAAATTGACAGCTCTGTGTTCATTCTATGTTTCGTATGACGCCCTCTGTACGGTTTCCCGTCACAGTTAACCTCGATCTATTGATCTAATAGACAGTTGATAGAACTCGATCAGCCCTGTCGCAGGGCCGCTACCTACACAGGACACAAACACAGAATAAGCGTGGACAGACATCCAAGTCTCCAGTCGGTTTCGAACCTACGACCCCAGTGTTCGAGCAGGTGAACATGAGAGTGAATGGATATTCATCTGGTGATGAACTTAATGATTATGTGAGCGTTTCCGTTATCATGAATTAACCACGGGGAACGTACCAGGACTTATGGAGTACTGAGTACAGTGTCTTTCTTGACTTTTGCTTTTACGGCGCTCTCGGTGTCTGCATTGTGTAGCAGGGATAAGATGATTGATGAAAGTATTTGACAAGAAGTGGTCGTGGCCTATTCGAGGTGTCATCTCTGTATAGACCTGGAGGAAGCGATTAGGATAGGGAATGTTGCGGGTGGGACTCGAACTGAGTGTCTGCCGACTGGCGAGTCCAGAGCCTTGCCACGTGCGATGTCAGTAGTGTGGGTATGGCTGTAACGGGTGCTTGTCACTTCCACGCAAACTTTCTATAAAAAAAAGCCTTATCACAAGTCACGGTGAAAGTTTTGTTGCCTAATCATAGCTCCATATCTTCCTGTTCGTGTTGGACGCGTCGCGCTGGGTCTGGCTATAAATCTCGGGCCCCATTGCCTGGGCTCTCGTCGGTTTTCCTAAGCGGTCTCAGTCCATAAACTGTCAACGGTTTATTTAGTGAGTGTCAGTCGCTGGTACTGTTAAGGCGATTCGTGGAGAGTGAATTCTGAAGGGCTTGGAAGAAATAGGTAAAAGTTAGAGCTGTCCCTTTAACAGGCCGTGGAGACCCACAGGGTTGTGAGACGTTGAGGCTCCCACATTTTCTAGACAGTCAGCTCACAGATGGCGCTGGTGTCAGCCTTACGCGCCAAGCTATCCCTGTACCAGGCCGTGGAGGCCCATAGGGTTGTGAGACGTCGAGGCTCTCACATTTTCTAGACAGTCGCCTCACAGATGGCGGTGATGTCAGCCTTATGCTCCGGCCTCCCTTTACTCCCAGGAAAATTCCTCGTACTCATTTCTGTTTGAGGCTGAGTCAAATCCAGGGCCATAGTGCGGCTGGAAGGATTAGGTCAATTGGAAATCCAATGACATCGAGAGGCTTGTAGCATATCGCCTCAACCAACTGGAGGAAGCGGTCATGGTCTAAATTTAAAATTTATTTCATTTCCCTAGAGCGTCTGAGGAAAGCCATGAACCACCTTAGAATAATCGATGTCCCGGTCGATATCCGAACCGGGCACCTCCCATGTATACATGGCAGAAACATTACCTGTTGATGTAGCTGAATAAATGCAGTTAAATAGTGACGCATTCAGGAATAGAAGTGAAATGGGCTGTCTCTTGGACGAGGTGGAATTGTTGAGATCTGCGAAGGGCTGCAGTGAAATAGGATGCGAGAAAAAGTAAGGGCAGAGTAGAGAATTTTCTCATTGAACCAATAAAGTAAAAGAGATAGAAATTGAAGGAACATTTCCAAAGAATAAATGAGACCCTTTCCTGAACAAGCTGAAACTTCCAAAGAAATGGAACATTTGCAAAGAGCAAGTTGGACCCTCTCCTAAACAAGCTGAAACTCCCAAAGAAATGGAGCATTTGCAAGAATAAGTGGGTCCCGTTCCTGAACAAGCTTGGATTTCTAAAGTGTATGGCAGAAGAACTGCTCGAAGACATAGGATGACGGAGAGATAGAGTCAGAAATGAAGCCCGAAACAGTATAGTGCCTGATTCCTGGACTGAAGGAAGATAAGCGTTGAGTAATATGACCAGGAGTTGGAGACAGATACTCGATAAAAAAAATTGAAGAGTTGCTAGGTATATCAATATAGGTAATTGAATTGTCATTTTTGAAAACCCCCGCGCTATGGCCCCGAGCTCCCCCATTCTGTGGCCCCCCGTTAGCGAGCGCGAGTGGTAAAGATGCTTCAGCGTACAGTAGTGAAGCAACACTTGCGCGAGTCAGGGCGACGTGTGGGCATTAAACACAGCTTTATCCTCCGTTTAGCCATTTAAAGTATGAAGTGGACCTGTTACATGATATTTATATAAGTTCAGTTCGTACCTCACAGGAAACATGCAACCATTCGGTTAACGTTATTTAGATAGAAATTCGTTGTTTTGAGAATTAAGTGCGCAAAATGAAGATTGTTTGAATCTTACAGGAGGTGGTATATATAGTTACCACAGTGCTTCAAAGGTTTTAAGTATCTCGTAGTCTTCATACTTGGACGGAGTTACTAATTAGAGCGCTTGGAATACCTGCTGGGACTAGTGCTTATGTTCTAGCCAATTAACTCCCAGAAGACCGGATCACGTATTCGTGATAAGTAAGTCCTTAGTAGTTTAGATAAGTTAATTAACGTAAGTGAGGGCTGGACATGGGGGTAACGCAGTTCTCATTTTAAGGAAGCTATTTCCAGTGCCCTAGGACACCGTAACTCATGCTCTGGCCTTCAAAACAACAAACATTTCAAAATAAACCAATAGTTGTTGTACATTGGTTTTATTTAATAACTGCTACATGTTTCGGTCCGTATGTTTGGACCATCCTCAGGCAGTTTCATTAAATATGTCTCATCTTACTGAAATATCCTAATATGGAAACTGCCTGAGGATGGCCCAAAAATACGGACCGAAACATGTAACAGTTATTAAATAAAACCAATGTAAACAATTAGATTGGCTTATTTTGAAATATTTCTGGGTAGACGGTCTGAGTGTCACAGATCATGACACGACAATAGGATGCAAACAATAAAGGTCAGAACTGTAGTTCCTAACAGTGATACATAAGTCCATGGAAATGATTACAGTAATTTCCATTGTTGTAGGACATGTGTTCAACAATTCCAGAGTCTTTCTGCTCACGTGGAGTGTGTACATGGTCACTCCGGGCATGAAAAAAGGCATTTAAATGGTCGCCAGTCTAAAGATAACAAATTTGGTTATATATGATGTTGTGTTTTAGCATCTTATTGTGCAGTTGGTATTAAAATTTATATTTGATTTTGTTTGCCGTCGACCGTGCAATAATGTTAATATTTAAAAATTAAATTCTTTTAATCAAATTCGACGCTAACCTCGGCCATCATCAGATGCGTTGAAATTTGGGGGAACTTCATTGCCCTCCGAGCTACCGCGATCGGTGTTTTTATATATATAATTTTTCTAAATTAAGTCATTGGAGTTCCTCTTTCTATGCCACGCGTGTTATCTTTTTTGGCATGCCAGTTGTCTATCAAGTATGCAATGTGGGTGTTGTCTTTATGGTTGCTGTGTTAAGTATTAGTGTTTTTACATGTGCATATTTTGGAACTAGAATAAAGCCTTGCTAATCCGGTTACAGTTAATCCGGGTGTCGGATAATCCGGATCGAAATATGAAAAATGCTATTCACAGTTGAATACATACTTTAGAAAAATACACAGGGCGGCATTTAGGAAGGCAGATGAGTCACTTGTCTGTCGAGACAAAACTTGAGACGGTTTCTTCAAACCTGCATTGTTACGTTCAGAAACAAGTGCAACTTCTGAGTCTTCTATTGATGAATAAATGTACTGTCTTTTTGTAGTTTTTAAATGAAGGCTCTACAGTGATATTTTGTTATTTATTTTCATCAGCACTGCTTAAATCATTAAATTTTCCATTTATTTGTGTTCTAAGTTTCTTTCTATAAAGCCTCAAATCTTTCTTTCTATATTTTGCGCCACTAACCCGGATTAACGCTTAATCCGGATATATTCCCTTCCCCGTGGTTACTCCGGATTAGCGAGGGTTTACTGTATTTTCATATTTAAATGTGTTTTGTTAAAATCAATGTTCGTGTAGCAGCACAGCTATTCCTCTTCCAATTTAAACAGTATGCTTCACCTTACGCTACATTTAGACTTGGGAACTTCCAGAGTTAATGAGATTGGGGCTCAGCAAGTGATTTTATTTTTCCTTTTTTCTTCAAAATAATAAGTTTATTATTTCAGTCAGGTATTAAGTCTCTTTACCAAAAATACTGTGCTTCCTCCTCGACCCAGAAGATAGAGGCAAGACGTCCCTCCGAAACAACACTATTCAACCGGACTGCACAGCAACATGTCCCGGAATTAGTATTCTCCGATATCATATGTGACGTCATGCAAGCTTTACATTCAACGCGAAATATACAGAAAGGGCGTTTTGTAGCACTAAATACATCACTCTTTATCCTTCAGCTTCCAGTATGTGCTGAATTTTACCCCCTTCCAGCCGCACTATGGCCCTGGGGTTTACTCAGCCTCTAACAGAAATGAGTACCAGGAATTAATTAAATCATTTTCCTGGGGAGTAAAGCGCGGCCGGTGCGTAAGGCTGACAAGCTTACCGCCATCTTTGAGCCGATTGTCTAGATAATGTGGGACCCTCAACGTCTCACAACCCTATGGGCCTTCACGGCCTGGTACAGGGATAGCCTAACTTTACTTAAAGCAAAATGATTACTATACGCACCTAATACTTCAACATTAAAAATTGTCCACAAATATTTTTGTTAGACGTCGAGTTTCTCGCAACACTGACTATGAAAGTGTCATCTCCTTGAATGTGGTGCCGTGCATTGTGGTAGAAATTTACCGACCTTGTGAAGGAGCACACTGCTTCCATCTTCAGGGTCGATCAGTTAGCCAAACAAGCAGAAATCGAGAAGCAGATTAGGAGTTTTCTTGCCCCTCTCTGCTTGTTTGTTTCCTTGTACCTGTGTGTTCCGTATGGTTCTCACAATAAACAGCGACTGTTCTCCTAAACAGCATTAACCGGTTGGGCTTTGTAGCGGAGACGTAATGTGTTTCCTGTGAGGTACGGACTGAATTGCTATATATTCTGCCCACACAGTGTATTTGTGCACCGGCCAGCTCGACCAAGGTTTTCCGTGGTTTTCCTCGGTACTAGAGCAAATGCTGAGTTGGTACCCAATTCCACGTTGCACTGCATGCCTCACATGCAGCCCTCCCATTGTTAACATCAAAATTTCGCCTCAATATAGCCCTCCCAACGTTAGCAAAAACAAACAAACAAAAATCAGATTATATGCTCTATCTTTACCAGAAGGACAAGCGGGCACTGCCTGGGAACCTTCAAAATCTGAAATATAGTCTCTTCCCCCCCCCCCCCCAATGTAGTGTCTCTCACTACGACCACCACTTCTTCTCTCTCTCTCTCTCTCTCTCACAGTGAGTTAATTGTATTTGTGTGTTCCGTATGGTTCTCACAGTAAACAGCGACTGTTTCCCTGAACATCATCAACCGGTTGGGCTTCGTAGCGGAGACGTAATGTGTTTGCTGTGAGGTACGGACTGGATTGCTATATATTTGCCCACACAGCGCATCTTTTGTATACAGAAGAGACCCGACAAAGATATTCATGTGGGAACCAGTACTGCTGCCTCGTGGTAGTTTTACTGTATCTGTGTGATCCGTATGGTTCAATAAACAATGACTGTTTCCCTAAACTATATTAACCGGTTGGACTTTGTAGCGGAGACGTAATGTGTTTGCTGTGAGGTACGGACTGGATTGCTATATATTTGCCCACACAGCGCATCTTTTGTATACAGAAGAGACCCGACAAAGATATTCATGTGGGAACCAGTACTGCTGCCTCGTGGTAGTTTTACTGTATCTGTGTGATCCGTATGGTTCAATAAACAATGACTGTTTCCCTAAACTATATTAACCGGTTGGACTTTGTAGCGGAGACGTAATGTGTTTTCTGTGAGGTACGGACTGAATTGCTATATATTCTGCCCACAGAGTGTATTTGTGTGTTCCGTATGGTTCTCACAGTAAACAGCGACTGTTTCCCTAAACAGCATTAACCGGNACATTAAAACTTGTTAAGATAATTCGTCTTATTTGTCATAATTAAGACTTGCGTGTGGTTCTTCCACTATGGGGGTCGTTTTTCTTATATTCTGTGTAAACCGTGTTTTGTGATGTGTATTCCCTTCTTAGCTGCGAGTGTTGTAACACACATAAGATGAATAATCTTAACAAGTTTTAGTGTGTGTAAATTTATTATAGTTGACAAATACACAATTTTAAAATAATTTTATAAAGACAAGCAATGAAATAGATTAGCGTAATTAGGGCACCTGATGATGGCACTATGTTGCCGAGACATGTCTGAAGTAACAGGTGAAATTGAGTGCACTACAAGACGGCAACTCTATACATATCATGGATGAAGTTGGTCTTTAAAGTGGAGAGGCAGTGCGTTTCCTGTGAGGTAGGGACTGGATTTTTTAAGTATTCAAAAGAAATTCGTGCTCCAGGAGGTTAATCTGAAATTGATAGATGTTACTGTAATGTAGATGGACAAGATCGAAATGTTTGTGACGATCATATATTAATACAGTTACTGTGTTCCCGGACATTACCCATCGTTCTGTTTTAATTTAAAGCACACAACGTTTCGGAGACAGGACACTGTCTCCGTGCGGTCCGGAGACGGACTAGCTCTATCGACTGGGTCCAGCTAAGTATTTTGCCTCTGAAGACGGAGACAGAATCCAATCTCCGAAACTATGTGTTTTAAATAAAAATATGACGATTGATAATGTCCAGAAACATGATAATTGAATGTAGATAGGTCTATTCGTTTCTTTCAGGAACACAAGGCGTCCTTATTTTACGTTGTAAACGCCCAAAAAATTAATTCGGTGTAATTTGAGCTTGCTGTGACTAACTTGGTGTTAGGATGTGCACGTTTATAAACTCAGATAACCTTCCAGAGTATGTTTTGACGTGTCAGGACGTGCACCTTGTGAGCTATAAACGTGTGTTTGCCTTTATTATATAGTGGCATAATTTAAAGCCCTCCCACTACATTGTAGTCCTTGATGTAGGTTCAGTACGCTCCACATACGAGTTCGAAGTGAAGTGTGGAGTGGGGTTTAGGCGTTGCAGTCTGAGGGTTCAGATCGCGTATGAAACAGTTACCTCGATTTTAGCGAATGCTGAGATGCTTACCAAGTTGCAGCCTGTTGCTGTGAGCTTCTTACGTAGCTCTCTCGCATTTAAAATCGGCTAGAACTAAGACCCCATCGCTGTCAGAGCCTCTAAAATTATTAATTATTTTTTTAAAATTTCACAATCGACGATAATTCAGAAAATTTAGGAAACAAAAACGGAAATTAGGATTTTGTGTTATAGTTTTCGTATTTTTTGGGTACCATAAAAGGCCTGGAATTTTTACAGCAGATGAGCGACTGTCAGCTTCGTAAGAAGGGTCCTGCTGCATTGAGTTAATTAGTTGGCCCTTAGGAAGGCTGTGATGCAGTTTAGGACTCTTAAACCGGGGTAGCTCAGCCACTATAGTGATGGCACAGGATGGATAAGAGAGGAAATGTCATTTGATTTCCGGCAAGAAATGTTCCCGCTTCTCCAAGCGGCCTAGACCCGCACTGGGGCCCACCCGGCTTCCTGTCCAATCGGTTCAGGGGGCCGTTGGCCGGGGGTAAAGCAGCTGGGGCGTGAAAGTGGAAAATGGTCGGTATAGTGTCTTGGTTAGGGGATACACTATCAGGAGATCGGGGTTCGATCTTCTTCACAGTACCCAGACCGGTTGTTTGTTCGTTGTTCAAGCACGTTATCAATATTGAGACTACTTAGCGTCGATTCGAGGAAGATTAATGAATGTGGAGCAGTTGGTGGAATGATAATTGGCAGGGGAAACGGCTGTGCTCGAAGAAAACCGACTCCAATGCCACTTTGTCCACCTCAAATCTCAAGTTACCTGTACTTGAGTGAGTGACACGGAGTATAAGGCGACCGAGGAATGAAGCTGACCACTTCCATTTTGTGCCGAGGTTAAGAATACGTGGAGCTTTACCTTCACTGCGCCGTACCCCGTTGTGTGGTGCTTAATGACTACTTTGACGTAACTTAATGTGTTGTCACGATTCAAATGGGAATGAACTGTTTTGGGTGTGAGGCTGAACTTCCCAAGTTTTCCTTCTGATCATGGGAACCAGAACGCGCGAGTCCGAGCCAGCCGAAGTCGTTATTCTGATAACGAGTGGACCCTATCTCACAGGGACTCCTCACCGTTGTGAAGATTTAACGGTATTTATTTTCCTTACACAGCTGTGGTGGGGCACGCGGTAGCATAGTTGGTTGAGGCACTGTGCTACAAGCAAGAAGGTCGCGGGTTCCTATTCGCGGTGAGGTCATTGGATATGTTTCAATTGACTTAACCCTTCCAGCCGCACTATGGCCCTGGGGTCGACTCAGCCTCTAACAGAAATGAGCACCAGGAATATTCTTGGGAGTAAAGGGCGGCCGGCGCGTAGGGGTGACAACCTTGCCGCCATCTGTAAGCCGATTGTCTAGAGAAAATGTGGGAGCCTCGACGTCTCACAACCCTATGGGCCTCCACAGCCTGTTACAGGGATAGCTTTACTTTTACTTTACACAACTGTGGTTAAGTCTTCCTCTTGAGGTTGTAGTCTTTGGCCTGGCTCCGGTCTGAGTAGGCCTTCAGCGATCCCCTAACACACGTTTCAACCGAGCTGGAGATTCAAACAACTCCTTGGCCTGTAGTCCGCAAGTGAACTATACCAACCGCCGCTTGTCGGCGAAGTTAGTGCAGTGGAGATTATTTCGGATAATTTAGTCGGCTTAAGCCGAAAACGCTCAATCGGTATGGCAGGTAGGCTACGGGATGGACGACAAGGGGGGTCGAGATTCGATTTCCGGCAGCGGAAAGAGATTTTTTTCCTCTCCATGAATTCAAGACCGATGCTGGATCCCATCCGGCGGGCTGTGCAGTGAGTACGGGGCGTGAAGCTGACCACTTCCATCTACTGTCGAGGTCAAGAATGGTGGAGCCATGCCTCCACTCGCACATAGTCTTCATGGCATGGTGAACCCGACACAGCTTTACCATTTCCTTGCATTGAGCCTTCATTATCAGAACTGAACCTGTTCTGGAAACGAACATTGGGGGGGGGGGATTTGCACTTCACGCGTTTTCTTTGGAGGCCGCCGAAGAGAATATTTGGGCCTGGGGTGGGGTGGGGGGGAACAGAAACAAGAGTATGACGAAAATTACTTAATGAGGAACTTCATAATTTACGTATACTTTCACCAAATGTAATTAGGGTAAATGGATCAGGGAATTTGTGATGGGTGGCGCATGTTGGAGAATAATATTAAAGTGAATCTTGTATAAATAAAATAGGAGTTTGCGGATTGAAATCATCTGCCCCAGGAAAGGGTCACGTGTTGAGATATTGTGATCCCTGTGACGCTCCATGGAGTTATGTAGCATGCTGGGAGCAGTTGATTAACCAAGTGGTTACCAGATTCTCACAAAGAGCTGTTCTCCTCAGACTGTATTTGCTGTACATCGTGTCGTGTTTAAATCGGTATAAGTGTATGCATGTTCGGTTACTCACTCGTGGCTCACTCGTGAGCCAGATCAATCCAATCCATACCATCCGATCTGAGATCCATTTTAATATTGTTCACCCACCTACGTCTTGGCTTTCCTACTGATCTCTTTCCTTCTGGTTTTCCCCACAGAACTTAACATTCTCCTAGCAGTTTCTACAAGACGGACAGAGCGTTTGAATGCGTGCATGCCATCTGCAAGCGTTCATGCACTGAATGCATGCAGTGCTTATATGCGTATTCTTGGCTCATGAATCCGTTGACTTGTGAAGTGCTGATCGGTCCCTTTATGCGCTGAGTTTGTTCTTAAAGCGTTTACGTCATTATGATTTCGCACTTTTATATTAATTATGAATCCAATTTACCGGAAGTTGCAGTTGTCAGCAGATGACAGGAAGTGTCACAAACACATGGTGCCCGGCTGCAGATCTATATATGTCGTTCGTAACATCGAAAGAGTTAAAAAGATAAAGCTATCCCTGCAACAGGCCGTGGAGGCCCATAGGGTTGTGAGACGTCGAGGTTCCCATATTTTCTAGGCAATCGACTCAGAGATAGCGGTGAGTTTGTCAGCCTTACGCATCGGCCACCCTTTACCCCAAGAATATTCCTGGTACTCATTTCTGTTAGAGGGTGAATCAACCCAAGGGCCATAGTGCGGCTGGAAGGATTAGGTCAGTTTTCAAATGTTGAAATAAGGTAAGGTCATTTTTGTACTTAATTATGTAATTAAACACTACACCTTTAAGACATATGGCGGAGTGAGGGTATAGCTCAACCATTCTTGACCTCGGTAGTAGATCGTGTGAGTGGCCAGCTTCACGCCCCGGCCGCTTTACCCTATGTTAAACGTAGAACAGTGTGCACTTGGAGTCTCGCGAACAGGACTGTAGCGGATGAAAAGCCCGTACCACTGGACGCGTGATTATGTTAGGGCCTACTTGAACGTGCTTGTGTGCTTATCGGCTATTTTGTCACAGTATTCCTTACCGCCACAGCCTGATAGGGACGTGCGTGGCCCTCCAGTACTTTTCCGTATTGCTACCCCCAGTAGCGGCTTACGCCGTTAAGCGCAGGCTTATCACCGCTCAGTCTCGGGTTCAGACCCGGGTGATATTCGTGGAGGACGAAGTGGCACTGGACCAGTCTTTTCTCTGAGTTTCCTTGGTTTTTCCTTGCAAATTATCATTCGACCATCGCTCCCATACTCATCTGTCACTGCCTCCTGAGGTGTGTAATGGCCATGACCACGCAGCACAGTATCACACCCTCTGTTTAAGTTGGGGGCTTAATCTCTGTCCCAGCATTAGTCGGGCACGGGGGGGGGGTAAATTTTTGGAGTAGAGCGTTACTGATCCTTCTGTTAACGGACGTTTTGACTCTACTGAAGTCTGCTATTCATGTCAGTAATACAGTTAAAATTTAAGTCCGTACCTCACAGGAAACACACCCCATCTCCATAACAACGACCACCCGGTTAATGATGTTTGGGGAAACAGTTCCTGTTTATTGTGAGAACCATACGGAACACACAGATACACTGTGGGCAGAATGCGGAGTGTTAATATGTTAAATCAGGTGGTACATATACTTACCGCCGTGCTTTAAAGTTATAAATACAGAGCAACACCTGATTATGTTTAATATAATTTCGTTTATTCCTTTTGTGCATTACTTGTACGGTACTTGAAATGCTGCTGTTTTTAAATGATAGGATTGTACACTGTTAAGTGTCGTATCGGCTACTACAGTTATATATCTGTGTTGAACAATCATTAAAGCTGATAATCAGTCTAGATATGGCCATCAATGCCAGGTAGCCACAGTTTGAGGGCTGGGCGTGAGCTTACCCTCCGAAGGAGCGTCACTGTGTATGTCGGATGGAAAGCATAGAGGAACTACTAAGGCAATGTACGGCTGCGAGAGTTTGAGGCCAAAGGCAACGTAACAGAGAAGGGGGATCTGTCCTAAAGGGGTGACGACCTTTTTAAAGGACCGTGAGTGAGTGAGTAAGCAAGCGTGAACGAGATTTAGGTTCTGTTACCTAACCCTTCGAGCCGCACTAGGCCCTGGGGTTTACTCAGCCTCTTAACAGAAATGAGTACCAGGAATTAATTAAGCAATTTTCCTGGGGAGTAAAGCGCGGCCGGCGCGTAAGGCTGACAACCTCACCGCCATCTGTGAGCCGATTGTCTAGATAGTGTGGGACCCTCGACGTCTCACAAACCTATGTGCCTTCACGGCCTGGTACAGGGATAGCTTTTTTTACTTTTTTACAGGGGGGGTCACCTTATCCAGGTTGTTTTGTGGATAGTTATTTAGTTCTGCAGTTTTGTGTAGGCCTGAAATTATGTTCTGGGCCTGTAGTAACTACATCTAATCCAATTTCCCCTATCCGTACAAGCCAGATCTCTTTAGGCTGTTTTGGAATAGGGTCCTGAGGAAAAGAGAGGGAGGAAGCGACAAGAGGCTGGAGAAAATACTTCATAATTTGTATTATTCACCTTATAAGCGATAACATCAAGGATGATGAGATGGACGGAGCGTGTAGTACAGTTGGGTGAGACAGAAGAACATATTAACAGCTAAAAAATTATGGATAGGAAACCTGAAGGGGGGAACCACTTTGAAGACCTAGGCATAGATGGAAACAAAATATCTCTCCGAAATTTGGCCTGAGGATATGAATTTCAGTTATGGCTAAGGATTGGGACTATTTGTGTGATCTTTTGAAGACTGTAATGAACATTCTCGTTCCATAAAATGCGAGTAATTTCTTGAACTAAGCTACTTTTAGCTTATCAGGAAGGCCTGTTCTGGATGGGAGGCCTGATTTGTAAAGGCGTGCCGGTGTCTCTGGTGGTGTTTTGATCGTGCTGAGCTGTTTTCTATGTCTGAGAGAGATTCAGCTGAGCTGAGAAATATGGGCTGAGAATTTGGTAAGCAAAAAATGGTTTTGGGGGCGCTTTTCTGTACAAATTGTTGTATATTTTATAATATTCGTTATTTTTAGGTTCTTTTAGGTATAACAGATACAAGAATGTTCATATTTTCGTAATAATTGTGCAGAGTCGTGCCCAAAATCCCCATCTGAAGGGCGTCGGTACCAAAATGAGTTCGGCCATGACCGTTCCCATCATCAGTAGTTTCGCTTTGTCATGTTACGCGGAATTAATTCATTAACATGCGAAATATTGTTAGTGTAACCGCGTAAAAATTATCCAAATCCGCGGAATTCGGGGCCGCTTGGCCATGAAGTCGGTAGTCGGCCATTTTGTATCTCAGGCCTTCTACTCCCCCCCTCACCACCTCCGCCTATACTTTAATCTTCGCGTCATCGTTTGCTGAATGTGTTTCGGGCGGAGCCCACCAGGAGCGCTGGTACTTTGCAAGGCCAGCCATGTTGATCATGCAGCATCCATACCGCCCGCCTCACCCCACCCCCCGCCGACTTATTCACTTTCAATTAATTTTTTCATTAATTTATAAGTCAAAATAGTAAATATTTATGATGTGTTATTATTTCAAATGCTATTAATTATGTTTATTTGATATTTTGAGTTATGATAATTGCTCCTAAATATATTTTTCACTATTATTTCGTGTGTGTGAAGGTCGCTGCCTGCCCCCCCTTCGGCCCCCCCGCCCAAGCCTCGCTCTCTGTCTGCCAATGACGTACTGTAGTTGCCATGCAGTTCGTTCCACGACGCCAGTCGGTCTTAACCTGCGACTCAACATTTGCAATTTTTACAAAAAATTTTCAAGATTCTCCACCGTTCACCCGTGTTCTTATCGCCCCTTGTTTTCCCTCTCTGTCGCCAACAACCCCCGTGTCAGCCTCCCCTGCCTCCAGGAACCATCGCGAAGAGTTAAGGTAAGACGCACTCATTATTACGTGCAACGCCCTTTCACGTCGTCCATTTGCGCCCATATTCAGCATCAGTTGCGTATTAAAGTGTTCAGTTTAGTTTAGAACGCCGTCTTATGGGATGTGGCGCCGTGTAGTTATGTTAACCGGTGTTTCGGAGGAACGTATTACCTCCATCTTCAGGGTATAATAAGTGTACAGACACCTGCTCACGCTAGTTCATCGCTCGCGGATTTATTATACCCTGAAGATGGAGGCGTACGCTCCTCCGAAACGTCGGATAACATATCTACACGGTGTCACATCCCATAAGACGGCAGTCTTCATAGTCACCGCCGTGAAAACCTCAAATTTTACATAAGTAATTTAGTTTAGTTTATATGCTGTTGTTTTACCGCTCATGAAAGGGTGACCATGGGTTTGCTTACCGGAGTCGGTGTTAAAGGTCTCAGCCGTGTGTGGTCCTCGTGTGGTAAGCACGTTCTTTACCAGCAGGTTCAGAACCTACTTAAATATGTAAGATTTGAGGCTAAAAAATTTCGTGAAAGCAGAGATTGGTTCATATTTTTATAGCGCAGCTTAAATAAAGACACTGAGATCATGTCCAGTGATATGTTGCTTTTAAACTAAGTTCTTTTCTGACTTAACTGCACGGAATAGATTCATTCTTGATAAGCTCACAGTTGCTTAGCCGCTGTAAAAATTCCCCCTCTTTTAATTTGACCCATATGAACGTAACCGTATTCAGAAGAGCTCGACAATGGGCTCCGTGGATCAGAGTTGGTCTTGAGAAGCTGATAGTTGCTCAGCTACTCTAGAAATTTTGCAGATCCAAAATAACGCTCCTCTATTCACAGGAATCCGCCACCGGTCCTCTTGTGGCCATATCAGTCTACTCTTCACGCCACCCATACATTTTAGTGTCTGGCCTTGTCCCCCCCTCCAAACTTCAGGTTTCAGGGCTACAGTCTACATATTTCTCTTGTTCCTCATGCGTACTACACGCGCACACAATCTCATCCTGTTACTTTCTCTCTCTCGTGCTTCCAAATATTCTTCCCAGCACCCTGTTCCCAAACAGTCACTCGATATAGTTCCATTTGTGCAAGAGACCAAGTTTCACACCCATACAGAACCACAGCACTGTATATATTTTTATTTTCTTGATATTATATTTAAGTATCCTCTTACATTAACGTATTTACTAGAATATGGCCGAAACATATAGTGCTAGAGAAGTACGACAAGGCAGTACGCTTCATTTCAGATGGAAATGCATGGATACAAGTAAACTCCTTCCTACAGGTTACTTAGTGTTATTCGCAATCTGCGCTAGGAGACGGAGTTTGAGATGTCGGCCATCTTGAGTGCCCCTGTGTGACCACCGCCATTTTTACGATCTCTGTTGCATCTCCAATTGGCGTTTGTCCTTTACGTAGTGCTGGTCCGACACAAAGCGATATGTAAGGGATAGACACCAATAAGGGTGGTCCACAGCATGTATTACAAGTCATTCAGGTGGCAGTGATTCGCAAACTGCGACCAAATGGCAACAGAAGTTGACCGATATGTCGAGTTGGTGACGAGAAACAGCCTTGACAGTGCACACCAAGAACATAAAATTCGAGCGATAATTCAGGTTCGTAGTGGACTGAAAGCGGGCATTGTGTGAGTTTATCTTCCCTTTAAGTTCTTCATAAATCTTTTCTATATAAGAAGCCTTCTTGTGTTAACCCTAATTCTTGATACGGTCGTGATAACTAGGCAACGGCAGGGACCACTGAACCGATGGTCAGGATGTACTCACAATATAGGCTGTTTTCATGGCTCCGTTTGGTTCTTGGGTATATTGAAGACCTTCATAACTTGTACTCTTCTCCAAGTGTAATTAGAATGATCAAGTCAAGGAGGATGAGGTGGGCAGGGCATGTAACACGAATGGGGCGAAGAGGAATGCGTACAGGATATTGATGGGAAAGCCAGAAAGAAAGATACCACTAGGAAAGCTTAGTCGTAGGTGGGTGGATAATGTTAAAATGGATCTTAGAGACGTAGGATTGGATGGTATGGACTGATTTGATTTGGCGCAGGATAGGGACGGGTGGAGGGCTCTTGTGAACACGGTAATGAACCTTCGGGTTCCATAAACTGCTGGGAAATTACTGAGTAGCTGCCCAACTGGCAGCTTCTCAAGAAGGGCTCAGCACATGAAGTTAGTTTAGTTGGTTGAGGGGTTGCGGAATACGGACGGTAAGCCGTTGACTTGTAACGTGTAGTCCGAGTTTCTTTCAGGAGGAATGAAACCGATTCGTTAACAGAGTAATATCTTCTGGGATGTGACACCGTGTAGTCCGGCAGAAGTTCACGGACGCTCTAGAGGAACGTATTGCCACCATTTACGACCACGAAAAGTAAGCCGTGCAAGCAGAGCGATCTTAAAGATGGAAACAATATGATTCTTCGAAACGTCGGCGTCATATCCCACAAGATAATGCCCACGCCGCTGTGAGAACCTCACATCTAACATGGAATTTTGAAACATTATTTACGTTAGCTCAAGGTATTCTGGCTGGAGTCTGGACCATGTTAATTGGCCTATGTACACCAGGCTGTAAACTTACCACCTGCGAGAAAGTCTGCATGTGAAAGAGCATCCATTAACATTTGAAGCACGGAATCCATTGAAATAAGAAGTCGGTTCATACCTCACAGGAAACACATCACGTCTCCACTACAAAGCCCAACCGGTTAATGCTGTTTAGGGAAACAGTCGCTGTTTATGGTGAGAACCATACGGAACACACAGATACACTGTGTGGGCAGAATGTATAGCAATTCAGTCCGTACCTCGCAGGAAACACATTACGTCTCCGCTACAAAGCCCAACCGGTTAATGCTGTTTAGGGAAACAGTCGCTGTTTATTGTGAGAACCATACGGAACACACAGATACACTGTGTGGGCAGAATGTATAGCAATTCAGTCCGTACCTCGCAGGAAACACATTACGTCTCCGCTACAAAGCCCAACCGGTTAATGCTGTTTAGGGAAACAGTCGCTGTTTATTGTGAGAACCATACGGAACACACAGATACACTGTGTGGGCAGAATGTATAGCAATTCAGTCCGTACCTCGCAGGAAACACATTACGTCTCCGCTACAAAGCCCAACCGGTTAATGCTGTTTAGGGAAACAGTCGCTGTTTACTGTGAGAACCCTACGGAACACACATATACTTGTACACTGTGGGGCAGAATTGTGAAGCAGATGGTACATTTAGTTACCACTCTGCTATAAAGGATTCAACATTTCAATCCCGTTTTCCTACCATTTCTGAGAGGTCACCCAGCCTGTATAGCGGTTAGGCTTCGAATTCGACCAGATAATCAGGTCTCGATTTTCCGGCGTGTGTAACAGATCTGTGTTCTCCGCAACGTCCAGACCGTATACCCGGCGTCCCATCCAGAGGGTACCGGGGTCCTTTGTCCCTTGGATAATGCATCCGGGGCGTGAAGCTGAACACAGACATCCATCTAATGCCGATGTTAATAATGCGTGACATTGCCTCGACATCCCCATAGCGTGGTGCAGAATGTACAGGGACGTTCCTACGAACCTGTGTCAAGCCATTATAAACGCTTAAAGCAATTTATATATAAATACTAGGCGTGCTACTTTCCGGGATGCGCCGTGCAGTCTGGTAGATGTGTACTGATGGATAGCAGTAACGCATCTGTTGCCTACATCTTGAGGGACCTAAGGGCATCCCGAGCAAGCAGCTCTTCCACCCTGAAAATGGAGGCAATACGTTCCTTCGAAGGAATCGGTAGACGTGTACCGGACTGGGCGGCGTCACATTCAAGTAGTTAGATCACAACTGTCAGTACTAATCAATGTGAGAAACACAAATTTTGTAAAATTAATTTATTTTATGCAAGTCAACACGGAGATGTATTGTTTGAGATTAACAGAATTCTCTCCGCTATATTAGGTCCTCTGTAGGATTTGAGGTTCTCACGCCGGTGGTTATGAAGATTTATATCTTGTGGGATATAACGCCATATGGTCCGTTGAAAGTCAACCGACGTTTCGGAGGAACATGCCGCATCCTTCAAGTTCATAGACTAAGCCAAAAAAGAAATCAGCATGAAGCACATATCAAGCAGGGCGACATGTTCCTTTGAAACGTCGGTTGACTTTCAACGGACTGACTTCATGGAGCCTCAGCTCCTTCTTGAGAAGCCGCCAGTTGTGCAGCTACTCAAGAACTTCCCAGCATTTTATGGAACATGAAGGTTCATTGCCATTCATTAGCCTTCACTGATCCCTATCCTGAGCCAGTTCAGTCCAGTCCATACCATCCCATTTTATCTAAGATACATTTTAATTTTATCCACCCACCAACGTGTTTGCCTTCCCAGTTGTCTCTTTCCTTCTGGATTTCCCACCAGTATCCTATATGCATATGTCTTCATCCAGTTCGTGCTACATGCCTTGCCCACCTCATCCTCTTTTATCGGACCACACGGCGTTATATCTCAAAAGACATAACGTTTTTCTAAGGGTCTGTGTTTAAGAAATATAGTCTGCCCTGTTTTTGTACCCTGTGCGCATAAAAAGTGAAGTAAGGTAAAGCTATTCCTGTACCAGGCCGTGGAGTCCCATAGGGCTGTGAGACGTCGAGGCTCCCACATTTTCTAGACAGTCGGCTCACAGATGGCGGTGAGGTTGTCAGCCTTACGCGCCGGCCGCGCTTTACTCCCCAAGAATATTATTTAATTAATTCCTGGTACTCATTTGTGTTAGAGGCTGAGTCGACCCCACGGCCATAGTGCGGCTGGAAGGATTAGGTCAATTGAAAAAATCCAATGACCTCATCGGAGCTTGAACCTGCGACCTTCCGGCTTGTAGCATAGTGCCTCAACCAACTACGCTACCGCGTGCCTCTACCCTGTGCGCATTACGAAATTAAATTAAATATAACTTGAGACTTGAGGAGCCTATGGGATGCGGCCCATCTTCAAGAGGTCTCCTTACCCGTATCTTTACTTTGTATGACGTATTTGGTTCTTTGAGTCTGGCCGTACATCACGTGACGTCGCGATGCACTTGAGGCAGCCAGGCTCAGGGCCTCAGCAGGAAACCTCACTGCCAGTAGCGCGTCCACGGAGACTGGAGCTCATTTATCGTAAATTCCTATTAAAACGGCACAGACAGACGCGGAGGTTTGCGGGTCCAACTTACGTCTCTCTTGTTCGGCCTCCAAATGCAGTTTTTGCTTTGCTTTTCTACGTTAGTTGCTCCGAAACGCTGGTATTTATCTAGGAAGCTACACGGCGTCACATCCCAATAGACAGCTATCCATTTCAGCTCACATTCAGCTAGTGCAGAGATGAAGAATAAGTGGATCTATACGTCAACTCCCCCATACGTATTCATGGCACAGGGAGAAATTTACCTTTTTTCTTTTACCTGCTTGTACTTATGTTTCAGCATTATAGCGTTATGCTTTCAATTATTAAGCCCTTGGGAAGAAACACGATAAATATGCTTTTGGGGCATTTGATTTGTCACTGAGCATCATCTGTTCCTAAGCTAGAATAACACCCGTTACAAAATCAACGGGAAATCTCATCAACTATTACTTAAGCTTTCCCATATTCTTTTACAGCCCTAAATGTTATCGAGTGATGCTCAGAGGCCGACAGATTTCGCCATCACCCACAAACACAAACAGAAACATTCTCCTTTATATATCCTTACTACACCACACTTCGCATATTAGCGCTTCTCACAGGATAGACACGATACATTTAAACAAAAGATTGCTCTGCTCATTCGTACATAACTTAGGTTCATTATGCGTGCCCGACAGTCGGTACCTAGTGAACCGAAATTACTTAAAGACAGTCGTAGCTCTCATTCTGACGTATGTCGTAACAGTAAACCCTCGCTAATCCGGAGTAAAAAGTAATTCGGATTAATGAAGAAAAAAGACACCAAGAAATTTAGAACACAAGTAAATACAAAATCCAATTATGTAAGCAGTGCTGATGAAAATAAATAACAAAATATCTCTGTAGAGCCTTCATTTAAAATCTATATAAAGACAATACATGTATTCATCGATAGAGGACTCAGAAGTTGCACTTGTTTCTGAACGTAACAATGCAGGTTTGAAGAGACTGTCTCAAGTTTTGTCTGAACAGACAAGTGACTCATCTGCCTTCCTAAATGTCACGTATTTTTTTAAGGTATGTACTCAACTGCGAACAGCATTTTTCATGTTTCGATCCGGATTACTGTAGCCGGCAGCACGGGTAGTACTGTCGGGTGTTTGCCAGGCAACGCGACAAATTCACGCGGCTCTCGGATTTGGCGAACACGTTTACTGGCCCGTCTCTGCACAGTTTCAGTATCACAGTTACTGTTTCTGGTGTCGTCGAAGCCAAACTGAAGACTGACTGCTCTTCTAAGGTCAAACACAAAACTGAAACTCGTCTCCACGTCCAAGTCCAAGTCACATTGCGACTGACTCGTCTCCAAGTCAAAGTCACACTGCCACTGACAGTCAGTCAGTCAGTAAATCTTGGTGTCGAGGCCCATCTGGGGCTCATGACCAGATATTTATTACTGTTTGACATTTACGGTCTTGTTTTTGTGGGGCGCCCTCTCTGACGAGAGGACGGGTCTGGCTTTTGCATATGCTGCTGGCCCTTGCCAGTTCAGTCTTTCCCGGGTCTGAGTCCCCTGGGACTCGCGACCATATTTTACTGTCTCAGATTTGAGACTTCCCTTTTCGTCGCCTCCTACGACTCGCAGGGTCACGGTGGAGGTATTCGACCNATATTACCAATGGGAGGGCTGCATGTGAAGCATGCACTGCAACGTGGAATTTGGGTACCAACTCAGCATTTGCTCTAGTACCGAGGAAAACCACGGAAAACCTTGGTCGAGCTGGCCGGTCTCAGGACCTTCCGGATGCAAACTGACTTCTAGCCAGCAGTCCGGCCTTAAGTACTCGAACCCTAACAGTAGACCCTGTCTGTGCGGTTGCTTTATTTTAAAAGTTTACTCTTGTTAAAGATGGAGTCTTATAAATTGCACTCGGACTCAATAGAGAACACCATGTCGAAGGGGGTCATTCCGCCCTCTGCTATTGCTTCAACAATTCGTGTGTAACGGTGGAGACTCACAACTTACGATTATCTCTAATTACTGATAGCGACCGCCGTTTACATATCCCCAAATTTAACAGACGACCTTGAAATCCGCGAGGTTTTTCTTTTTCAGTTGCCGCGTTTTGCAAGAAGTTGGAAAAGTTCCGATAAGTTGTGCTCTCCGTACATAACTTCCGTGAGGGTATGTCATCACCAAATAGTGACGTTGATCTTTACGTTACGGTCACAATAACACAAACTCCGTGGCCAGTAGTCCGCAAGCGAACTATACCGACTGAGCGACTGCCGCTTGTCGGCGAAGTTTAGTGCCAACTTTTGCGGATAGAGGGGTGTCGTGTGATCAGCGCAACGAAACCCCATGGTCGTTAATTTAGATTTTCTAGACCGGAGCCACTATTTCCTTGAAACAGCTCCTCAATTATCATCACCCACTACTACTCAGAAAAAAATCTGGTAGCTCCGGGAATCGAACCCGGACCTCTGGATCTGTAGCCAGGAAGGCTGACCGCTAGACCACAGAGGCTGTCGCCCTCAAATAACCCTCTTGAATTACGGAAGGACTTGACGTACTAACCAATGTAGAAACGTACGTTACTATCTTCGTTACGAAATAAACACGAACTAAAATCCTTGCTTGTGGACAGTCTCCAAACTGTGCGCCTCTGTATGTACACTGAAATGGGTTTTATTGTGGGCATTATCTTCCTTCTACGCATAGGTATTGTTGTTATGCCAACGGCCTGTCCCTTGTCAAAGGATGGGGCACGCTGTAGTGTAGTTGGTTGAAGCATTATGCTATAAGCCGCAAGGTCGCGGTTTCGACTCCCGGTGAGGTCATGGGGTTTTTCAGTTGACCTAATCCTTCCAGCCGCACTGTGGCCCTGGGGTCGACGCAGCCTCTAACAGAAATTAGTACCAGCATTCTTCTGGGGGTAAAAACGGCCGTCCGGTGCACAAGGCTAACGAGTTCACCACTATCTGTGAGCCGATTGTCTAGAAAATGTGGGAGGCTTGACTTCTGACAACCATATGGGCCTCCACGCCCTGTTACAGAGATACCTTTACCGTATGATCTTGTATTAAGATGCTGTACCTTCTACCCACATAGTGTATTTGTGTGTTTCATATGGTTCTCACAATAAACAGCGACTGTTTCCCTAAACAGCATTAACCGGCTGGGGTTTGTAGCGGAGACGGGAGTGTTTCCTGTGAGGTACGGACTGAATTGCTATATATTCTGCCCATACAGTGTATCTGTGTGATCCGTATGGTTCTCACAACAAATAGTGACTGTTTCACTCCCACTGTGTTCTACTTATTCCCCGGAGTAAAGTTGTTTCAAGGCATTTTTTTCGAATTTAGTCGTATCTTCCGAATTCATTAAAGTCTATACTTTTCAGAAATTGTTTCTGCTTCCGTTTTCATGTGAACAGGGCACAAAATCACTTGCTGTTTCCGTCCCTCCTTGGAGTTACTCTCGAACATGTGTAAGAGTATGCTTTGGACACCAGTAAACAACAACACGCTTGTTAGGGAAGCCTTAAAATACCTCTGTATCCTCTGTCTGCCTGACTGCTAGCTGGGAGCCAATACGTAACCGGAATGCCCTGCTACCGGCCATATCGGGAAACGTTCTCTCGGCTTTCGTCTGTCTGCAAACGTGAAGCCCTCCCGATTTAAATTCGTGTGAGTTAACCCATGTTGGTCCTGAGGTACCCAGATTATGTAACTTACATTTGATCAGGAAATATTCAGTGATTAGAGAACTTACTGCTACACCCAGGCTAGTGAGCATTGCTCAGGTCCTGGACATATTCCATGCTCGAAACTGATGTACGGAGCCGTCGGCCTGGCATGTCCCCCTGATATTCTCTCTTCTTTCAGACTTGAAAGCATTACTACCTGAGGTCTGCACTTCAGGGCCATGTGTGTGTCACTTGCTGTAGTGCTCGCTTCCGTTTTCTTAGGGACGAGACCTCGCAATATCTTGAAGCCGAGTAACTCGCTAGAACGGTTCTCGAAACCCCGTCTGGTCCCAGCAGAACCGCGCACTGTGCGTTCGTGTAGAGTATGAGCCTTCCTGGAATTGATTTTAAATGTGATGCTTGCCGCCGTGTAGTCCGGTAGATGGTAGCTTTTTGCGGTCTCACGTTCAACACTGTGTTATGTAAGATGTATTCACTTTAAAAGTCCGTCATTCGAGAACAGGACTCAGCACAACCTACGCATGCGCATCGAAGCAACTTGGACGAGTATTAACGACTTACGCAACAACAGAAGACAGCGGTTTCCTCGCCTCATAATTCTAACCCCTGATGATGACCACATTCTTCGTAACTTGTACTCTTCTCCAATTATAATTAGAATGATCAAGTCAAGGAGGATGAGGTGGGCAGGGCATGTAGCACGAATGACGGAGACTAGGAATGCGTATAGGATACTGGTGGCAAAGCCAGAAGGAAGGAGAGCACTAAAGACCAAGGCGTAGGTGGGTGGACAATAATAAAATGAATCTTAGAGAGATATGATGGGATGGTATTTATTGGATTGATCTGGCTCAGGATATGGACCAGTGGAAGGCTCTTGTGAACACGGTAATGAACCTTCGGGTTCCATAAAATGCTGGGAAATTCTTGAGTAGCTGCAAAATTGGCGGCTCCTCCAGAAGGCCTCAGCTCCAAGAGTAAGTAAGTAAGGAAGATGATGACCACATTGGTCGGAACATGCAGTGATTGACTTTTAAACCTTTAAAAGTGAATAATTTGTAATTAATCTTATAGTGCGTAGTGTTGCACATGAGACTGTAAAAAACGAACCGACACTAATGAAGAGTGCAACAGGATGCTACAATATAATATTACTGAGCTGTAACGCTCGAGACCAGTATGACGTAGGTCCTCGGTTTGAATCTCGGCTGTGACACCGAAAATCCTGAGTTAGGTATTTCGTGGTTGTCCTCACTTCCTCCAGATTATCCCTGGGATCCTTCCTCAATTAGGTGACCTTCACTCCCTGCCAAATCCTTCTTAAACTCGTCACTTATCTGTAAGCGCCATTAAGTAAGTCGTAAGTAAATCATTACAGGATGAGCACAAACGAACTTCACAGTTTCCCAAAATTTATTGTGAAACAAGTCAGACAATACAGTACAGTACATCTGAACTTTTTGAGACATTGACATTACGGTTCTGAAAGTTTTGATTTAAATGTAGTTGTTGCAGTGATTTGCCGCCAGGGGCACTGCAGTCAGTAAAATGGCGGCACCTCTGTGAAAAGCGAAGCCTTTGTTTTCTGTGGTTTCATGAAACTAAAATGTGTGAGCCGGGCACAGTAGCGCTATCTGACGGAATTTGGACTGGATCCGCCTTATAAACCACCCATTGTGTGAGGCGGGTGTGTGTGTGTAGAGGGAAAGTTCCCTTTCAAGCAAAAATGTCTGAATGGAACTGGACTACAAGCTTGTTGTGTGCACTCAGAATTACTGGGGGTGTTTTTACTTTGATATTCTAATAAACACGCCGAACACAGTGGCCGCGCGGTCAAAGGCAAGAACTGTGTTCGCCCGCTCAAACACTGGAATCGTTGGTTCGAATTCCAGTTGAAGTATGAATGTCTGTGTGGAAGTAGCGGCCTTGAGAAGGGCTGATCCCCCGCCCAAGGAGTCCTACCGATTTTGTAAAAGATCAAGAAACCGAAATAGCGGCCAATGCCCAACAAAGGGCTCTAGAGCCCTTTGTTTCGGAAACTGGATCTATTTCCGTCTTCAGGTGAATAAGCGGAAGACAACTGTTCTGTTGGGTCCGTTGGAAGGATCACTGATGGACTAAGTCCAGAAGCCCACTAATTTCGAGTGTTTTAGGCCCATATAGCAACTTAAGAGCCCTTTATGATCTACTTGGTGTGTATGGGTACCAGTTATTTCATGTGTAGAACAACTGTAGACTTCGGCATTCGTAGTTTAAATGTTCTGATCTTGAGTCTTGACTGATTGATTCGTAACAAATTTGTGAAATTGCAAAGATAATTTGTGCTCGCCCTGTAAATAAATAAATAAATAAATTCACTATTATGCATTTTTATATGACGCAGTTCACGAAAAATGCCAAATACGAACATTTCGTTGATCCACGCTCTGAAACAATGAAAATAAAAATTGACGATGCATTATGCACAGATTTCATGTTCTGGATTGGGAACGTAACTCGGCTTTGCTCAAGTGAGATATTCTGCATTGTATTTGACTTCAAACGACGAAGCCGGTGATTGGTGCTTGTTAATTGTAACTCCACACTCACACACTTCTGATTTATAACGAACTTGCAACTGCGCAGTTGGACTTGGAGACTGGACCAGGGGTGAGCAAATTGCTCACCCCTGGTGAGCAGGTCATCAGGCAGATTAATTTAGCGGTAACTTCCTACGCTACCATTCGGAAGACACAACGTTCCAGCCGAGCTTCGATCCAAGATCCTCCAGAATTCGAGTCATGCGCATTACGGCCGCACCGACACGTTCACTGCCTAACTGAATGTTCCGTACATGCCTACAGCGCGCGTTCGAGAGCGCTTTTACAGCGGAAACTTGCAGAAAAGCGTTTAGCTTCGTCATCCTTGTCGGATCGTAAGCAGCTGATAACTCAGAAACATTTGATATTTCGGAGTTTTAAGTAAGAAGTTTGATTAAAATCGGACAACAATAGCGGGACACACTACATGAAGATCTGCACGTATCTCTGCACTTGTCTTGAGTGTGCCCAGGTAAACTTTTGATACAGAGAGATAGGCTCCACCTATTCTCTTTCAGTTCTCCTAAATCATTCTCCACATCCTTTAATCGACCCAGGCCGGGCCTTAAAGAGACCACTTGCAAAACAACAATATCTTACAACTTTTTCTTATCCAGTGCCCCAAAATTTTCCATCCACCTTCCATCTTCAGGTCTAACATAACTGTTTAAAGTCGCGCCATAGCTCAAGCGGTTAGTCGCTGGCTTCCCACCGCGGCGGCCCGGGTTCGATCCGGGTCTGGTTAAGTGGGATTTGTGTTGGACAAAGTGGCGCTGGGGCACGTTTTCTCCGAGTACTTCGGTTTCCCCTGCCAATCTTCATTCCACCAATTGCTCCACAGTCACCCTCGCCTATCATCTGGGGCTGGTACAATAGGCCAGAAGTGGCCGCAGTACAAGGGACTTAGTCCACTCCACTAGCAATAAAAAAAGAACATAACTGTTTTAGGATAATATCCTAAAGCCCAACCCCCAACCTCTAGGACCAGAGGCAGTCTTTCGTGTGGCCCGAACCATTAGACCCATGTAACATGTGTGATCCTACCAGGAGCGTACGCTGCCAGTAACATAGCTCTCCAAATAAGCAGGACGCTCACAACCTCCCTGACACTCCTTAGTCTTCGGGGTTTTTGGCGTGAATAAAAGGGAGTGAATTCGCCAGAGCTGCTACGTTATGCGCAGACGCTAAATTTCTTTACTTGTTGTACCCGTCCGCCGCTTTAACTCCGACGTACCCGATGGAACTCGTACCAGATTCCGTAACCATCGTGACATCATGGTTCGTTGCGATGTATAAATTCATTTTAATGGCTTTAGATTTTTCACCTGTCAGAACTCGGAGTGTCTGCCGCCTGAAAGGAGACCTTGCTGCTTAAATGTGAAGTCCAGACTTTAGGCAATGGATTTACTTTCGTTTCTGCTGTCTTGTGGTTTAAACGCGGTGTTCAGCAACATACACGCGGGCCACACTCGGCCCGCTTCCGTCTACATCCTCTGTCCCGGTGTTTCATGATCTCGATAGCTCAGTCGGTATAGTGACTGGCTACGTGATCGAAGGCCGAGCGCTCGGAGTTCGTGTCCCGGTCGGGGTAAGATTTTTCTGCTCCACCCCGACCAGACCGATTCTGGGGACAACCTATACAATGTGTACTGGGAGCCCTTTACCCGTAGGTAAAGCGGCCGGAGCGTGATGCTGACCAACTAATGCCGAGGTGAAGAATACATGGATCTATACATCCACTCCCCAATACATCTCCATTGCGTATTGTTTACCTTCTATTATCAGCTTTTAGACTGTTGCGTCGAATGATAACGTGCTGATGAGCTGGAAACGATTTGGAAGCGGTCGTGGCCAACTTATTTTCCCAGAATTTGCTTGAAGGACGTAGAGGATTCATCAGATGTTTGAGTCAGTGGATATCAAGGCAGGGATTCGAACAGAGTACCTCTGGAGAACGTGTCTGAAGGGTTGCCGATACACCAACCTGCCCGGTTTCCACTCCCCTTTCATTTCATGGTTTATTGATCCTCCCGGATTTCGAGTGTGTACAGACAGACCCACCACTGCCAGTCCGTAAATAAGTAAGATACAGAGAAGCCTTCTTCAGCATCGGTTCGATTATGCGCCTGAGAAAAAAATGCGAATAATTTGCCTAACGCGGAAAATTCGATTATACGCGGTCTTCCATGCACGCTGTATTAGCATAAGAAAAATAACTTAACTCCACGGATCTTGAGTCTTTCTTGAGAAGCCGCCAGTCGCTCAGTAACTCGAGAATTTCCCAGAATATTTTATGGAACCGAAGGTTCACCTGAGCCCGCCACTGGTCCCTGTGCCAGATGAATCCCATCCTATTTCTCTAATATCGATCTTATGCAACTGCTCTCTGAAGAGGCAAGGACAGAGAGTTCTGTCTTCTGCGATTTAACTGTGTATTCTGTTGAAAATCAACCGACGTTTCGGAGGAACATGTCGCCTCCAACTTCAGGATCGAAGAATAAGCCAGGCAAGAATATCGCATGTTTTCACTCTGGTATCTTACTCAGCTTATTCTTCGACATTGAAGATGGAGGAGACATGTTCCACCGAAACGACGGTTGACTTTGAACGGAGTACACGTCGTTATATCCCAGAACTCATCATAACTACCTGAAACGCTTCATAGCTAAGGACACTTTAGCTACTGCATTTGTGTCTGTATGAAATGGCTTGATTTGTTTCACTTTGCATGTGCAGCAGTGTACATATTGAGCTCGTCTGTCGGGGATTCACCGGACGATGGACGTACCCCCCGCGTTGTACGAGGGTTTGCTGTACGTAACCTCATTAGCTGATACATCATCATACAGCTTGAAATAGCCGAGAACATGGCATCAAGGTGCGTGCTCGTCCTTGAATGGGCAAGGTGTTGGGTCTCTTGTTTAAAGGTCTCGGTTTGAACTCCGGGTCACCCTTGTCCAGACTCCGCTTCAAGCAGTCTCTGAGCTAGCCAAGAAGCCGAACGTTCATTACCTTGTTCACAACAGCCATCCACTGAATGATACTCACAGCCCTATTAATCCAATCCACACACACACCATATTTCTTTAAGATTCATTCTAATATTATCTTCCCATATTGTCATTCATTGCCGCAGAGCGCTGAATGCATTTCTGTTCGCTTCCATGCTTGCTACATACCAGCCCATCTCAGTTTGTTCACACTGATAATATCTGGCGAAAAGTGCAAATTCTGAAGCTCCTCATTATGCAGGTATTTACATCTGTTGTTACATCTTCCCATTTTGCTCTAAATACATTAAAATGCTTACCCACCCCGCAGTTCGTGTTCCGCCTCACAGTCATAAGTGTTCTGTCATGATGGAGGCTCCTGTTTCGAATCTCGGCCAGAACACGGCCTGCGCTTTTACTTTGTCCCTTTAGTCGAGTTCCGTCATAGTTCCTCTAATAAGCCACGACCACATCTGTCAACATCCTTTATCATGTCCATGGTTTATGCTGACCGTCTTACAGTGTATACACTTATTCACCTTATTCTGCACTTCCACACTACATGTTTCGGCACTAATGTGCCATCCTCAGGTGTCTTTATGCACGTTAAACTATTGTACTGCATGCCATGATGTCTTCATTCTAAAATGACTAAAATCTGTACTCGTCATATAGGACGATGAATTCTAAATAATAAAACTTTTCAGGATTCATCCTACGTCGCACTCAAACACGCGAATTACGCCATCCTCTTTTATGTGAGCATCCTTCCTACATATATTTGTGTATCGTGTTCTGTGTTGTGTTTTGCTCCTGTTACTGCGTGCGTTGTACTGCTCTTGCTCCTGTTACTGCGTGCGTTGTACTGCTCTTGCTCCTGTTACTGCATGCGTTGTACTGCTGGATCTTTATCGCTCATTCACTGATCATTCTAACATTAGATACTATATGTTGTCTGGGATACTATCAGCGTCGTAAAACAAAGAAAAGAGACCTCGATAGGAAGATCCCTTGTTGGGGGATGAGCTCATGTCAGAAGTGTCGCCACGAACTACATGAGGACACGTTGTGCCGGAGCATACAGCATCTGCCAGGAGCTTGGGGCAGACATTGCAGGAGGACGGAGTGTTTCCCACATCGGGATTGCGGACGATGAAGGTCGCTGTGTTAGAGGGGTCGACAGGAAGGTTCCCACGATCCATTTCCTTCTCACTCCGTGTGCAGTCTGCCAAACTGTCTCGTCCTGCGTCAAGCAGAACCCTCATTAAACTTGAACCCGCCTTTATGTGGAAACGACTGAAATCTCTAGTAAACAGAACCTGTTTACCCCATAAGAGCACAGTGGTTACTATACTTACCACCTGCTTTAACATACAGTAACTGTACATTTGGCCCACACATTGTATGTATGTGCTCCGTATGGTTCTCACAGTAAACACCGACTCTTTCCCTAACCAGCTTTAACCGGTTGGGCTTTGTAGCGGAGACGTAATGTGTTTCCTGTGAGGTACGGACTGAATTGCTATATATTCTGCCCGCAGAGTGTATCTGTGTGTTCCGTATGGTTCTCACAATAAACAGCGACTGTTTCCCTAAACAGCATTAACCTGTTGGGCTTTGTAGCGGTGACGTAATGTGTTTCCTGTGGGGTACGGACTGGATTTGCATATAAAACTGTGAAGAAATTAAATCTTTAAAGGGTTAGTGAACGTGTTGTTGCAAAATATTTGAACCTATCAGCACACTGTGAGCGTGTATTTAGCCGTGAGGATACGAACCCAACGAATTTAAATGGCCTGCAGCCGGCCCGCCCGCGGATTGCCTGATCAGCTGAGTTTAATGGGATTTCGTAATCTCAAGGGGTATTTAATTTTTAAAGAAGGATGGCCCGCGGTTAGCGTATAGAAATTGAAGCGCGGTTCACACCACTACGGAATGAAGTTGCGCATTTGAAACGATGGTTACGATATGTGTTTCAGTGATTCCAGAACCCAGAACACTACAATATGAATTTTCGTGTAACCAACACTTCTTCCCTGAAGACTGAGGCACTATGTTTCTCTGACATGTTAGTTACCACTACAATATGAACTTCATGAAGACGTGGGCAATGTGTTCCTTAGAAACGTTGGTTACCGCCTATTACGTTGCACGGGCTGTGACATGTGCCAAAGAATGGGTGTCTTATATACGTGTATAACATTGAGCGCATGCGCGATTACTCGATTCGGCGTCCGGATTCAGGCGCAGATGGATTGTCTGAGAAATTATTCATGAAAGTTCCTAACATGGCTGTTTGCTGACATCACACCACGGTCCTCAGTTCACACCCCGTGATCCGGTTGGGTGGGTCCGTCCGGAGGTCAACCACTATTACAACAGACTGTTTGCCTCCAAGACGCAATTTTCCCGTTTGTACTTGCTTATATATGTCGTACTCTTTTTGTCGTTTCGGTGATGGTAATTTTATTTAATTAATTTGTCAAAAATCAAATTGCGACGTTGAAATATGTTTGGTAGACTAGGACGCTGAGGGGGGGGGGGTCGTAAGACTCAGAGTGGCGCATGTAGCGATTTTGTGGTCTTATTGCTTGAGAGAAAGAATAAAACAAGTACACAGTGAATGAATTACAAATGTAAGCTAATAAATTATAAATATTAATTCAGTTAAGCTGCTAACATGATTTGTACTTTATTGTAAGATTACGCTTTTATCAATTTTGTATATATATATATGTACGGACCACCTCTGTGGTCTAGTGGTCAGAGTTCCTGCCTACAGATCCAGAGGTCCGGGGTCCACCCAGCTTCGTGAGGATAACTGAGGAGCTATTTGAAGGAAATAGCGGCTCCGGTCTAGAAAACTTAAATTGACGGCCGTGGGGATCCGTTGCTCTGACCAAGCGACACCCTCTATCCGCTAAAGTTGGCACTAACTTCGCCGACAAGCTCAGTCGGTATAGTTCGCTTGCGTACTAAAACCACGGAGTTTGTTTTTGTTTATATACACACACACAAATAGATCTTCACGCGTGGTGAAGCTGCGTCTACTTGTACTCGACAGCGACAAACTTCTGTAATCTTTACGTGTGTTTGGGGAAAGCATTGCTGATGATTCTGTAATCGTTTTGTGTGTTCGTTCTTCATGGTGACCGCTGTGAGCACCTCGTGTCGACATATTCGTTATTGTAGTTTGACGTTTTAACCGGTGTTAAGAAATTTTAGCGAAAATATCAACCAAATTCCGTGGACGCGTCAAGTCTTAATTCAAAGTCACGGATGTGTCATAAGATGGGTTAAACTTTACCCTTCAAAAAACTTCAGGCGCTTCCTACCCCTTTCCCAAATAATCCTGGTGGCATTCATGTTTATGAGGTCCAGAGTTCGACCACCGAGGTCGCCCCACCCGATTCGCTCTCCATAATCGATCCTTGCTTCGTGTCCCATTGTTTTTCCGTTTAGAAATGAAAGTAATTTAAATGCTGACAGTGAGGAATCAAACCTGTCCTCGTAGAAAGCTAAAAATTAGATTAATTTTTCTGATACTGATGTAATACATGACGTTGAAGGAGCCGGGATAGCTCAGTCGGTATGGCGACGGGCTACAGGCTGGACGGCTGAGGAGGTACCTGAGGCCGGAGACAGAGTTCGGGAACCCAGAGGAAGGGGAACGTCCGCCTTTGGTGACCGCTATCAAGTAACGACAGTGAAACCGTGACTGGACACTGTGTATGTAAAGTGTAATCACGCGCCCTGTCAAAGAGTCCACTAAATTAAATCATGAATCCTACTTCCTTACTCTCGGTCTTCTGGGATGTGATTTCGTGTAGTGCGATACATCTTCACCGACGTTTCGGATGAAAGCGTTACGTCCGTCGTCAATATCGAAACTTGTTGCTTGCTTCTTGTGCGTTCTATACTTGGTGTATCTTCAACCGTGAAAATGCAGGCAGCATTTTCTTCCTAATCGTCGGTAAACTTATTACATGACGTCAAGTCTTCACTGTCAGCTCTGCAGGCGTGATATTGCTTTTGGTTCTAGATATGCGGGGCACCCGGTAGAGACATTGGCCGTTGTACGGTGCTGCCACCTAGACCTGTGGGAAAGTTGGTTGTGAGGGTTTGATCTTCATTCTCCTTTCTGCTCTACTTTGAATGGGGATAGTGCCTTGTGAAGGTCAGAGCGAGCGGTTCCCATGGGAACCAGAACTCTCTGATTGTGCGAGCTACTTCTATTCTTTGAAATTCATTTTTTTAGTGCGTAATTCTGGGAAAGATACGATCATTGGGAGAGGTGTATGGGAAACAGGCGTATCTCCTAAGCGCCTCAGAGAGCTTTCTTATCACGCTGGAATTCTCCGCTTATCTTCAAAGTTCTTAACTCGACAGGAGGAACCAAATTGGTGAAACTTGCTCAATGAATATAATCACTGCACTGATCAGGCCGTCTAACTAAATTTTTTTATTGCTAGTGGGGTGGGACTAAGTCCCTTGTACTGCGGCCACTTCTGGCCTATTGTACCAGCCCCAGATGATAGGTGAGGGTGATTGTGGAGCAATTGGTGGAATGAAGATTGGCAGGGGAAACCGAAGTACTCGGAGAAAACCTACCCCAGCGCCACTTTGTCCACCACAAATCTCACTTGACCAGACCCGGGATCGAACCCGGGCCGCCGCGATTCGAAGCCAGCGACTAACCGCTTGAGCTATGGCGCGGCCTAACTAACTAACTAACTAACTAACTGAACGACTTTTCGCTTGCCTGCCTGTGACGTAATATCAGGCCATAAACCTTTCGGTCCGAATTATCTGTCTTTCGGAATTAACATCGGTGCGCAGTTTGGTGAATGTCACAGATGTTTCGGGGTTCCCTGCTTCAAGCTTCGACAGTGAAGATTGATACGATATGTTCCTCCGAAACGTCAGTTGAATTTAATCGGGCTGCATGACCGTATATCCCAGAAGATATAATTTTTCATAGTTACCGCTGTGAGCACCTCCAATCGGGATGTGACGTCAGGTATCTGCAACATTTCGTAGGCACTATATGCATCTGTCTTCAGGTTGCATGAATACCGTAACAGGTTCCACTTGCATGACGATTTCTATGCACCGAATATTTCGGCGTCAGGTCGCAGAAACAAAATCATGATCTGGAACTTCCTTTTTCGGAATTACTGATTTTTTGCATAGTTTTCTTCTTGATAATATCCCTAAAGAACGCGACGCCTCGGAGACTGCAAGTGTTTCTGTCCGGACGATCGTTCAGGTTTCTGAACAATCAAAGTTTACAAACCCAATGTTGACACCCTCGTCACTGACCCGTCTTGCACCCCGGCACCAAATTGAAATTGAACTGTGCCAGTCGGTACGTGTCGGTAAGTAATTGTGTGCACAACAGTTCTCGAAGAGTGTCCATGGGATCTCTCCATTTCGAAAGGTCCAGCCTTATTTCTGTTCTGTTTCGTCCCCACCTAATCGCTCAGTCGGTACAGCGTCGGTCTAGACGGCAGGGGTTCGATTCCTGGCAGTACAAGATTTTTTTCTTCACCATAGCGTCCACACCTGCTCTGGAGCTCACCGGTCATCCTATCCGATGGGTACCCGGGGGTCTTACCCTGTGGCTCAGAATAAGGACCAGTGGAAGGCTCTTGTGAACACGGTAATGAACCTTCGGGTCCCATAAAATGCTGGGAGGTTCTGGAGTAGCTGCACAATTGGCGGCGTCTCAAGAGGGGCTCAGCTCCATGAAGTTATCTGACTTTTCTGTCTGCAGGTTTTCTTCCTTCCCATTCAATCTCCCTATCCTGTCTGTCTGTCTGTCTGTCTGTCTGTCCAGTGAAAGTTCCTCTAGTAACGGTAACATCTTATGATTTCAGGTTGTGTGGGTTCGTATCTGCCCGGCCAGGGTCCAGGAGTTGGGTAAGTGAAACTTCTTTATATAATTTTTATACAGTGCGTTCAGTTAAGGAGGAAAATTCGCAACACCGCTGACCCGACCCAACATTCCTCACAGATTGCTACTGTAACTGCTGATAGCAGAATGAGTCATTAGCGCTGATAAACGCTCGCTGTTACAGTTACAGCAGCAATCTGTGAGGAATATTGGGCCCGGACAACGGTGTTGCGAAATTTCCTCCTTGATTGAACACTCTGTATTATTATATGTATAGAGTTCTCCCCGTGCTTAGGGAGTACTGCGTCACGCCGTGAGGACATATGGGGGAGTAGCGGTATGGTTGGTGATGCCAAACGTTCGAACCGCACGGCGTCATACAGCCAGTAAGACAGGACAGCCCACGGTCACCGCTCTTATAACTTGAAATACGGCGTAGAATCTGCTAATGATGACGTAACTTGCTACGTCACTATCTGATTGTGACGCAACGTCATAGATATGGTGACATGTAGACCCATTGCCAAGTAACAGCTGCGTAAACAGGCGTCAGTACAAGCAACGAGAGAACATGCAGTAATTGAAGAGATTTTCTGTGTGGTCCGTGCCGGGGTTGTATAACGAGGAGTAGTGGTACAGTTTATTATTCAACTGAGTGTGGCAGTTGTGAGAAGCTGGTAGCAAGGGGAACGTCCGCCGTTAGAAGCCGCGACCAAGCAACTGCTAGTGAAGACTGAGAAGACTTTGTGTGCTGTAGTTACAGTGATCTCTGGAGACTGTAACTCAGTGAGATTGTCGTAGTTATTTGTAGTTCCGAGTGTAAGTGTCCAGTCAGTCGAAACCTCGTCTCTAGTCACAATCACGTGACAATATTTTAGACACGCTAGTAGGTGTAGCTTTGTCTACGTGTAAAATTTGGATATTGCTGTAGGTAGAGGCTACACAGGCTGTGCCGCCTTGACCTGAGTCGTCCCCTCTGTGGAACATGAAATATTTGTTGCACCTGACTAACATGTCCTGCATTGGTCACCCCTATCACAGTCGGTCTCTCTTTAAGCGTTTGGATCAAAGTCTTGCCTATTCTTAGCTTAGGGAGCGAGACACAAATAGATCGAACTTCTAGACCATTCCCTTCTCTGCCCCTCTTTCTCCTGTTCTGGTCTGACACCTTTTCAAGTGCAGTGGCGTGCTGTTCGTATCAGAGACGTGATAAATCTGATTTTAACCCACTGACATATTTTGACGGACATGAACGTCGTCCTAGCTGACTGGGGTAGCTATTTTGACGGCTGTGAAACGTCACCGGATTAAAGTTGAAGTAGTTCAACTTTGCGACAGCAGATGTCTCAGATGTGTCTATTATAGAATAGGAGACTTCCCCTTCGTCTTCGTGTTTTAGAAAGCAGGATGATCAGCGTGTTGTCGTCTGAGCAGAAACTTGTGTTTCCGGAATATTTTCTTCTAATTACGTCTTGCGTTTTATTTTAAATTGAAGGCAGTAAATTGAATTGCATTCTCCTGGGTCGCAAATTAAAAAAGAAGTACCAGCGCATAATTAAACACCAAGCAATCTATATATGTGGGTGAGTGGAGGTATAGCCCCACGTATTCTTAACCTCGGCACTAGATGGGAGGTAAGTGGTTAATTTCACGCCCTGACCTCTTTACTCCCGGGCAAAGTACCCCTCCGAACCCCTTAGGTAGGGGCCGGATGGGTCGCAGAGCGGTCGGGGCACTGTGGAAGTGAGAAATACTTTTTGCACTTGCCGGGAATCAACGCCCGAATCTCTTGTCGTCCAGTCCGCGGTCACTATAGTGACTGAGCTGTCGCTGCTCGTGTACTGCAGTTGAAAGTGGCGAACCAGTGGAGTTACGTAAACCAGACTGGCTGTAGTGACGGGGTGGGCGCGGGTCAGGAGTAAACATTTCCGCGAATGTCGCCTGACGTCAGGAAAATGTTGTGATTTCTGCCCTCAGCTCTGGGTTTGACGTCTGCAGGAGGCCTGAGAGCTTCTTGACTAATCTTGCCACGTTTAGGGCTGATTTTCTCCGTCAGTTGCTATAAAATAGGCATTTGCTATCCCCCCTCCACTCCATTGTCATAGGTTTTTGTTGATATTGAGAACTGAAAAAAATACCAAAAAATTGGAATTATTTAAAAAAAACGTTACTTTTTTCCCCATACATAGTTCTCTACTTGGGGGCCGTAAGCACATGAGAGAAAAAAAAAGTAATTTTCAATGTAAAGTTCAAGGGAAACGCATTTTTTAAGGTGCATTTAAGCACAGCTTCCGGAAGTAGACAATAAGTTCGTTAATCGGGATGTTTGATAATGAAAGTGTTCAGATTCCAACGCCTGTCGCGGCAGTATTTGTCTCCAAACAAAGAGGGCGCTGTGCGGCATTTTTCGTTTCAAGAACGAGCTTCCCTAACAGATTTCTTTTCAGCAGCACTAATTTCACGCGTTAGTCTTATCATCAAAAAGAATTTAAATACTTATGTAGACGGTTACATTAATTTCAGTGAAATACTTCTGGGGAAGAGTATGGGGCTCTTGTGAAATAGAAAACAAAAAGTTTGTTTGCGAAAATAGTCTTAAACGCCCCCCCCCCCCCGCGCCAGTTGGGTAACTGACCGCTCCCATGAGTGTAATGTTTGTGGTAACCATGAAAATACGTCAGTACTGGTCGAGCTGAAGGTTCCGACGGTGTACTCAGTAAAACTGAGGCCCCCCCACTCCCCTTGAAGAGTATGGTCTTCTGAAACCGTGTATTGCGGAGACAGCTGATAAGCTTACCGCCTGGTTCTGCTGCTTTGTTTTCTGGCCTGCTCTTGGACCCTGAAAATGGAAGCGACATGTTCGTCCGAAACGTCTTACTATCTCTGTTCCTAGTCGCCGCTGTGAGAACGAATCCCGTGTAGCTGTGTCACAGTGACATGTTTTTGGATTGTATTGCTGGTGGAGCTATACCTCCACTTCCCGTTACGTCATCATGGCATGCTTCACCTTTATTGTTGTGACTGCAGTGTCCGCAGCTGTGTTACAACTTCCTGACATCCCCGCACCCCTTGTTGGACGAGTTCATTTCGGGATACAGGTCGTGAAGGCCCATAGGGTTTGTGAGACGTCGAGGCTCCCACATTTTCTAGACAATCGGCTCACAGATGGCGGTGAGGGTGTCAGCCTTACGCACCGGCCGCCCTTTAACCCCCAGGAAGATTCCTGGTACTCATTTCTGTTAGAGGCTGAGTCGACCCCAGGGCCATAGTGCGGCTGGAAGGATTAGGTAAATTGAAGAACTCCACCTCATCGGGACTCGAACACTCGACCTTCCGGCTTGTAGCATAGTGCCATAATTAACTATTGCGCGTGAGAACTGAGAAATATAGCAAGAAATCTCGGAAGACAGGTTGGAGCTGAGATGAGGCGTGAAGCAGACGCAATTTAGGTGGGCCCTGTTCTACAGCCTGCATACACGGACTGTGCCCAGACTAGTTTCTGTACGGTTCGGTACCGCGGTTACATCGTTTGGCGGAAAACGAGCGAACGTTGTTGCAACCCTGAAATACAGTCACAGACGCGACACCGTAACAGCACAACAGCCACGAGTTCACATTACACTACGTTACTCTGAGTCGTACTGTGAGTTCCTGCCATGCGCCAACGCACCGTGTGTGTGTGCGTGCGTGCTCGGGATTGACCTCTTGTGACCCCGTAAGTATATGCGTGTGCCCTTCTACGCAGGCTGTCGGTGACGTCATCCCCAGTCAACACCTCAGCTCCGTAGACACCTCCCCCCCCCCCCCCCGCCNTTTCTGTTGTCTGCGCCCCGTTAATAGTTACATGGAGACTTATGGGCCACAAACCTTCCGTCTGGGACAGGGGTGGCCACGTGGCCGCAGTTTGTGGGCCAGGACGTGGGGACGCTGAGAGCGCATTCTCATATTTTGAAAGGAAAACGCCTGTTTGAGAGGCCAAGAATGAGATGGGTTATGAAGAGTACAGTCGGCTTGATTTGTAACGCCGTATAGTTCGGAGAGAACTCGACGTTTCGGACGAAAATACGGCCTCCATCTTCAGCTTTCCGCCTTCTGCTGGTTTCTTGTATGCCTTACTTTTCGATTCTAAATATGGAAGCTGCGTGTCCCTCCGATCTCTACACTAGTTGGAAAAGAGTGATCACCTTCACGTGCCGGCCGCTCTGCCCTCTGAGAAAGAGCCCCCGTTACCCACTGGATAGGAGGCTGGGTGAACGGTAAAGAACGCCTCCCAGTGTTACGTTCGGTACATCAACTGCCGTAGCCTGGAGGTCTCTGGTTCGAATGTGGGTCTAGGAGTGAGACATCGTGGTTTTCCCCAGCTTCTCAGAGCACAGTGATACCGAGCAAATTGGCACAAGTGGTAACGCCTGTGACCTACTTGGGAAGTGTCCGATTCGAAACCCCGCGGGGGTATCGACCACCCTTACGGTTTCCGGGGTTTCTGTCAGCACCCCTCCCCGCATTGAAAAACACTTACGAGTATTTTACATGAAATTACGCCACAGCTGCACTTCTGTATGCGTTTCCCTACCCTCCCATGTTTTATGCATTTTTATGCTACGTAGAAGAAGATGAACCTAGAAGCAGGGCTAATTGGAAAGGAAATCGAAGGGGGGGGGGAGAGAGAATTGTGTAGGAAGGAGAAGGTTGCCACTAGCAGTTTCTCTGATTTGTCATTTGGTGTGATATTTCGTTATTCTAAAATAGCTGACTAATATCAAAGATCAGTTAGTAATAATGTGTTGAAACTCTGAGTAGATGGCAGAGTAATACAAGGTTGACCCCGCTATCTCTGGGCCACCAGTGGAACTATGAACTCTGTTCTCTTAGTACAGATAAACAGAGAAATAGTTGGACATTTCTGAGATAAATGAGGAGAACCATAACTCTTTACCGAATCTCCCCCCCCACACCCCATACTCAATTAACGTTTACTTTCTTCACGCTGGTTTCTCTGTGTGGGGTGATTCATGTTCGGGTACCCGCATTTCTTGTAATTGGCCACGGCAATAATTTATGTAAATTCTGAAGCTTTCACGGCGGACATTTTCGGGCGATCGGTCATTTCGGTGTCGGAACCCAGCCTTTCAGAGTTGTACTCCATCGTCAGGGTCGATGAAGCATTGGTTTTTGATTCAGCATTGTCAAGGCTGATCGTCCGAGATTATTTTACCACATCACATTAATTTCTATATAATTTCACAAGCAAATGCGATTCCGCTTGTCAGCCTTGTTTGCTGGCTCCTGCGCCCCAGTTTGTACACCACTGACACGTCCTGCACTTCTGTCAGTGTACAGTACACCCCTTGTTTAGTGCAAGCTCGAAGCGTGTAGTCTGATTAGTCTGCTGTTCATTTGTGGTTAACTTACTTTCTTATTTACTTACTTACTTTCTCACTCATGCGGCTGAGCCCTTCTGCAGGAGCCACCAATTCTGCAGCTACTCAAGAATTTCCCAGCATTTTATATAACCCGAAGGTTCATTACCGTGTTCACAGGAGCCCTCCACTGGTCCCTATCCTGAGCCAGATTAATCCAATCCACACCACCCCATCCTATCTCTCCAAGATCCATTTTACTATTGTTCACCTACACACGCCTTGGTCTTCCTAGTGGTCTCTTTCCTTCTGGCTTTCCCACCAATATCCTATACGCATTCCTCGTCTCCCCCATTCGTGCTACATCCCCTGCCCATCTCATCCTCCTTGACTTGATCATTCTAATTATACTTGGAGAAGAGTACAAGTTATGAAGCTCCTCATTATGCAGTTTTCTCCAACCTCCTGTCACTTCATCCCTCTTCGGTCCGAATATTCTCCCATTTGTGGTTAATCCTTATTAAATTCCCTTCCGTGTATATAAACAAGTAATGTGACGTCCTTCCCGCGTCAGCTACAATTACAACAATAGAGCCGTGCTCACTATTGTAACTCCTAGATGAAGGTTCAGAGCTGTGTTCAGTAACTCCTACCTGAAGGTTCAGAGCTGTGTTCAGTATTGTAACTCCTAGCTGAAGGTTCAGAGCTGTGCTCAGTATTGTAACTCCTACCTGAAGGTTCAGAGTTGTGTTCAGTAACTCCTACCTGAAGGTTCAGAGCCGTGCTCAGTATTGTAACTCCTAGCTGAAGGTTCAGAGCTGTGCTGAACAGTACGCCTAATTCTCTTGCTTTCATTCTGAAGCTAATAAACGGACATCAAGTGAGGTTCTCACACCGGTGCGCGCAAGGAGTTCACCGTCTGCTTGCTACACGCCAGTTTCTTGCTTGGCTTATTCTTCTACCCTGAAGATAGAGGCGACATATTCTTCCGAGACGTCTTTTGACTTTCATCAACAGACTACACGGCGTCATATCCCAGAAGATAGAAGTTTTCATCAAAAAAACATAGTATTAAATATTTAAATTATTGAAGAGAAGTTGCGGCACAAGGCTACAAGCCGGAAGGTCGCGGGTTTGATTGCCAGAGAGTTCACTGGATTCTTCAGTTGACTTGATCCTTCCAGTAGCACTATGACCCTGGGGTCGACTCAGCCTCTAACAGAAATGAGTACCAGGAAACTTCCTGGGGTTAAAGGTAAGGTCGGCGCGTAAGCCTGTCAACCTCACCACCATCTGTGAACCGACTGTCTAGAAAATATGGGAGCCTCGACGTCTCACAACCCTATGGGCCTCCACGGCCTGTTGCAGGGATACTTTTTTTTTTTAGATATAAGTTAAAAATACTATTTCGAACAGTTTGAATTTCGAGTTGCAAGCTTGAAAATTGTGAGCCTGAGGGAAATGGAAGTAACTGAGAACGTAAGTAGGGATATTTGTGAGACCGGAAGTCACGGGGTTGCGGTTCGGCTGCATTGTGTTACAACTGACAGTTCGTCCCAAGGAGGTCGCCTATTCATAGCAAGGGCAGATGAATCTGTTATTGAGCCGTGGAGGGGGTTGGGCAGGAAGGGACCGAGACAGTCATGTGAATTGCTGCTCATAACAATGGAAAGGGAAGACTTTCGATCTGTAGCGGTCGATTTGTATCGATAAGTACCTTATTTTACGCTGTCAGTATCGAGACCAGTGGTTTCCAAACTGGGGAACGCGTCCCCTTGGGGGAGCTTGAGGGGGTTCCGTTCGGGCACGAGATCATGAGAAGAAAATAAAATTTTAACGAAAAAATACGACTAAAGTAATTCTTCCTAGCCCACGTTCGTCTCTCGCAATCGCCCGTCAGAACTGTTAACCAAAATAAAAAAATTTATATATTATGAAAAATTTGAATATTTCCGTCTAGTGTGACTGGTTAAGATTTTTTTTTCTTATTTCAATTATTCATGCCCTTACGTGTTTCGGTCTTCAGAGACCATCTTCAGAGGGACACCTTTACATCAATACAGTTAGAAACCACCATTACAGTACACGTTCTAAAAGTCAAAATATATACATACAATATAAGTAATATACAATTGGCTGTAGAATCTCAAGTCTTTACAACTACAGCGGCCGTTCCAATACTTTGCAATGTTTATAATTAGTTTGTTAAGATTCTATTGGAATTCGTAAACCAAGCTGGTTCGTGTCGTCCCTCTTGTTATTGCTTTTTGACGGGGGCCGAATACAGGACATCAAAGGACCCTCTTCTCGATAACAAGGGGGCACAAGACGGACCCCGTCAAAAAGCAATAACAAGAGGGACGACACGAACCAGCTTGGTTTACGAATTCCAATAGAATCTTAACAAACTAATTATAAACATTGCAAAGTATTGGAACGGCCGCTGTAGTTGTAAAGACTTGAGATTCTACAGCCAATTGTATATTACTTATATTGTATGTATATATTTTGACTTTTAGAACGTGTACTGTAATGGTGGTTTCTAACTGTATTGATGTAAAGGTGTCCCTCTGAAGATGGTCTCTGAAGACCGAAACACGTAAGGGCATGAATAATTGNATGAATGTAATTACGAGTTAGTCGCTCTAAACACTAATGCATACGTATCCTAAAGGGTACACTTATTCAAACAAGAAGTTCTGGGAATAACTAACCGTCTATTTTTCCTTTGATACGACATGAAACACGTAGAAAATGGGGGAAAAAAATAAGGGGGGACATACATGAAGGTGATCTCATATGCCAAAGCAATTAGGGTGAGGGGATGTACATACAGATGAATGGGCACTATGCTACAAACCGGAAGGTCTCGGGTTCGATTCCCCATGAAGTCACTGGATTTCTCAATTGACCTAATCCTTCCAGCCGCACTATGGCCCTGCGGCCGACTCAGCCTCTAACAGAAATGAGTACCAGGAATTTTCCTGGGGGCGAAGGGTGGCCGGCGCGTAGGGCTGACAGCCTCATCGCCATATATGAGCCGATTGCCTAGAAAATGTGGGAGCCTCGATGTCTCACAGCCCTGTGGGCCTCCACTGCCTGTTATTCTTTACAGACAGATGAACAAACAGACACTAAGGCGATATCATAAGCCTGCTTTTATATTTCTTGCAAAATAAGGAAATTATGCTTAAAAGGGCGGGGGCATGAGGTTCGAATCTCGGCCAGGACACCGATCATAATGACTGATGCCTGTCGTTGCTTTTCGTAGGCCTTCCAAGAAAATTACGAGATAGTACGTTATGTTAGAGCAAAGCGCTCTGTATGCCGTGCCCATCTCGTCCTCTTTGGTTTCATGGCCCCTAACACTGTTTAGCGAGGATTATAAATTACGAAGCTCCTCATTATGTAGTGTTCTCCATTCTCCTGTCACTTCTCTCTTAAACCCAGATGTTCCCTTCAACGGCTTCGCTGCGAAAGTGGCCCTTATCAGGGCCGGCGTCGGCAAGATTTCTGGCATTACGCAGTTATCAACTTGAGCACCGCATGGTCCTGTGAGACCATTCTGATAGCAGGTCCCTGTTGCCCCTGACCGGGTACTTGTCCCTTGGGTTCTGTTGGGCCAAAATCTGTATATACACACTCATCAGTCGTGGCCTTTTCAACACTGAAGATGGAACCAGTAGACGTCGAAACACTGCCCACAGCCACCCGGCCCAAAGATCAGATGAACATCGAAACTGAAGCACCGTGAAGACGAAACCAGAGTAGCTCAGTCAGTACAGTAACTACGTCACGAACTTTTCGCGGTTCGATTCTGTCAGGGTAAAGGAACTGTCCTCTTTACAACGTCCAGACCGACACTGGGGCCATCCGGGGTAATACGGCCGGGGCCTTAAGCTCAGCAGTGACCTGAGTTTAGTGCCGAGCTTAATAATACGTGGCTCTATACCTCCACTCCCCATACGCCATAATGTGGCGGTGGTTAATTGAGTGCAAGGCCGGCTTTACCTTCACCTCTCCCCGTGAGTGACGCAAGTATTTTCATTGTGTTCATAGCAGAGGAGCCCATTCACAAGGTTTTTATTCTGCTGTGTTGGCGGCTCTGGGGTCAGACTGTGGGAAATGAATGGGTGGTGCGGGGCTCCAGGGAGGGAGACAGCTGGTGATGCCGGAGGGGCGAATGAGCGGAACCAGAAGAGAGAGCAGTGGGAACATGAGAAGAGTTGCACCCCCCCGCCCCCCAAACGTTATGTGTCCCGTATGGGACGAAGCTTTGGGACGTCTATTGCGGTGTTCCCCAAACGGGGCTCAGCGGAATCCGGGGTACCGCGAATTCAGAGCTCCGATAAAAAATACGATATAACAATGATAATTTAAATATTGTTGTAATTTTCATTTTGGACACATAATTTTAACGAAACTGCATTTGCGGATTACGGAGCGACAGAAGCGAAATTCAGGAATTGCGTCGCGAAAATTGGAAAATAATTTTTTTTCCCCCCCGGTATCGTGCCAAAATAAAAAGGAATTTACGGAGAGAAAAAAAATAAAAGAATCCTTCTTCGCGTTGAGTACCGCAAACACGCGGAATGTTAGCTTCCGTGTACATGAATTGTGGTTCTCTTTTGTTTCCAAACGTGCAATTAAGTATATGTTTACCTCGTGTTATTGTTTAGTATCAGGTGAATATATTTTTCAGCTAACCTAACCCTTCCAGCCGCACTATGGCCCTAGGGTCGTCTCACCCTCTAAAAAAATGAGTACCAGGAATCGTTTTTTGCCCCCCCCCTCCCCGAGCAGGAATAAGTGATTTTTTGAAAGTGTGCGTTTCTCGTGTATGTGAGCCTCACTCGCCTGAACGGTTGAACGGTTTCTACTCACGTTCGGTATTCAAGAGTTTATCCATCATAGGCCGATGTCTCTTAAATATGAACATCCTAGATCCAGAAATAGGGCCACTTCGCAGGGCATCCCAGAAGAAGAAATGCGACTTTCTCGAAAAGGCTAGCCCTAATTTTCATTAAATTCCAATAATTTATCGAGACTACATCTTTAAATAAAACAGTATGTGAGATAACTCAAATTTGAGAAGGTACCTTTTCCTTTGCACTGGTTTCCTATTTTGAAAAAAGAGTTGTTGAGCGTTAGGTTTGCGTTTCTGCAACATAACCTGCTTGAACAAACTCGGCTGTGGCATAACTGGTATTGCGTTAACACAAGACTTACGACACAAGTGTTCAGGCGCCATGTTATTGCTAAGAGACAAAACGCGTCATTGTGACGGCAATGAAAACCTCGACAAGAAAAAACTGTGCCCTCTTTTCATGATTATTATCTGCGTATCGTGAACATATTCATACTCCCGTTAGCTCTTATCTGCTGTGTTATATTTGCTGAAATAAAATTTTCTACCAACTTAAGACTCCATTTTACTGACAAGTGATGCCACTTCTCATGTTGCATGACGCATGTCCATAAGTGTGAGGGGCCCATCAGGGAGAGAGTCGAGGTAGGGCCATGTAAGTTTTGAATCATTCGTCTAAAAGAACACTGGACAGACTCAGTTATGTCTTATATGGATATAGCGGCCTGTAGTGTGTTGAAAGTCAGCTGATGTCTCGGAGGGACTTGTCGCCTCCATCTTCAGGGTCGGAGAGTAAGTCAAGCAAGAAACCAGCATGAAGCAGGCAGGAAAACAGCATCGCACTATAAATACCGTTCTCATATCATTACGTCATACGTTATGAAAGTAGTTTGAAGATGTGACGCCGTGTAGCCTGGTATAAGTTCACTGGCATTTCTGGGGTATGTAATCTTCAGGGCCGAATAAATAGCCTAACAATACGCAAAATGCAAGCAGCCAGTTTCCCCTACCCCTTATAGACAGACGTGTGAACATGTTGTTAGTCACGGCGTCTGCATGCCGACTAGTGCACGGATTTAAGTTTGCAAGCTGAATTTCAACTTTAATTTTAATTTTAAATTTAATTTCATACGNATTGTAAAGGAAAATGAAACACAACCCATTGTGTTCAGTGCGCGGTTTCTGCAAGTCTTTACGGTTCTACAGATGCACTTCAACCGGAGGCCCATAGGGTTGTGAGACGTCGAGGCTCCCACATTTTCTAGACAATCGGCTCACAGATGGCGGTGAGGCTGTCAGCCTTACGCGTCGACCGCCCTTTACCCTCCAGGAAGATTCCTGGTACTCATTTCTGTTAGAGGCTGAGTCGACCCCAGGGCCATAGTACGGCTGGAAGGATTACGTCAATTAAAAAATCCAATGACCGCATCGAGAATCGAACCCGCGACCTTCCGGCTTGTAGCATAGTGCCTCAACCAACTACGCTACCGCGTGCACGAACTTCTTACGAATTGTAAAGCGATGAGACCGCTGTCATAATGACTTCTTGTATAGGCTGACAGATTTTGGCGGAGATTATTCGGATAATACACTGCTGAATATTATCTGAGGATCGCTTCTTTGTGACAGGTTGGGAAATGTGTTCATAACGTAACAACATCGGCGCATGCGCTTAACTTCCTCTCCTTGAAGTGCCTCTAGACACTGATCTTACTCGAGTTGTGACACCGTGTAGTCTGATAAAGAAGAATCTGCTGTCTTCATCTTCCTTTCTACCATGATGATGTAGTCGGCATGTTCCTGCGAAACGTCGGTAACCACTAACAGACAACACGGTGTCACTGCCGTCGGCTCTTTCCTTCTTCAAGCCTTGCCAAGCAAACTGAGATTCTGGGTTATCACAGCGGTGAGATTTGACTCCGCACAATCTGGTACGTTTCGGAGAAACCCGCTTCTATCTTCAGGGTAGAAACGTGATTTTTCTGTTATATGCCTTCCTTGAATGCGTAGTGTGCCTATGTAAACCACATGTCGACAAGTGCCTTATTCTCCGATTCGGCTTTTGTAGTCCGGTAGAAATTCACCATTTTTGTGGAACGTACTGCCTCCGTCTTCAGGGTACAATATATGATAAGCAACGAGCAATAAATAAGATAGTGCCTGCAGATAAAGGCAGTGCGTTCCTCCGAAACGTCGGTGAGCTTTACTAGACTACACGTCCTCCGAAACGTCGGTGAGCTTTACTAGACTACACGTCCTCTTGCTAGTCGCCGCTGTCACAACCTCAAACCCAACACAGTTCGGCTCGCTAACAGTACTCCCTTTAAGCGGACCGACCGAGTATGGAACCAAGGCGCTGTCTGCCCCCGATACAGCCCTGTGCCCAGTTTTGGGGCCCTTCAAGACATTTCTCATGTTCTTCACCCGGTGTCCACCTTCCGCTGCGTTCGCCCTGTTTACTAATGATTTGATGACGCCATGGAGCACACGTGCCAAGTTAGGACGCGAGGCGCCGTCGCTTCCCCCCCCCTAAATCTGTGTATGGGGGGGTAGACGGGATACCGCGAACATTCCACGAGGAAATGTTTCCCTATGTCTAGTTTGTATTCCTCCATTTTAAACTTCTTAATTTTTTATATTTTAGGTCCTTAATGCGGTGACTAATATCGTATCCAGCATATGACGCCGTACAGTCTTGTACAAGTTACCGGCTTTTTCGAAGTGATATATTGCCTCCATGTTCAGGGTACAAAAGTAAACGAAGCCCCCCGCATATGCTTCTTGCATGGCTTAACTTCGACGCTAAAATTGGAGGCAGTGCATTCCCCCCCTCCCATAAGTCGATAAGCTTCTACCAGACCGCACAGCGTCACATCCCACAAGGCTGTACTGTTTAATGTTGGCGGGACATTTCTTGAAGACTTACGTTGTTGAACTCAGCCCATTTCCTACCGGATATGGAAATGTACTAATTTTATGACTTCCGGTTGTATAGGTGCACATGTCCTCCTCCAGTAACGGTGGGGGCTGTGATCCTGTGGCCTCTGATGCGCGAGCCCTCGACTGACAAGCTTTGGAATTCTCTTCTTGCTCTAAGGTTGTATGTTGCTGTTATTCCTGCCGGACCAAATAAATGTAGCGGGACACTTCAGCTTCTGACGTGTCCTGCTGATGATAATTCATTAGGTAACAACATAGATTTCATAGAGAAAAATACAGACACTTTTAACTGTCACAAGTAACGAATTTTGTCTGGAAGTAAACACACAGAAAACTAGGTATATGTTGCTGTCTCGTCACCAGAATGCATGGCAAAATCATGACATAAAAACAGGTAATACACACAGCTCATGAATGGTGGAGCTATACCTCCACTCCCCCACGTCGTCACGACATAGTGCTTAATTAATTAACCACATGGACAACTTTACTTACGTTGCACCTACGAATTCTCGTTCTACAAACTGCTACAAAGACTTAATTACTCTCTGGAGCTGAGCCCTTCTTGAGGAGCCGCCAATTCTGCAGCTTCTCAAGAATTTCCCAGCATTTTATGGAACCCGAAGGTTGATTACCGTGTTCACAAGAGCCCTCCATTGGTCCCTATCCTGAGCGAGATCAATCCAATTCATACCATGCCATCCTTTCTCTCTAAGGTCCATTTTAATATTATCCACCCACCTACGCCTACAAAGAAATTACTCATCCTAATACCCGACGATATGTAATTTCGAAACTGAGCACATTACGTCTCCGTTACAGAGCCCAACCGGTTAATACTGTTTAGGGAAACAGTCGCTGTTTATTGTGAGAACCATACGGAACACACAGATACACTGTGTGGGCAGAATATATAACAATTCAGTCCGTACCTCACAGCAAACACATTACGTCTCCGCTACAAAGCACAACCGGTTAATGCTGTTTAGGGAAACAGTCGCTGTTTACTGTGAGAACAATACGGAACACACAAATGCACTGTATGGACATGTGTTGTACAGTGCGTTCAACCATCGAGGAAACCGGGGAGCGGCATGGATCGGATTTCCTGATTCCCTCACATCAGTTTCTGTACATGCACACATTCATAAGAATACCGTAAAAAGATAACACAAACTTATCTTGCTTTATAACAGGCGCTGGAAGTGACCCCTTCTGCTTGCAAACGTGCCTTGCATCACCTAAATAAATTATACGGCACTTTCTGAAGTTGGTCCACGGCAATTGAACTAATTACGCGTGTAAAATCCTGATGACCCATTCCGCTATCGGCAGTTACAGCAGCAATCTGTGAGAAGTGTTCTATCCGACCCACGCTGCTCCCCCGGTTTCCTCGAGATGATTGAACGCTCTGTATAATAAGTACTGGCCTTCAAAGGGCTTGGAGGACCCAACCTGCGCCCCAGAGAGGACGTTTATCACGAACTCCATCAGAAACTAATCGTTTAAAATATTGCGATATGCCACCACGACAGGAGGCAATATGTTACATGCGGTGCCGTACCTAAATTTGGGTTTGTCCTTGCAGCGCCGCTGTGCCTCATGGGATATGACGTCATTGTAATAAGAGCTTCCACCCAAATCAGCAAGCTTTTGCATAAGAATTGGAGTAGAGCTGCTCTTTCAAAGGAACCTTTTAAAAGCTGAGCTGTTACATTTATTTAAGGAAGAAGTGTATGGGCATTTAAAAGTGTGATATTTGCATGACGTAACAGGTGCTCCCCGCTCCCGCCTCGTTCCCTCATCCACTGCCAGTCTGTGACGTAAGAACCACGCACGAAAAGCATCAGAGCGTGAGAAATTGGGCGACGTGCGGTGTCTTTATTTCTAAGCGTGTTCCGTGTGCGATTATGGTACGTGTTTTATACATACATTGAAAGTATGACTGCATGAATGGCTGTTAACATGACCACTTATCATTATTTTTATTATTTACATTTATTAAAACCTGCGAGTAATTCTGTTCTCTCTTCGTTTGTCGCGACATCAGAGCGCACTGGCGGTCGTGCTGTGAACTAATGGAAATACGGCGACAGTCCGACTGGCGGCAGTTCGTCTTTGTTTGCAGCATCTATCGGCCCGGATTAGTACTGCTAACAGCTCTCCCTCACTCCATTATGCACACTTTGCTCCATGCATTAAAACGTCCCCTCCCAGAGAGCATCTGTACCGATCCCGATGGCTCAGTGGTTTAAGTAGCGCGTACTGTATCTTAATTTCTTTTACGGAATTTAACGACACGCTCAGTTTCGTAATTACATATCGTCGGGTATTAGGATGAGTAATTTCTTTGTAGGCGTAGGTGGGTGGATAATATTAAAATGGACCTTAGAGAGAAAGGATGGTATGGTATGAATTGGATTGATCTCGCTCAGGATAGGGACCAATGGAGGCTCTTGTGAACACGGTAATCAACCTTCGGGTTCCATAAAATGCTGGGAAATTCTTGAGAAGCTGCAGAATTTTTTTCAGTTGACCTAATCCTTCCAGCCGCACTAGGCCCTGGGGTTTACTCAGCCTCTAACAGAAATGAGTACCAGGAATTAATTAAATAATTTTCCTGGGGAGTAAAGCGCGGCCGGCGCGTAAGGCTGACAACCTTACCGCCATCTGTGAGCCGATTGTCTAGATAACGTGGGTCCCTCAACGTCTCACAACCCTATGGGCCTTCACGGCCTGGTACAGGGATAGCTTTACTTTACTTTTTTATACAATATGACACGTTGCACTGGTATGGATCGGTACCGGTAGTTCAATAACTGTTGTATAAACGAATGTATAAGGGGTAGGCCTTTTCGGCCCTTGCACCGACCTACAGTGGTCTATTGGGCTTTCAATAACTGTTACGTATTCCTATATATAACTGTCTGATTATGGTCTTGTACAGCCGAAACATGTAGCAGGAATAAAGATCGAATATTAAAACTGAGTGTATTTGTTGTGTTGTCGGTTGACATGATTCCTATACATATCTGGAACACACAACAGGATGCAACCAATGAAGATGGTTCTGACTATAACAGTCGCCGTACTGTTAAGGCGCGTCCACATTACTCGTGCTCGCCAGGCTTGTGCTCGTCGTGAGACTCGTCTGGCTTTTACTTGTGCTCGTAAATCTGTGTCCACACTACTTCAGTTGCTCGCCAGGCTTCGGCGCGTGAGGATCCGTATATTTACTCGTAGTGTGTATAGGCTGTAGTCGTATTTTAATCATTGGCTGTAGTTTTTAAATTTAAAATTTTCTTGTCTCGTGACTTGTCATATCGTCCACATTACTCGCGAGCATAGCGAGTCACACGAGCACGAGTAAGTAAGAGCTTTGGATCCTACTTATATTCGGTATTTTCTTCAGACGTAGATGTTAATGAGTGGACTGTGAGTACGAGACGTCGACCGCTACTGAATACATAAGTAGGCGCTTAGAAACTGATAAAAGGGCACTAAACATTAAAATATCGAGCTGTGTTCATTTCCGCGATCCAGCAAGCGCGGAAGGGGTTTGAATTAAATCTGCAAACCGCTGCCCGCTGATTTCATCACCGAGCGGCCGCGCTGTGTGATTTTCTCTTAAGGAAAATGATGGTTCGCTCACGAGGGGCCGAAACGCATGCGCGATGTCTTGGCACCGATTTAACCGCTATGAATTCCAGCCCGAAATTTCCGTGACCTTTGGGACGTAGGATATTGACGAGATTCGAGCTGTGAACCTGTTGAAAGCGAGGCATCTGAGGCCCTGTCTGCCTGTCTGTCTACCGGACCGGAAGTCTCGGATTATCGCCTGGAGATTGAGGACCGCCAGACGTGACCGCTGGGTTGGAATGTGTGGTGATTCACTGACCGGGTGTAGCGGTTACGTGAGTTGCCTGGAGATGCGGTGGGTTACAGCTGAATGATTTTGTGATTGAGTACAGGAGTTGCATACGACTGTGCCTCTGCGACCCAAGTCATGTTTACCGGTACAGCTGCATTCAGCATGGCCAGCCCCTCACTTGCCTTTCATTCATTCCTTCATTGACGATTTCATTACACAACAGTGGTAACTATATGCACCACCTGCTTTAACCAAGAATATATCTGCAACTTACCCACGTAATGTATTTATGTGTTGTATGGTTCTCACGGGCCACTATGACAGAAGCCGGAAGGTCGCGGGTTTGATTCCCAATGAAGTCATTGGATTTTTCAATTGAACTAACCCTTCCAGCCGCACTATGGCCCTGGGGTCGACTCAACCTCTAACAGAAATGAGTACTATGAATCTTCCTGAGGGTAAAGGGCGGCCGGCGCGTAAGGCTGACAACCTCACCGCCATCTGTGAGGCGATTGTGTAGAAACTGTGGAAGTCTCGACGTCTCACAACCCTATGGGCCTCCAGGGCCTGACACACGGCAGATTTATATAATTACTTGTTACCACCATTTTCGGGGTAGAGGAATAAGCTAGCTTCTACTCTGAAAATGGAGGCAGCAGATTCATCCGAAACATTGCGAACGATCTACTGCAACCGCAAGCCGCGACCAGAAAATAGACCCATCCGTCCGATTCACTGTTTAACGACAATGTTCCGAGTACAGAAGTTAGTCGAGTGAGGGTGCCAGAGGAGTGTCTGGGAGGAGGCGGTTATGGTCTGCCTGAGGGAACTTGGGGAGATCAGGGAAATCGAGAAAACCTCGACGAAGATAACGGTAACTGGGCCCCAGCTTCAAACCAAGCACCTCCTAAATACAGGCTCGGAGCTTTACCAGTAATGTGACATGTTCAACCGTATTCCAGAATTTGACGAAATTTGGATGCAACGGTAATGTGAGGTGGAACGCGCGCCCCTGGTTGCTGCTGCGACCTTGCCAATGGCGGCCGGATGTACGCGTAACGGCGCCACGTGGACAGGACGTTAACCCGGCATCGGTATGTCCGGGGTTAGTGCTTCAAGGACACGACCCGTTTTGGTGAAGAGGCGGTTTGCACCTTGTTTTCCGTACTGTTGAACATTTAAATGGATTGGCGCACCCGACGGTAGGGGGGTTTAGGCGTGTGGCCCACTTGGATCGAGTACCAGTGGGCTTCTGGGGGTTTCTTCCAATATTTTCAGTACAGACGGAATTTTATGGTTTCCTTAAATGCTTCTGCCTACGCGTTTGACATTAAGCCTTTTTGTCACTACAAGGCACACGTGGGACATTCAGGCTTTCGTAACTTCTGGGCACACGTGGGATTTTGAAACTTCTGTTACTTCTGGGCACACATGAGATTTTGAGACTTTTGTAACTTCTGGGCACACGTGGGATTTTGAGATTTTTGTAACTTCTGGGCACACGTGGGATTTTGAAACTTCTGTTACTTCTGGGCACACATGAGATTTTGAGACTTTTGTAACTTCTGGGCACACGTGGGATTTTGAGATTTTTGTAACTTCTGGGCACACGTGGGATTTTGAGATTTTTGTAACTTCTGGGCACACGTGGGATTTTGAAACTTCTGTTACTTCTGGGCACACATGAGATTTTGAGACTTTTGTAACTTCTGGACACGCGTGGGATTTTGAGACTTTTGTAACTTCTGTGCACGCGTGGGATTTTGAGACTTTCCCCGCTTGTTACGAACATGCGTCGGATTCAGAGACTTTGCAGATACGCACGGGGGCTGTGAAGACTGCCCTGAATGTGTCAGGCTTGCCTCAGTGCCTCACCCGGATTATAAGACGTGTTTCCGATTTTGTTACGAAGAAGGGCACACTTGAACTGATTCGTAATAGTAGGCCACGACCATTCCAGAACGTCATTCATCACGTACCTCATACACCTTGCGAGCATGCGCATTCCAAACGCACTGACCGAAACTAACGCGACAGCTCAGTAAGACGACCGCGGTTTGATTCTAGCGCAGGACAAGAATGTTGCTTTCCGTCTTTAGGGCATACCTCATCTCCAGCTCAGGCAGCACCGGGATTAAAGCGGTCAGAACGTGAAGCTGTTAACTCACCTCCATTAAGAGTCCATGCCTTTACTGTATGCTGCCTGCGTACAGGTGTGGAGAACCTCTGTAGCCATGCTAACCTTGGGCGATGCATGAACTCACGACACCTCGTTAGTCGGGTCCGGGAGTCGATCCGAGGCCCCTGAATGAGACAGGAATGCTGCAGCAGCATGTGTTTTTGCATAGCACTGCCACCTCCACACCAGCACGGCTGTGTACTAATGTGCGTGCTTTCCTTGTGAGCATTTGATGGTAGAGGATGAGTGTAATCCGCTGTCAGCAGGTGACGTCATCGTCAGTTAGTGACGTGCACCGTTACGTCATCATTAGGAAGTTATTCTATTTCCAACATATCCATACACCAGTGAGACATTCAGACATGTGTACACGGCGATTAATTTGCGTAAGGTTATCAACACGTGGTATCACATACCCAGATTTCCAAGTGTGGGCGGGGGTTTTGTTCGGAGTGTCACCCAGTTTCCAGGAAACAAATCTGCGAACTGTCGTAGTTCTAACGAGAACAGTCGAATTAATGGGGGGCACTATGCTACAATCCGGAAGGTCGCGGGTTCGATTCCCGATGGGGTCATTGTATCTTTCAGTTGACTTAATCCTTCCAGCCTCACTATGGCCCTGGGGTTGATTCACCCTCTAACAGAAATGAGTACCAGGAATATTCCTGGGGATAACGGGGGACCGGCGCATAAGGCTGACAACATCACCGCAATCTATGAACCAATTTTCTAGAAAATTTGGGAGCCTCGACGTCTCGAAACCCTGTGGGCCTCCGCGGCCTGTAACAGTAGAACTAATATTGGTGTTATGTGAGGGGCCGTTGCAATAATTTTATTAGACGTCGAGCCACTTTTTGTGTGCTGTCGGAAGGAATTTGTTGTGCAGTGTTACGGTGTGTCTGTGAGCTCTCCGAGGGAGCTGCTACAACCATTTTTGTAAGCCGTTACAGTAATTTTTGTTTGGACTTGGCGAAATGAGTCTGTTGTGAGCTGTCGAACAATTTTTGTGTGCTTCCGCTCTCGAAGTGATTTTTTTGTGAGCTCACAAAGTGATTGTGTTGTGAGCTCGCAAAGTGATTGTGTTGTGAGCTGCCACAATATTTTTCTAGTCACCAGAGCGATTCTGTTGTGAGTAGTTACAACAAGTTTGTGAGCTATCGAAGAGATTGTTGTGACCTGTGAAATTTATTGTATTCGAGGTATCGATTTGGATCTGTTGTTTGTTCTGTACTTGTTTCGAATATGAGATTTGTTAAACGCTGCCGAGTTGCTTGTAACAAGAGTTGCACAGCCATTTGTGTACAGGTCGAGCAGAAACTTAGGAAACCTGTGCTGTGGGCGATTGCGAGGGAGCGCTCTGTTCTGTTCTGCTGACGAGACATTTCATTTGGACGGCGCCGCGCTGCCTTACATGGACCGTGCGACTTTTTGTGGGGCTGTGATCCCACGGTACAGCGCGCTCTGGCGCGAAACTTGAAAACTTCGCATTGTTGCCATCTTAACTTTATACTCTCCAGGCTCAGGGGAATTTGATCACTTGGGTTAATATTAAATGCTTTAAGTTAGGGATATCAAAAATGATAGGCAGAATAAATTAATATTTTGTTGTGAACACAAGAGTCTTCTGAGGAGTACTGTCGTATGGGATGTGAAACCGTTTAGTCTGATAAAGTTTACCGACGTTTCGGAGAAACACCGCCTCAGGATGAACGAGTAAGTCAAACTTTACTGGTCTTGTCCCGTGGATTTCAGTGACCTGGCAATGTAACTCAACGGATTCCTCACCGTACACACTTCAACCCTGAAGATGGATGCAGAATGTTCCTCCGAACGTTTGTTAGATTGCACGGTATGCGAGAGAAGGGGGTTAAGAAACAATAGTAGAAGGCAAAGTACGAAGGAGAAGTTTTGGAATAAGCCAGAGATACTTTGTTTTCGGGGGAAGAAATTTCTGTTCATTAGAAGGTTCCTAGGTTTCGCTCATTCATCCTTCTGACAGGAACAGTATGAAAATAAAGACGTTAGGATGGTTAGAAACGGGATTTTGGCTTTCTGAATTAATGTCAAAGTGCATATATTTTTTTTATTGCTAGTGGGGTGGGACTAAGTCCCTTGTACTGGGGCAACTTCTGGCCTACTGTACCAGCCCCAGATGATAGGCGAGGGTGATTGTGGAGCAATTGGTGGAATGAAGATTGGCAGGGGAAACCGAAGTACTCGGAGAAAACCTTTCCCAGGGCCACTTTGTCCACCACAAATCCCACCTGACCAGACCCGGGATCGAACCCGGGCCGCCACAGTGGGAAGCCAGCGACTAACCGCTTGAGCTCTGGCTATTTGATGGCCTTTAGAGCAGACGGGCTTGCTTCTCATGGACTCAAATCGGGAGGGGCTGCATCAGAAGCACGTTGCACCAACTGGGAACCCTGGAACCATCTCAGCATTGGAAGAGTTCCGTCTTGTGTAGAATGTAACGCCGTTTAGTCCAGCGAAAGTCTACATATCGCCTCCATCTTCAGGGTTGAAGAGTGACTCAGACAAGATAACCAGCATGAAGCAGGTAACAAGTAGAACAGTGTTGTTTTTTTTTCGAAACTTCCGTTGACTTGTATTTGACTTAACTCGGCGTTATATCCCAGAAGACAGACTTCGTAGTGCTCGCGGCTGCAGCCGTTTTGTTTGAAGATATGGAGAGAGGTTACACTGCCTCGTGCCTTAACCCAGAAGATCACAACTGGAGCAACCGTCGCCATGGAAACCTGTAAACTAACACTTACAGTACAAAGGGACTCCTGTTTGTGTTAAGTAAACATTGAAGCCGAGGCTCTGCACTGGAGGTAGCGGGACAGTGCGATGAAGTTCCGAATATCTGTACGCGTAGGGTGAGGTAAAGTTCTCCCTGTGCGCCATGAAGGCGTAGGGGGAGTGGCTGTATAGATCCACATTTTCTTGACCTCGGCACTAGCTGGGAGTGAGTGGTCACCTTCACGCACCGGCCACTTTACCCCCCTGGAAAGAGCCTAGAGCCTGTCTGGACGACGTGGAGAAGAGAGAATTCTTGACTCTACCGGGACTTGAACTCATACCCCTCGGTCGTCCAGCCCGTAGCCAGTGGCTGTCCCCACTTCTTGGATAAAGATCGTGGAAATGTATCGAGCAGGGTGGCGTACTTCTGGGGGTACTTTGTTCGAATCTTGGCTGTGCTGACATGGGTTTTTTTTCCCTGATTTTCATAATTTTCCCGACGTATAGTAGATTAATACCTCAATTAGGCCACGATCGTTTCCTTCCAAATCCTTTACAATTAATGTAATATGACATTCCAAGACTTTGTACTCTGAATACGCCGTAAACTCATATGCGCACAAAAAAAAAAAGAAAGAAAAACGCGGTCCGGCTTGACGTTAATACCGAGTCACACTTACTTACTCATGGAGCTGAGCCCTTCTGGAGGAACCGCGAATTCTGCAGCTACTCAAGAATTTCCCAGCATTTTATGGAAACCGAAGGTTCATTACCGTGTTCACAAGAGCCCTCCAATGGTCCCTGTCCTGAGCCAGATCCATCCAATCCATACCATCCCATCCTATCTCTCTAAAATCCATTTTAATATTGTCCACCCACCTACGCCTTGGTCTTCCCTGCGGTCTCTTTCCTTCTGGCTTTCCCAACAGTATCCTATATGCATTCCCTACTTACATATATAAATGTTATTTTATGAGAATTGGTTTTAAATTGTGCAGTCTGTAATTATCCCAAGCAGTGCCATAGTCGATATCTCGCTGCACGGGGGATTTTTCTTCCGTAAGGTTGGCTGCTGCCAATCTGTGACATCCGCATAGATGTTTCGGACGGATTATACAATTTGCCAGTGTGGAACAGGATTGTACTCTAACTGATTGCCGTGTGGATGCGGGTGGTGTTTACTGACGTTTCGGAGGGCCATGCATTTTCCATCTTCAGGGTAGAAGTAAGACAGCATGTAGCTCTGAAACTTCCAGACGGCGCAAAGAGCTGACAGGTGGGAGTAAGTGGGTCCGATGCTTCTAATTGGGACGTACACAGTGTTCACTTGACGGCCGTGGGAATGCGCTACAGGTTGGACTGTAGCGTGTAGGCGGGCAGGAAGGAAACCCCTCACTTTTGCGATATTTGCAGTGTCCAAATTGGGTTACCCAGGGGCGGGGGGGGGATATTTGGACCGCGTAGCATGCCACTAGTCTGGTTTATAACGTTTTGTTCATGAGTGTTATCGAGGGCCTACGCAGTGCTCATTAGCCTGGGTGTCTAGGAAATAATGTCAGTTTATGTAATGTTGTGGGGCCGTACCGTAGCTCAGACGTTTAGTCGCCGGCTTCCTACCACGACGGCCCGGGTTCGAGCCCAGGTAAGGTCATGTGGGATTTGTGGTGGGCAAAGTGGGACTGGGGAAGGTTTTCTCCGAGCAGTTCGGTTTCCCCTGCCAATTCTCATTCCACCTACTGCTCCATGCACATCTATCACCCGGGGCTGGTACAATTGGCCAATTAGTCGACTCAGTCTAACCTCACCCCACGAAACTTGTGAAACACTACGTAATGTGGGAGAATAGTAGAAGAGTAGGTGAATAGGGAAAGTTGTGGGGATTGGCACTTAAGACTGGAGCCCGTAGGACGTAGTGGCTTGAAATATGGGCTGAGGATTGTAATTTTATGATTGTGAATTGCGCACGTAGGGTTTGAGGTCATCACACCGGTGGTTACGAAGAGTTCTGGCTTCTGGGTTAAATCGCCGTGTAGTCCGTTGAAATTCAGCAGACGTTTCGGAGGAACGTGTCGCCTCCATATTCAGGGTCGAGGAATAAGTGTAGCATGAAACCAGCATCAAGCAGAACTGTAAATGGTAAACATGGCCATGCCGTCATGATGACGTGTGAGCGGTTGGAGCAATAAGCTGTAGTGAGAAGTCACACGCCTCAGTCGATATTGCAGTCCCGACCTTTACCGAAACAAACTTTTTTTTTTTTTTAATTCGCTTAGTGGGAGGTGGAGTCCAGCTGGGTCCACTCGGCACGGCGGCCACTGATTGGCCTATTGTAGCCTGCCAAGGGTGATTATGATGATGGAGAATTTGTTGGAATGAAGATTGTCAGGGGAAACCGAAATACTCGGAGAAAACCTGCCCCAGCGCCACTTTGTCCACCACAATTCCCACTAGACCAGACCCGGGTTTGAATCCGGGCCGCCGCCGTGGGAAGCCAGCGACTAACCGCTTGAGCTATGGCGCGGCCTGAAACAAAAGTTGCTTAGAAAGTTTATTCAATGGAAACCCGCGTTCGTCTAGCGTCTGTCAAACCGTAGCCGGAGATAGGAATTAAAAAAAAATCACGTTGAATTTTCAAGGACAGGAGCATCGGGCTGGAAGCGCTTGGTTCAAATCTCGGCCAGTTATCCTTGTTGAAATTATCCGTGTTTTTAGTCAGTCCCTCCAGGAAATAAATACTGCGATAGTACTCTTGTTAGGCTACGGGACATCCTCCTTACAAATCCTTTACAGTTCATCATTTGCTATATATATATATATCATACCCTCACGTGACAATATGTAATTTGAGTTACTCACAGCAACGTTAAATGCTCCGTGGAAAAAAGCAAAGACGAGATATGATAGCGATGTTGCTAAGCAAACACAAATGTTATTCCCACAGACAGACACTGGTCTACTTTGTTACCACGACCTCCAAAGCGACACTTGCTAATTAACATCGAAGTGCAAAGCCAGTTGTGTATAATTAGTATGAAGTGTACATATAGCACCGTTTTTCCGAAAGATACAGGCCTGACTGGCAGGAAAGCGCCTTTCGGATTGTGACGTAGGTTGTTACGTGGTCTTTGGGGTGGGACTAAATCCCTTGTACTGCGGCCACTTCTTGCCTATTGTACCAGCCCCAGATGATAGGTGAGGGTGATTGTGGAGCAGTTGGTGAAACGAAGATTGGCAGGGGAAACCGAAGTACTCGGAGAAAACCTGCCCCAGCGCCACTTTGTCCACCACAAATCCCACTTGACGAGACCCGGGATCGAACCCGGGCCGCCGCGGTGGGAAGCCGGCGACTAACCGTTTGAGCTATGGCGCGGCCTCTTTGGAAAGTTACTAGATTGTATTTTCAGAACTAAAATCCCCCATACCGGAGATCTCGCTCAACACATGGGGATTTTTTTTCCCGTAAGGTTGGCTGCTCGAGGTGTGACGTACCCTTGGACAATGTTTTAGACAGGTGAAATAGTATATTACCGCCTCTGTGGTCTAGTGGTCAGAGTGCTACAGATCCGTCCGTGTTCGATTCCCGGCGCTACCACATTTTCTGAGAAGTAATGGCTCTGGAACGGGGTCCACTCAGCCTTGTGAGGATTATTGATGAGCTATTTCAAGGAAATAGCGGCTCCGGTTTAGAAAACCGAAATTAACGGCCGTGGGAATCCGTTGCGCTGACCACGCTACACCGTCTATCCGCAAAAGTTGGCACTAACTTAGCAGACAAGCGGCGGTCGCTCGGTCGGTATAGTTCGCTTGCGGACTAAAAGCCACGGAGTTTGTTTTTGTCTTGACAAGTGCCTTCCTGCCTGCCCATCAGCGTTGTCTATCTATCTATCTATCTGTCTTCCTATCAGTCTTATCTGTCTGCCTGCCTATCAGTCTTGTCTGTCTATCTCTATCTTTCTTATTTCCCTGTCTGCTCGTCCTGCTCTGCTCTGCTGTATGTACCGACCTTGTGTGGCTAATCCGGTCCGCTTGTTGAGTGAGTTCCGTAATTCCTGAAACATTGCTGTTCTGTCAGCGCCTAGCGCGGTCCGGCCCCGGTCCGTCCCGTCTCACGTAACAATAAACCCAATACTTTCCTTTCTTTCTCTCGTAACCGTTACATAAACAACGACAGAGCATTGCAATGTCGAGGAATGCATTTCGCTCTGGCCGCATGCTTCTCCGAGCTTCCTTTCTCTCTGTCTCTCTCTCTCTCTCTCTCTGAGACCCGTTCTGTGTCAGCGTTCCATTAAGTTACATTAGCCTCGTGGTCTCTCTCTTACTCCATCGGAGAAATAAGAAAACATCGTCTGGGTCTTGCGCTATTACCTGTCTAGAAAACATGTTGTCNGGTCGTGTGTGGTTTTAGTATTGTTTAGAATACCAGAAGATTGACAAAATTCTTGATAAAGTAGCAGCAGGTGCATAACCTCGTCAAGACTTGGACACTCAGTTATGAAGAGAAGAAAGGCAGGTTGCCTTGGCCTGCGTTTGACCGCAGCGCCGCGAACGGTGGGCCATTGAAACCTCTGTAAAATGATTCTTACATTCCCACGTTGCCATGGTTTTACAGGTTTTGTTGGCAATGTTTTTGGCACGAATAGTTGTTACTAGTCAATGAAAAGTTTGAGGTGGTCTCCGTCTGTGATTCCTCTGCCACTCCCCACCAGATTTCTTCTTCATTTTCTTCTTGTATGATTTATCTCTTTTCGTCCTTGCAATCCCCCCTCCACCCCCACCCCCCCCACATTCTGCCTCTCCTCTATGAGAAAGTAGCAAACGCATTCCTATGTCCCATCAACAGCAATTGGCTGGTTTGCCACTGGACATTGACCTTAGCGGTAAACTTCACACGGTTACTACTAAGGTTCAAAGTCGCTTACTCCGTTAGCTAGTCGGCTGGCTTTTCTGTAGTCAGTGTTTAGCCCTTACCTGTTGCAGCTGGATTCGTGCCGGTATGCGCTCTCCATGCTTGGCACCTCTGCGCTCGCAGCAACAACGGTCTAAGTCGCATTTACCGGTTGTAATGGTCAGACTGAAGGTTCAAGGACAGTGTTACTATTGAGAAATGTGGTGAAGTTGTTAACACCTTCATGTAGTCTTGGGGGCTCTTGACCAGATATTAGTTACTGTCCTGTCCTTGTGGAGCACCCTCACTGACGAGAGGACTTGTCTGTCTTTTGTCAGAGTCATTGTCTGCAGTAGTAAGTCATTTGTCATAATGTAAAGGATGTTACATTTAACATGTTAAACATGTTAATAAATGTCAGTCCAGACTCAGTACAGCAGATTTTGCCCTATTTCCAGTAGCTTCTGCTACAACGGCAGTCTAGTCACTTGAACGGTCTGTACACTACAATTGAGAATCACTACCTTCCGATAAAAAGTTAAGCAATCCTAGTAACATTCCGTGGAAGCGGTGGAAGCGGCCTCCGTAGTCTAGGGGTAACGTTCCCACCTCGTGACTCAAGGTACGCGGAGGTCGTGGAATTTTTAAGGGCGGAAAAATTCAGGGAACAAGTCCTCCGGGAGGGACTTTAAGCCGTGGGTCCCGTGCCGTAACTTTAGGGCACGTAAAAGAACCTCATGTCTGAAGGGGACCTTTGAGCCAAACTCAGGACATTTCCCGCCCAACAACGCCTCTGGTAGATGGGGGAAGCATCGAGATACCGCTGAGCCAGTAGAGGCCGAACTCGCTGGCTGAGTCGGGACTGATGGCACGCACCAGTACCGGTAGGGTATAGAGACTGGTAGAATATCACAGGGGGACGCACAATGGACCAATATCTGGTCTAAGTGCATGGGGAAACCCACCCTCTCCAATAACAACAACAACAACAACAACAACAACACGCCGTGGAGGCCCATATGGTTGTGAGACGCCCTGGCCCCCACATTTTCTAAACATTCGGTTCACAGTTGCCGGTAAGGTTGTCAGCCCTACGCGCCGGCCGCCCTTTACACCCAGGAACATTCCTGGTCCTCATTTCTGTTAGAGGCTGAGTCGACCCCGGAGCCATATTGCGACTGGAAGGGTTAGGTCAATTGACAAGTCTAATGACCTCATCGGGAATCAAACCCGCGACCTTCCTGCTTGTAGCATAGTGCCTCAACCAACTGCTGGTAGTGATTATAAAAGCCACGTGAGATGTGATATACCACTTCGGCTTTCGGTAATACATCGTGTAGAATTGTTAAAGGTTTTGCAACGTTTCGACCAGCATTTCACATGCCATCCTCAAGGTTAAGATATCTGGGGATGATAGAAGATAAAACTGAAAGGGGGGGGGGTTAGTGAGAGACGCTACATCTAGTGGGCGGACAAAATATTTCCTGGTTCGAAGGTTCACAGCCAGTGTCCGCTCATCCTCCTAGTAAGAGGTACGTTTGGGCGAAGGTAAAGTGTCGGGAAGTGAAGAAGGTAGAGCGTTAGGAAGTGTATTTTGTTGTGAGCAGATAAGGTTGAGCATGGGCTTTACAGCGCCCCAGCAGTGTTTGGAGAGCGGAGGTATAGCTCCATCTTTGTTAGCCTCGGCACTAGATGGAGGTGGGTGGTCAGCTTCACGCCACGGTCGCCCCCGGTATCCGTTGTATAAGAGGGTGGGTGGACCCCAACGCAGGTTTGAACGTTACGATGGAGATAAAAATGGGTTGTCTCTGCCGGGAATCGAACCCCACTCTTAGGTCGTCGAGCCCCTAACATTACATCGATTGATTCTTCCTCCTGTATGTTATCTGTATCTCACAGTAAACCGAATAAGTGGAGTGGAGGTAAGAACTGGCGGCTTTGAAGCTTCACGCTCCAGCTGCTTTACCTCCGCCACCCCAGGAAAGTCAGTAGCAGTGCGTGACCAGAAATCATTGGCGTGCTCCCGGGTTTGCTTGCGAAAGGAAAGGAAAGGAGGGGAGTGGAAGGGAGGGTTGGGCTCTCCGCAGCCACGAGTGGAGGGGATGGCAGTGTGACGCCTGTATTAGTTTATCGTCTTTTCCGAAAACATCGTTACACGCTGTCCCGCGGGATAGCATTTAGGTATATTTTCCGAGAGTAAATTTGTGACTTGTCGGGGCGAAGGCTCTCGGAGCATTGTCTGTGAAGAGTACGTCTTCCGGAGAGAGTCTTACGTATCGGAGGACCATAAGGCTTCCTTCTTCAGGGTCGAAGTGTAAACCAAGCAATAAACCAACCATCTGTGAATCACAAAATGATATCAAGAAGAAATTGTAACTGGAATGAATGCCGTAAGAATACCGAGCGGGTTAGCGTAGCGACAGGCCTTTGGATTCTTTTTGAGAGGGTCTCAGTTCGAATCACGGCCGGTACACCAATACAGTACCTCGGTTTGACCATGATCACTTCCTTTCAGATCCTTCACAATGTATCCTTCATCAGCCGGCGCCATATCTGTCCCTGGAATGACGGCGTTGCAGAGTAATCCACGAAGGATTTACAGCGAGGATAAATGGTTTCGGAGTGACAGCTGATCCGACTCTCCTTTTTGGGACGAGTTCATTTTTAAATACCGAAATTATATTTCTGCTCATCAACCACTGGAGTTGGCCGATCACAGTGGCCGCGCCGTCTTAGCCCGCTCAGATATTTGTATCGTGGGTTCGAATCCCACTCGAGGTATGGATGTGCCTGTGCGTTCCTTCTGTGTTTGTGCTGTCCTATGTGTGTAGGTGTAGGCCTTCGACGAGCCGATCCCCCGTTCAAGGAGTCCTACCGACTTTGTATTAGATGAAGAAGCTGTAAAAACGGCCAAGGTCCGACAAAAGTCTGTAGAGCAGTAGATACACAGTCACGTGAGCCCATTCTCTCACCATTAGGTAGAATTCGAACTACGAGCTGCCATCTCGTAGCCAGTCAGAGAGGGTTTTGAAATGTCAGCAAAAAAAGACTGGCTTTTAAATTGTCAGGATTTTAAAGTTCATTGACAGTAATTCCTACTGCCGGAGAATAGTGAAAGAAAAAAGAAACTGTTTTCGAAACATTCCATTCCTTGTTTAAGTACTTTAAATAGTTGCATGGTTCAAGGACAAAGCTACGCTTGGGGAACGGATGCTCACAACACTTCTCTCTTCACGAGGAATTTGTAAGAATTTAGGTCTTGCTGCACAGTTCATTGTACAGAACTACATGTGGGAACTGCGATAGCTCGGTCGGTATAGTGACTAATTTAAGGGCTGAGCGACTTAGGAATAAGTTCATTGCATTTATGGTTCATCGGCGGTAGTTGTGACTATGTAGCATGAATTGTGGGAAGAGTAATGAATTGGAAAGGAAGCGACCATGTAATTTAAGGTATAAGAGGCAAAGCTTTCCCTGTAACAGGCCGTGGAGGCCCATAGGCTTGTCAGACGTCGAGGTTTCCACAGTTTCTAAACAATCGGCTCACAGACGGCGATGAGGTTGTCAGCCTTACGCGCCGGCCGCCCTTTACCCCCAGGAAGATTTCATGGTACTCATTTCTGTTACAGGCTGAGTCGACACCAGGGCCATAGTGCGTCTGGAAGGATTAGGTCAATTGAAAAATCCAATGACCTCATCAGAAATCGATCCCGCGACCTTCCGGCTTGTAGCATAATGCTTCAACCAGCTACGCTACCGCGTAAAGTAGGCATAATATCCCAGCATTCACCTCAGGGGATTGAGGAAAATCATGAAAACTCTCAAGATGACATGAGCCGACTTTTGAACCTGTGACCTGCTGAATGCAATCAGGAAATGTTACCCTTTGAATGAAATTGATCAGCGTTTAGAGGCAGATGGAAGGTAGCATTAAAATGAACCGTTTATGAATAGGATTTGAAATGAATTTATCTGCCTCGGGATGGTGACAGATTGTTCATAACCGTGTACACAGATGCCCGTTAAGAAGTATATAGGTTTATGAGAAAACAGCAAAGGGACGAAACGAAAGAATAACCAAGTAAGATAAGCAAAGAATGGAAGAATGAAAAGGAAGGCTAGGAAGGTGGGAAATAATCCTGAGTGTTGGTAGTATCGGGATAGACGTCATTTCTGTGGGTAATATTGGCTTAACTGTTTGAAGAACGATTGGGCTGTCGGGTAAATTTCTGCTGGCCTTCGCTAGCATAGTCACTCATGGTTTAGGGCATTTTTGGAACCCCGTTTTTTCGTTCTTTCTAAGATTTTTGCGTGTTCAGAAACGGGGCGTCCTGTTCGACTTGAAGAAGGGGGGTTACTACTACTGCCTTGAAGACCGACTGACTAATGACTGCTTGTCCTCGCCAGGACCTCGCCGGGTCCCACTGATCTCACGACCATATTTTCCTAAGCTCCTTTAAGAACGAATTTCTTCTGCATGATATGTGAATTATTCAGTTCGTACCTCACAGGAGACACCACGTTTCAGTAACGACAATCCAATTTAGTGTTGCTTTAAACGCGGTTTATTGTGCAGACCACAGGCGGTCAGCAAAACGCGGATATTTGTGAATGTTAGAAGCGTGTGGTACATATAGTTACCGCTCCCGCGAGTGGCCGTAACATGTAAAACCGTTCCTTCCTCTCAGTCGTGATGCTGTGAGTGAGACGCGGTTACCACTTCCTTTGTTTCGCAAGACTTCATATTAACAAGATGGTGACCTAGAAAACAAAGGAATGTGTAGAAATGGTGACGTGTCCTGACCTCTAACGGACAGAAATAAATTCATGACGTAATTTAAAGAGTTTATTTACGCTTAAATGGATGTTTCCATATTTCAGCCCCCCCTCCCCCCGGGTTTGCTGTTCAGTTCTGTGAAATTGCTGATGGTGGCATTCAAAGCGGCGAGGTCACAGAAGGCCTTGAATGCTATGTGGGTTTGTGGAGGGGACGGTGGCTTGTTTGTTCCGACATGTTGGCGTTGTGTTTGGTTTTATCTCTTAATCGTGTTTAGATACCGGCTGGGCTGAATGGAAGCCCCGGTTACCATTGTATGAAGCTGGCGAAGCCCGCGTACACCGAGGCCACAAAACTTGGGCTGATAACACAGATGGCACTCGTTTTGACTTGAATTGTCGATAAATCGGCACCTTCTTGATATGTTGCTACTTCTGCAGGATGAACATGCCATTAAGGTGTATAAGGGGCGTGGAAGTAAAGATTGGGTTAGTGTAAACTTAGACGGGACAGTGGTCTGTTTCAAAGCTGTTCATCGCTTTGGAAGGAAACGGGTGGAGGGGCGGCCTTTAGATGGATAGGCTCGGTGCTTAACGGAAAGAATGGAATTTTGAGGCTTATTATTTGTAGGAATTTAGTGACGAAACAGAAGAATGTGGATATTATTGGATTGTTTCAACAGAAGTTTATGGCCATATTATTTGGGGCCGAATTCTTCTGTCGAATAAAAATTCTGTCACTTGTCGGAATTTGTGTCTGACGGAATTTGGTGGCATGTTACGCCAGTTTTTGTAGGAACAGAAATTTGTGCGATGCCTCATGTCGGATTTTTTTTTTTCCGGCAAACGCAAGTTGTAGCATAGAATTTTTGTTTAAACAGGAGTTTAGGTAATTCCATGCGAGAAATTTCCTGTCGAACAGAAATTTGTGCTACGCCAGTGTCAAGAGTTTCCCCTTTAAACAGAAGGCTGTTTCCCGTCAACCAGAATAATTTGTATGACTTCTGCCGTTGAACTGAATTCTACGCCGTGTCATTTGTCAGAAATTTCCCGTTAAACGGAATTGTGTGCCGTATCATTTGCCAGAGTTTTACCGTTAAACGGAATTGTGTGCCGTATCATTTGCCAGAGTTTTACCGTTTAACGGAATTGTGTGCCGTATCATTTGCCAGAGTTTTACCGTTTAACGGAATTGTGTGCCGTATCATTTGCCAGAGTTTTCTCGCCGAACAGAAGTTCGTGCCGTATCAGCGAGCAGCGCTGCTCACGTCTCCTTGCCGTATCACTGAACCCCACAAAGAGCTGATGGAACGAGATGTGTCGCTCTGGCAGAGTGAGAAGCCCCCAGTCAGTCGGCCGGGCGGGTCCAGGAATGTGTCCTGCCCGCGGCTGTCCTGACTTGCTGCAACATGCTTACTGCAACAATGGTCTATAGCACATCCGTCCAGCATTCTCAACACTGGTCTGACCGCAGCCCGGTAATTTTTTTATCTGTAAGACGAGGGCCCAGCGCTTGGTTTAGGGAGTATTCTCATTAATTTTTGAAATGTTTTATTTCGATATCTTTGGAGACCCACTTAACTGTTAAGGCTCTTGTCTCTTGCGGTTTATAGCGTTGAAATATTAAAATGCATTAATTACTTTGAGATCAGTTACGAGTCTGTTTAAACTTCTGCTAAAACAAACAAACATATTGCGTAAGATTTGAGGCTTTATTGTGATTTTCTGGGTTATGACACCGTGTATTGTGGAACATTTTGAAGTAATATACTGTCTCCATACTGCAGCCGGAGTATCTGCTCTGAAGATGGAGGCTTCAGGCTCCTCCGAAACGTTGGTACTGGTACCTAAGGAACTATGTGACCACAACATCTTCTGTATCGTTTTGTGGTCCTGTTATGACCCCGCGGTTACCAACTTCATCTTCAGGACGGTGTATGTACCCTGAAGATGGAGACAGAAATGGCCTCCGACGTTTTGGTACTTGTCGAAGTACACATCGTCATACCCCAGAATGCCGTGATCTTTTATAGACCCATAAATTCCTTGCACCTTTTTATTCACCTAAGAATGAAAGACTGACTTCCTTACTGCATTCTGGTCCAAAATTCGAAAACGGAATTGTGTCGATCGTTGAGGTGAACAAGCATATTATTCGGCACCGTGTACATGTGGTGTTTCGGAGGAACGTATCGCCTCCATCTTCAGGGTAGAAGGGAAAATATAAGAAATCCGCAAGTGAAGAGACCGTGAGAACCGGTCGGTCTCTTCACTTGCGGATTTCTTATATTTTCCCTTCTACCCTGAAGATGGAGGCGATACGTTCCTCCGAAACACCACATGTACACGGTGCCGAATAATATGCTTGTTCACCTCAACGATCGACACAATTCCGTTTTCGAATTTTGGACCAGAATGCNTATTCGGTTTACACTAAAAGAAATTGCATTTAAAAACTCTTATACAGTTCTTTCAACTGCCTTTTTATCTTCTTATTGTTTTAAATTGACTGGCGCCAAGCAGAAAACCACAGAAAGAAAGGAAAGGTATTGCTCTGCGACAAAAACTATGGTCCACACAATGGCAACGCTGTACAGATTGTGACGTCACACTTCTTCTCTTCCCCCCTACCCATTGCAGCCTCAGCAGCGTTTTCTGAATGAAACTCTCTTGGGAAGACGGTTTCTTCTGTGATAATAGCAGTGAAGCGAGGGGGGGGACTCTTGCGGGGGGAAAAAAAGGGTCCCAAGGCCGTAAAAATGTAGTGGGGAAAAAGAAGTGCCATTACTACTCGTGATGTTGCTTGCTGCGTTATCTGTTGGCCGTATTAGGAACTGTATTCTGTATCTGTGTTGTTTCGGTGCATTGGCTGGTAGGTGGCAGAGTCGTGCAACCTGTCGGGAATGTACAGTTTATCCCACGAATTTGTACTTTAACGTGTCTTGTGAGACAGGTGTGAATTCTGTAAACAAAACCGTAAAATTTAACCGTGGACTTATATATAAAAAAGCATCACAAAGTGAAGTTCATAACTAGGTGAGTAGTCAGCTTCACGCTTCTGCCGCTTTATCGCCCATGTTATAGTAATGTAGTTGGTTCACAGAGCCGATGTGGAGGTTATAACATTAATTTTGTTATGAAATTGGGCAGCTCACATATTTTCGGAGGTCAGTAACAGCAGCGCTCCTCTTTGCTAACTGCATAAGGAATGTGAAGGAACCACGATAGCTCAGTCGGGGTGGTGACCAGGTCACGTGCTAAACGACTGAGGAAAGGTTTTTGGATTCCCGGTAGAGGAAAGATATTTCCATGCGGTTCTGGGGCCCATCAGGGTCCCCTGTACGATGGATAACTGGGGCTCTTTACGTGGGATTAAAGTGAACTGGGCTGCAAGGTGACAATCTGCTGACTAAGTTAAGAATGCATGGAGCTATACCTCCATTTACCGATGTCTTCATGGCGTGGTGCTTAATTACGCCCAAAGGGAAATTATCTGTTTGTGTTTACGTTAAGATACAATAGATGTGTTGTTTTATTGTTTCAGGTGTTAATGCATCATGCCGTGATTGTCACTGGACCCGGTGAGTGAGTGTCAGAGCTTTCTGTAACACCTTGGTACCTGAGGCTCGTACTTCTTTGCTACAAAGATTTCTGCTAAGTTGGAAATTTAAATATCACTAGGCCCTGATATAATTAGATCAGATTCAGCTGGCTTAGATAGGGACCAGAGAGGGACTTTGGTCACAAAAGTCCCGCTCTAGTCCTTGTCTAAGCCAGCGGTAATGAATTTTCGGTTTCCATGAAGTAGTGAAACTTTCGTGAGTAGATGAACTACTGTTATTAGCTTTATTAAAGACGTGGTCATGTTGGTTGTGACATTGTGTATTAGTAGATAGAAAGCTTGTTCCATCTTCAGGGTTGTAATGCGTCGCTTCTGGAATAGGCCTGGTTATGTAGACAGACTGCAAGGAGGGTGTTCATGGGGCAGTGTAAGGTACGGGCGAAGAAGTCGATGCCCTTACGCCCTGAGAACAGCCTCCCGTAACTTGGCTATGAAGTCAAGCTTGTTCCTTGAGCGTAACTAAATTACGCGGCTTCGAAACATGAACCTTCGAATTGCATACAGGTATTTTAACATGTAGTAAGCCCTCCCACCTCTGGATTAATTAGCGGGGGGGCGGTCGTCCTGATTAAGTGATAATCCCGATCAGTGAAGCAAAATGTAGCCATAAAATCCCCCCCCCCAAAAAAATCGAAGAAAAATAAATGGAAAATTTGGTGATGTAAGTAGTAGAGATGAAAATAAATAACAAAATATCGCTGTTGAGCCTTCACTTAAGAACTACAAAAAGACAGTACATGTATTCATCGAGAGAAGCCTCAGAAGCTGTACTTGTTTCTGAACGTAACGATGCAGGTTTGAAGAGACTGTCTCAAGTTCTGTCTGAACAGACAAGTGACTCATCTGCCTTCCTGCATGCCGCGTGTCTTTTTAAAGTACGTACTCAACTGTGAACAGCATTTTTCTTATTTCTGTACTAATTATCCGACATCCAGATTAACTGTAGTTGGATTAGCGAGGGTTTACTTTACCTTGTTTGTTATAAATATTATGTGTAAAATTGTTTTATGAAAAGCCTAAAAAATCGTTTAGAATTTCCTAAAATATGTATATTGATTGGAAATAACTTTAAGCAACTTTCTTTTGTATAACTACGTATGTATTCCTGAGGATGACATTGTTAATATCGAAACATGTCCGGAAAACGGGGAATTTGAAGTAATTTTAAGAACCTGTAATTAATTAGTTAATTCAGTAATTAGTCGCGTTGTGGCAGAATTGATGAAATTTAGTTCTGGGTTGTTTCAACGTGGACCAAGGACGTGTTCCGATTGCATTCGATCGTTTGAACCTGTCTTTAGTCACATGATCCTTCATGGCAAGTGTATCTGCCTGGCCGGCCATGTGGGGTTGCAGCACAATTGTGAGCTCAGTCCTATAAAAATTGTTCTACATGTGGGTGTGTAATTACGTCACCACGTACGATCAGCCATCCTTATGTCTGTACTTCTGAAATCCGTTGATGTCGCAACGTCTGTACCACATTTGGCATCCTTGCTGCTTCTGGCGAAATATGGGCATACTGGTCACTATATGTATCACCTAATTCAGTAGACTAGAACTGGACATCGTGCCCGCAGAATGCATTTATGTGTTCCGTACGGTTTTCACAATAAACAGCGTTAATCGGTTGGGCTTTGTAGCGGAGACGCAATGTGTTTCCTGTGAGGTACGAACTGAATTGCTATATATTCTGCCCACAGTGTATCTGTGTTCCGTATGGTTCTCACAATAAACAGCGACTGTTTCCCTAAACAGAATTAACCGGTTGGGCTTTGTTATGGAGACGTAATGTGTTTCCTGTGAGGTACGAACTGAATTGCTATATATTTTAAGTAATTCGGGTTCAAGTGACTTGTAGCGTAAGATAAGTAAGGTAGGCGTTATCTGTTTCCAAAGCCTGAACTGACAGAGGACTTGTATATACTGCACGAGGAAGAATTTTCAGTAGTATGCTATATGTGATGTACGTACACTTGATAAAGGCCAAGCCTGTTCATAAGAAACAAACCTGTCCTCTGGTCAGAGACGGTGTTACGTAAGAGCTATGTCCGCAAGGGTTCAGTTGCAAAAAAAAAAAAAATGCTGGTCATAAAATCCAGGGAACTTGCCGCCAAGACGATCTGATTGGCAGTAAACCGGCAATCGTAAAGTAACTTTGACTCTCTTAATGGGTTGTTGCGCTGGCGAGGACCAGCAGTCGTAAGCGACAGGCCCGTCTTCTCGTCAGAGAGGGCGGTCCACATCAACAAACCCAGAACTCTCCATAAAAATCTGGTCTTGTGCCGCAGATGGGGTGCTTGACACCAAGACAGGCTGGCCGACTGACCATCTGTTGTAACATGGCTTTGGCATTGTTAAAGGGCTGAATGTTACCCGTAGAACTGTGACGTTGCTAAGGATGATACTTCGAGGGTGTCCGTAGTCAAGAGCGTTGCAATCCGATACGCAGTAATTAGCCATAAACGTAGAATTTATTCCGTGGTGGGGTTGTTAGCGAGAAATTTTTTTCCAAACTTACGTTTAACTGTTTTTTTATTGATTTTCTCGAGAGTTACACGAGTCCCTATATTAAAACACAGATGGTAGGACGAAGTAGTTACGAGTCTCCATATTGCCACACAGATGGCAGCTCGAAGTAGTCTCTATTTTGTAACACAGATGGCAGCATGGAGTGTGTCAAGCAGTTAAGATATAAAGTATATTAAGAATCGCGGGGAGACCGCTATGATAGAATAAGACATTTATAAGAATGCGCTGCAGAGGGCCGGATGGGCATTGCTTGGGCCTTTTTTTTTTGTTATTTCCAAAAATTTTTCTAAAAAAAAAAATCGTTTCGTTTTCAGATAATAGAATATTACAAAACCGCTCTCGGTCATTTAATCCAATCAAAGAACTGTCCCCCGGCCTTCAGCTACACATGCGAAAGCCTCTTCTACGAGGCCAGGGTATCTTTCGATGAGGGAAGACAAATGTAGGAAGCAGAAGATCACAACGAGGAATTCAAAAAAGATCCCCAGAAAGAATGAGAACCAGGAAGTGTTTCGCCAAGGACAGCTCAGAAATGAGGACATACCATTCGTAGGATTCGCATCGATAGATATAAAAGATGGCCAAACATATGATAGTAAAGATAGCGGAAGGTAAAGCAGCCGGCTGCATTAGCTTATTGCCATGTGTAGGAGGGTACGCGTGACGAAATGACGGGTTACACACACTCTCTGAATTACACTCTAATTCAGCGATAGAGCTGTAATTTCAGTGTAACTGAGAGAGTGCGTGTAACAAAGTGGTCAATAAATCCAATCATACGAACAAGGACCCGTCATTTCGTCACGCGTACCCTCCTACACGTGACAATATAAACCATTCTGTCGTGAGGCACGTTAATACTGAAACGTGAAGTTGTTCCTTTGCGTAATTAATCAGTTGACTGAGCGCGTAGACACACACCTGCTGTATTATATGGAAGTGAGCGATGAGTCACGTTCCGGCAGCTTTATCCCTGGGGTACCAGTCTAATAGGAGGCTGGGTGGCTCTCAGAGTTTGAGCGTTGTGGTGAAGAACCAAACCCAGATTCCTCAGTCGTTGATCCCGTAGCTTAGTAGAAATATTGCCACTGGTAGCGCCACAGGTCCACGATCAACTTGAGTTCCCCCACAGTGATGGATATGAAAAAAAGCTCTGTCGTCTGGGACATATACCTACAGTTTTGTGTCTCTTAACCTTTATGTTCACAGACGAGAGATCGGTAATTTTACTAAATGGAAGAAGTTGTTCATGGGTGGCAGCACAGAATTTATATCGTTTGCTATCTAGTGGTCGTTTGTTGAAGCTCTTGGTGCTGCATCCATCTCGCCATCTATGAACCACTACTCAAAACCACGAGGACTCTTGGTTCCCTTATAAGCAGTAGATGGCAATACATTTCTTATTTCGTTAGAGATTGGCCTTAAGTGCTGTAGCTAATGTCTATGGACCGGATTTTTATGCCATGATAAACCCATAAATATATATGCATTTATGCGTGAAACACTTTCAAAATATGCACGCAAAAATTTCATAACAAATATTAAAATTGATTTTACATTATCAACAAATCAACATTTAAGTTAATTTTATGTAAAGACTGAATGATTCAGTTACAATGTTAAGCTCTACTTAAATACAAATGATGCAACAAAGCCAACATTTTTTCATTACAAGTTAAAAAAACAATGCTACTGACATTTAGCTGTACAGGCTTTCAAGTTCTCTTCTGTTGCAGTTCACAATTACTAAATGTTTTTGGTTTTCCATAGTCAGCCGCCTCCTATTGTAGATATGTATAATGATTAACATTTTAAAAAGATAATATGCAGCAAATATATATATATAAGAGTTAAAATTTTCACGGCGGTGACTATGAAGAAAGCCGTCTTCTGGGATTTGGTGCCGTGTAGAAATTGTGTTAACCGACGTTTCGGAGGAACGTATCGTCTCCATTTTGAGGGTAGAAAACAAGAAGAAATCCGCGAACGAACCAGCGTGAGCAGGTGCAACATATATATATATATATATATATATATATATATATATATATNCACATAAGGCTGACAACCTTACCGCCATCTGTGAGCCGATTGTCTAGAAAATGTGGAAGCCTCAGCATCTCACAACCCTATGGGCCTTCACAGCCAGGTACAGGGATAGCTTTACTTTTTTATATATATATTCGAAAATATTATGGTTATTCATAAAACAGGTAAAATATTTATTCATATGCACCATTTAAAGCATGTCTCAAATTTAAGGAATGAAATCATTGGTACATATATCCAAATGAGCATGGGCACAAGGGAGAAATATTCGTTTGCGTTGAAATCCTGCCCCTGGTGATGACATCCGAAAAGAGCCCCGAAATATGTCACTGGGCTAGCAAAGAAACACGAATATAGTTTAGGCAGATATCGACATCCGACTCTGCCGGCTACGAACTGTGTAAAAGCGTAATCGATTTGTTTGGTAGTGATTTGGGTTCGCTATCAGCTGCATGCCACTCAGAATCGTGATATGGTTCACATATTTCTATAATTATGCCGTACACTTTTCTCTATCCGCCATGTCAGTATGACAGCAGTCTGTTAATGTAACGTAACGCAAGAGATAAAGTTACATTTTTGTCAGGATTAAGGGTAACGCGCCTGCTCTCGTCTCCCCTTTGTTTCGCACACACATCATCAAGTCAAGGGCAAAGAAAAACTTTATAATGAGCCTAATTAATTGTGCAAATATCCATTTTTAAGATACAAAATTCAGAATTGTAAAACCTGAAAGCTCATTACTGTGACATTGGGCTTCCAGATGTGAGTGCCGCTGCAACAGGCTGAAAAAGTGCCTTGGGTTTGAAGTTCTGAACGTGGTGACAGTGACGCAGTATAGTCTGGTAAAAGCTTACAGACATTACTGCCTACGTCTTCAGGGTGAAGAATAAGCCTCTAAGCAGGTGGCAAGAAGAGACACTACTTGCTGGTTGCTGTCTTGGCTTGCTCTTTGATCCTGAAAATGGAAGCAGTACCTTCCTCCGAAACGTCGGACTTATGCCGGACTATTCGACGCCACAGCCGAGAGCATGATCATCCTCGTAGTGACCTCTGCGAGAACCTCAAATCCGATGAAATGTGTGTATTGCTTAACCGAAGAATTGTGGGACGTGGTTTTGCTGCTTAGTATGGGTATGAAACCTGGTCTGTTACAGGCTTAGGGTTCTGAGAGGAATGTTTGCGCTTAAGAGGGAGGGAGTGACAAGATATGTAGCACGCAGTGGAGGGAAGAGAAATGCATACGAACTATTCCTGTCTCCAAAGAAAGATTGGACCTCCAGTACACGTTTTGAGACCATGAGTTGTGTCCGACCATTTCCTTTGTGGTCTTCCAATATTTCTTCTTCTCTCAGGTTTATGTTATACAAACTCTTGATATAAATACGTGAAGGGAAATAGACCACATAGAGGACGTGATCGTAGATTGGAGAATAATATTAAAATGGATAGTCAGTAAATAGAATGAAAGGGTGTAGACTGGATTAATGTAGCTTAGGATAGGGACCAGTGTCAGGGTTTTTGTGAACGCGGTACTGAACTTTCGGGTTTCATAATATTCTTGGAGTTTCTTGAGTAGCTGACTTTCCTCCATGGATTATGGAGAAGCCTTATTTGGATAAAGAAGGTCTCTTCTCACTCTTTGAGTAACGCGGGTAATCTCTCTCTCTCTCACTACGACGATACGAGGTGTTAATTGAACTGTACAAAGAAAGAGTACAGGTCAACTGATTTTCGGAGGAACATATCGCTTCCATCATCAGGGTCAAAGAATGTGCCGAGGAAAAAGGGAGGTGGTAAGCGGAGCTGTGCTTATTCTTCGGCCCTGAAGACGGGCGATGTTTCTCCGAAACCACGGCGCTATTCATAGTGAAATCCTGCACGAACCAAGACAGTTGAAGGTGCGTTGAGGCCGGTTACGTAGCTTCCAAGTGTTTTGTTGAAGCGGATTGAAGTCAGTGCTGAATTGTTCCCAGAACTGGAGGTCGCTGGGCATGCTGAAGCTTTGGGGCAGAGGTTACCAGCAGCCGTTGTTATCTCCCAGTGTTTCCTGTCCAAGTCTTGTATTTTTATTGTGATTATCTCGTTTTGCGAGTCGAGCAGAAGGTTAGGTTCCAAATTCTGTCTCCATAATGATTACGCCATCTCCTTACTCGGCCATTTTACAGGCCTGTGTCCTTCGTGAGAAGCTGGTAGTCGTGTAGCTAATGATTAAAATTCCTGGAACCAGAATGTTTCTTGTACTCAAGAAGAGCCCGACACCGACCGTGTCTTTGGCCAGATTAATCCATTCCATGAAGGCGTACGGGGGTGGATGTATAGGTCAACGTTTTCTTGACGGTCGGCACTAGTTTTAGGTGATTCATCACATATTACTAGAATGATATAGGCAGGTCATGTAGCACGCATGGTAGGAAAACTTAACGGAAGGAGACCACTTAGAGGATCTGGCGTAGGTGGCAGGATAATATTGAAATGAAATTTAAAGAAATACTCTGTGGAACCAGATGGTCACCGCAACGTGAGCCAGATGAATCCAGTCCCACCCTCGCGTCATGCTGCCTCTCGAGTGTGCAGTGGCGGTGGCTTCTAATTAGGGCCCCACTTGTTCCCAAGATGTTGAGGGGGCGTGCAACCCCTCACCCATGACGACCGGACCGCGCTGTGGGAAAAGGGGCCTTCTTGCGTTTCGGTCGGAGGTACTCCCCTCGGGGGACACCGCAACGAGCGGTTGCAAAATGTGTCTGCAAGGGGGGGGGGTTCCTTGTGCCGACATTTTGATCTGATCCCTTCGGTGCAGAGGCCTGATTTGACTTGTTTCAATTAACCTTTGAAAGCAGCGTCAAGTATACATTGCCATATACTGCCGTCTTGAACACACAAAAACCCGTAATTCTGCACACAGAGTGTTTTGTGTGTTCCGTGTGACGTTTCGGAGGAACATTTTGCCTCCGTCGTCAGGGTTGAAAAGTGAGCCAGGCAGGAAGCAGGGAGGCCTAGTGGGACTACACGGCCTTATATCCCAGAAGATAAAAAGTCTTTTTATTTCCATTTTGCTTGTGCCATATGTTGATCCACCCGAAACGTCGATAGCTGTCTATAAAATTACACAACATCTCATTCCTGAAGACAGCCGTCGTATCCATTTTCTGTTTTACAGCCTCTCAGTATTATTAGCATATTTTAAATTTTGTTTAAAGTCCCCCCCCCC
>NW_019718634.1:192315-339048 GCF_002891405.2 Cryptotermes secundus
GGGGGGGGGAATTTAATATTTATTAAAGAGCAAGTGGTCAAGATAGGCGACGTGGCCTGTGTGACGGAGAGCTTAGTGTTATTTATTGTTTTTGTGAAGCTAATGGACACCGGCCGAGTGACGGAGCTGCAGTTCCATTTGTGTGATCTCGCGTGCAAATAGACCGTAGCAGAGCATCCTGTCATGTTCGGGGAATGAGATCATAATTAATACTGGAAGTCAGGCTGCTTCGCAAGCTGCGTTCACATGCGCGCGTTCTAGAGCCGCCGAGGTATTTTTAACGCGTTTTCGAAAAGCGTTAAAACAAAATTAGATCATTTCTTCTGGGTTACTACACACCGTACTAGTTGACGATTACCGAAGTTTCAGATGAAAATACACCTTCCATCTTGAGGGAGTTTATGTTTTATTTAACGACGCTGTCAGTTGTTAATAATTGTATAGCGTGTAATGGTAGATGAATTGAAAGGATTTCAAAGAAAACGGTAATGATCTAATCGAGGTACTATCCTAGTATTTGCCTGTAGTGACTGAGGACAACTGCAAAAAAAAATCCTGAGGTTATTCGCTGTCCGGGCAGAGATTCGAACAGACTATCTTGAGAATGCGAGGTTAGCGCCACACTGTTACAGTTTCACTAAGTTATGAGCGAACGAATCGAGAATCGATGCTTTAGTCCCTCATTGTTAAGTTCTCTGTCTTCTGTTATATACAAATTCATGTATATACAAAAAAGGCCTAGGCAGTGCCCATTTGGCCCTCTGTAGCACATTCTTATAAATGTCTTATTCTGTCATAGCCGTCTCCCCGCCGCTATTAAACGTCTCCGTTAACTTAACTCGAAGAATATACCATTAATATTTTGTATATGCATTTCTTTTTTAAAATAAAGTTAGGAATTTTGTCTGTGAAGTAACAGACGCCTTGCACAGACCTTCTCGCCTCAAGCCTTAATTTTTTTAATTGTTGAAAAAATGTAAATAATAAAAGAGACCTAGGCAATGCCCATCCGGCTTTTCCTCAAGCCTAAAGAGCGCTACCTAACAGAGCTGCCATCTCACGCCGTCCCTGGGAACTAGCTTCATGCATTTTTCAGTGTTTAAATAGTCCATTTTTTTGTTATTGCTAGTGGTGTGGGACTAAGTAAGTCCCTTATACTGCGGCCACTTCTGGCCTATTAAATAGGCCATAGAATTTTCTCTGTGAAGTACTACAGCTGCCACCTGAACACACATGTGGGAACTAGCGGTACAGCTTTGGTGTGGCCGATTAGAGAATAGCCTCAGTGTTTTTGTTGTTGTTGTTATTTAACGACGCTTTCAGCATCGAGACTGTATAGCTTTGATTTTTCTCTGTTGGTGAAGTCCTAATGTGTTTGTGTTTTGTATTCTCTGTCTAAAACATCGCTTAGAGTATGTCACATCTCGAGTAGGCAACCTTACTTACTTACTTACTTACGGAGCTGAGCCCTTCTTGAGGAGAAGACAAATTTGCAGCTACTCAAGAACTTCCCAGCATTTTATGCAACCCAAAGGTTCATCGCCGTGTTCACAAGATCCCTCCACTGGTCCCTATCCTGAGCCAGATCAATCCAATCAATACCATCCCATCCTATCTAAGATCCATTTTAATACTGTCCACCCACCTACGCCATGGTCTTCCGAGTGGTCTCTTTCCTTCTGGCTTTCCCACCAATATCCTATATGCATTCTTCTTCTCCCCCATTCGTGTTACATGCCCTGCCCACCTTACCCTCCTTGACTTGATCATTCTAATTATACTTGGAGAAGAGTACAAGTTATGAAGCTCCTCGTAATGCAGTTTTCTCCAACCTCCTGTCACTTCATCTCTCTTCGGTCCAAATATTCTCCTCAACAGCCTTTAATGTCAGAGACAAAGTTTCATACCCATACAGAACCACAGGCAAACTTTTAGTTTTGTAGGCAACCTATCGGAAGAAAAGTCTCCGTGTGAAATGTTAACGGCCTTGAAGGTGGTGATGTCCCGCAATTCGGGAAAGTCCGACATTTCGCTGGAATATATCGGGCACCATCTTCAGGGCTGAAGGAAGAGTAAGCCAAGCAAGAGCCAGCAGACGGAAAATGCCCATAGTCACTGCTGTGAGAACCTCAAAATGGAATCTATAGAGAATTCGCAGTTATGACGTAACCTCAGACACACGGAGCACAAGCAGGTAGTAGGCCACAAAAGCAGCAACAATGGTACATGAGGTCCATTGTTGTGGCTCGCCTGCTGTACCTCTTGATCAGAATGCAGACTGTGTGAAGAGAGCGTTGCTAGGCGACCAGAGGCATTCGCTGTGACGTTTGTTAACAATGATATGTGTAGCAGAACCAAATTCAATTAGAATGTGTAATTAATTGGCCGCAGAGGGAGCACGTGTTTGTAATCTGAGCGTTTTGCTGACGTCACTGCTGCAGCCGAAGGAAACGAAGCATCGATTTCTGATTTGATTCACTGTCAACACGTGTCTTCCATTGAGTTAATTGCTCGTGTAGCACGCATGGGAGAGCTGAGAAATGCTTATAAAAGTTTGTTGGAAACCCCTTGAGAGACTACAACTAGCGTGGGAATATAGGGACTGTGGATGTCTGTTGGACTTCACCGACGTTTCGGAGGAAAAAAATTGCTCAACATTCAGGGTCGAAGAAAAAGCGAATTAATCAACCAGACTGATGGTTTGCTCTTCGACCTTGAAGATGGAGGCATTGCGTTCACCCGAAACGTCGGTTAACTTCCAGCGAACGTGACGACATAGGATAATGTAGTCGATATAGCGACTGGCTGTGGGCTGGACGATAGAGGGTTTGGAGTTCGAGTCCCGGTAGAGTCTACAATTTTCTCGATGTCTAGACCGGCTCTGGGGCCCACCCAGCCTCCTGTCTAATGGGTACCAGGGATTCTTTCCTTGGGGGTAAAGCGGCAGGGGCGTCTAGCTGACCACTCCAAATAGTATCTAAGTCAAGAAAACGTGGATCTATACATCGGCTCCCCCATACGCCTTCATACCGTAGTGCTTACTTAGGTAAGCATAGGGACAACTTCACGTGATGACATGTCCCGGTAGCACGCACAGAAACGATTTTTGAATACTGAGTTTCCGTTTGCGCACCCCGCTGTTTCCGTGTCGCTTCCATTCAGCCCCCCCCCCGTGTAGTGGATCTCCGGTGACTTTCCTGCTTCTTGGCCCAGGTATGGATCCACACACCTGTCGCGCGGTGAGGCATCTTCAGACATTTTGTTGGGAAGCGAACAGAAAGTGACTCATCATCATCTGACTGGCGTGGGGCCCCCTTAACCGTGTTGCCCCCGTGACATATCACAGGTTGACGAGGGCGCTATGCTACAAGTGGGTTCGAGTCCCGATGAGGTGAATTTTTGTTTTCAATTGACTTAATCATTTCAGCCGCAGTATGGCCCTGGGGTCGACTAAGCCTCTAACAGAAATGAGTACCACAAATCTTCCTAGGAGTAAAGGGCGGCCGGCGCGTAAGGCTAGAGAATGTGGCAGCCTCGACGTCTCACAACCCTATGGGCCTCCACGGCCTGTTACAGGGAGAGCTTTACCTTTTACCTGCTGTTCTGACAAACGTTTAGTCCCGCGGAAGCTGTGCCTTGCTCGTGAGACGGCTCGGATGTCAGTCTGCACCCACGGCGGAGGAACTTGCTGGCCGAGGGACGAGATCTGTTGAGTGACGCCGCGCCGGGCGAGTGAACTCGCCGACAAAAAGACAAGTCGCCGTGATTGACATGTACAGTACGCTGATAGTAGCCCCGGTGTCGGGTTTCGGGGCGGGAAAGGGAGCCCTCACACAGGCCGACCGCCGTGGGGACTGGCCTCAGCGGATGCACGACACCACCTCACCGGACAGACCGACTTTCGTTTGATCTTTGGGGGAGGGGGGTATCACACACCAAGACGGCGGCTTGATATGTCAGAAGTTATCCAGGGTCTGAGCCAGCACTCCTTAGCCTCGATTGAACACTGCCCCATGACATTTTGAAGACAGGAGGTGTAGCCCCATTCATTCGTAACCTCTGCACTGAGGGTCCCCCCCCCCCCCCGCGCGGGGGGTGTGTACTGAGCGGGGGGTGGGCAGGGGNCTTGTTCAGTAGGAGATCGGGTAGGCGCAGCGGAGACAAGTCTCGTTAGCCCAGTCTAGCTACGGGCTTCGCGGCCGGGGTTCGATTCCGTTCAGGGGGAAAGAGGGTTTTCTGTACTCCACAGGTTGCAGACTGGTTCTAGGACCCACCCAGGCTCCTATGCAATGGGTACCGTGAGTTGTTCCCCAGTTTGGGGATAAAGCAGCCGGGGCGTGAAGCTGACCGCTCATCTCCATCTAATGCTGAGGTAAAGAATGGTGGAGCTCTCCCCGACACGTCCTCATTAAGCAGACACAAATTTGCATGTATATTTCATGCTGCAATCGAACCTCGATTCCGCGGTCGTCTAGCCCATAGCCTAAACAGAGAGAGAAGAAAAATTGGGAGGTAACTGTATTTTCGATTTTGAAAGTTCCCAGGCAGTGCTCGCTCGTCCGTCTGGTAGAGGTAAGTCCATAGCGTAGGCGCTACATCGACTGGCTGACAAATTCAGTTCTTACCGCACAGAAAACATCGTGTCTGCATACGAAGTGGCAGGATTAGAGATGATATGATAATGTGCTGCGTGATCAGGGCTGTCGCATGGCACAGGGGGAGGTGACGGATGGGATAGAGCAATGGTGGAATAACGATTAGGGGGGGGGGGAACCCCGAAGAAACTCGGAGATGAACCTGCTTCATTGCCACTTAGACTTCCACGAATGCCGGTCTGCGCGCAGGGAAGGCAATGCCCAACCACCAGAGCTACCGAATGCAGAGTGTGGGAGGTGGCGCTGCACGGACGGACCTTCACGAGGGACGTATTGTGACATGTTGCGCAACTTCTTAGGCTGGAGGCAGAGAAGGAAACATCGGAGAATATGCATTCACCCAACTGTGAGAGATAGGACTTCAAAAGTTATGTTTTACACTTTATTTAATCAGGCACGACAGGATGAAGATAAATTTTATAATTTCGTTCGTATGTCGAGCCAATCTTTCGACGAACTGTTGCTGGTCGGGCATGGACCTCAGTCCTACTCTCCAGCATTGTCAGGAAAAAGTGGAATGAAACAGAAAACTGTATGTAAACAATGTTAAATATTTAATAATAAAGAACTTCATCCTATTACATATACATATTTTAATTTATATGAGATCTAATACAGGAATACTTACCGTTGAGTCATTCGCCGCGTCAGAAACTGCTGAGAATATATTCAATCTATGGAGCAAGCCTTGAAACCGCTCGCTGCGCCGCCTCCAGACGGCAGGCAGACTGGGCAAATCTGCCGCCTGTCGGCGAGCACCGCCTTGTCTGTTTTATCCCGTCTGATGCAACAGAACTACGCGCCGAGTCGGCGAAAACCGCTCCGTCTGTCATGGCCCTAAATGTCAACTTTGGGTTAAGATGAAGCAAGCGGTGCTCTGCTTTCTGATTGCTTCTTCGGTTTAGACTTCGACCCTGAAGATGAAGGCAGTATGTCCCTCCGAGACGTCGGTAAACTACTACCAGAGTGCACGGTGTCTAAACGTTCACGTTCGTCCCTTAACGAGACACCAAGTTCTACATCCATACAGAACCACGGTGGTCATTATGAAGCGTATTATCTTATGAGATGTGACACCGTGTAGCCTGGTAGATCGCTGACGTTCCCGAGGAACATATCACCTCCGTCTTCAGGGTTGAAGTGTAAGCCAAGGGAAAAACCAGCGTGAAACAGACTTCAAAAGCTTGAGTGGCACAGGTTCCACCCACATATCGGTGAAATTTCTACCAGACTAGACGGCTTTACTGACAGCTGCTGTACCCTGACGCTGCCGCTTGAGCTAGCCTGCCCCTCAGCAAGTGTTACTGGAATGGACCTCAGATGCTGACCTCATGCGTTTGAAATCTGCCTTCAGTTGGAATTTGTAAACACGTGGGGCTTCTCTGACGAGACTGCGAGGACAGGACCACCAGCTGAGTTGTAGTGACTCAAGAGTCCACAGTTTGTTGCCCGTCAAGAGACCTACCTACCGGCAATCGGCCGACCCGGAACTTTGCTTAGAGCCTAATTAGTTGAGCACAGGAACAACTTCAGTAGCGAACACGCCTGAATTGTATCGCCCGGGAGCCATGTTGAACTGCCTGAATTATAGGCAACCGGTTAGTGATAGGGGTATCACGTGACCGGCTGACTTCCTGTGCGTGCCGACGGCGACCCACTGATAACATGTGACGTCACTTCACAGAGAAAGAACAGCTGAGCGATTTCATTCATAAAATTTCATTCAATTTTGTGTGATGTCTGTTGCAGGGTTGCGTGAAACACGGTTGTGATATCGGCCCGGGTGAGTTCACAAAACGCATTGTTTTTTTAAACGTTTTATTGGGTGTGTTTAGATAGTCTTTAAGTGTTTTCTGATGTATCACCAGACTGGCTACGTGGACACACGAGACGGACTGTTCGAAGCTGCAGCCGTTACGCTGCTTGGCGGATATTCGTTGCTAGAATTTCCCTGAACGTACGCAGTGCCAATAATGAAAATACAAGCTATCGAGGGGGGGGGGGGGCAATTTTTATTGGTCACTATAGATTATTCAGGACAGGATATTTTTTAATTTTGGCATTGATACGTGGTAAATTTAGTTTTTATGTAATTCTAATTTTTCTTCTGGAGTTCCGGGAGTGAGGTCCTGGCTTGATACCTCCCCACTCAACTGGCCCCAGTGAGGCTGCATCTGTTCAGTTTTAAAAATGACGCAATTTCATTCTGAAGGGTTCTGCCAATGGTGTGTGTTGCACTTGTGGTAATTGAGTTTGGTCCTTTAGATAGAGCTAACCACGATCACAGGACAGTTGCCTCTCACCCTTTCACCTGACGATGGAAACACATTCCGTTTCCGAAACGTTTATGTTCTTCAGAATATCGGATAGTGGGCACAGTGCAGAAATTGATCAGTCCCGAAAAATAAAATGACGTGTGTTGAGGTCCTGTTTACACGCCATGTTCTTGTGCAAATAACACGCGCAGGCGCAGCAAGATTTGGGTTCGTTCCAGGATCTTTCTGGAAGCCTGATATTTTTTTCGAATGCCAAATCATCTCCCAAGCGTGTCATAATTTTCGGTATTGCACGGTCAAGTGAAGTGCAGAGATTCTTGAATTATTTTTACTAGTCCGCTTTCCTTATTTTGAAGATATAAAAAGGAGACTTATGAGATAACCTTTATTTGTGTTCGCCCCATCGTTGATAGGCAACGGCTCAGTAAAACGTTGCCATGACAACGAATATATAACAGTAGAGGAACTGTTGGACGCGGTGTTTTCTGTGCGGTCCGTATCTTATCAAATACTCAATGTGTGGTGAAAGGAAAGTCATAAAAATATGTAATATATACAAAAAATCCGACTATATGCTCTACCTATACCAGAAGGACAAGCGGGCACTGCCTGGGAACCTTCAGAATCGGAAATATAGTTTGGGGTGGGGGTCCCCAATGTACTTCTCTTTCACAACCCCCCCCACTTCTGGAAAGTAGGCGATTAGTTCTTCCCAGTGGTGGTAGTAGTAGTAGCAGTAGTAGTAGTGGTAGTAGCAGCAGTAACAGTGGTGGTAGTAGTAGTAGTAGTAGTAGACTGCTGGATTTAAGGGCAGTGACAGGGACAGTCGGCTCGAGGCCTCCACAAAACGCAAATAGACTCCATACATTTTTTTGAGACACTCACTTCTTTAGAATCACGAAAAGTTCGGTTTTTGGGGGGGGGTTATTGTAAAAATAAGAATATCAATTGTTATAACCTAAATCTGTTGTTACTGATAGGGTTGCACATTTCTGTTGCCCCAAGGGTCCTACGACTGTAAATGCCGCTCTGAGTAGTGAATGTAATAGTGGTATATGTACGGACGGTGGTTACAGCAATAAAACATTCATAAACAGTTTTGTTAAAATACAGTTTTGTAATGTTATGTATGTACGGTTCTCTAAACAGACACTCACGCTTGCTTACTTACCCTTTGGCTCCACGGAAATCTCGAAGATGACCATTCTTCTGTATTATTTACCTTTTGCCTCCACGTCTTCATTTGCAGCTCTCGTAAATCATTATCTTCATCTTACAGCTTTCAGAATTGTTCTTATTTACCTGTGCCTGATCCATTCTAATGGCATTCCACAATGCACTAACCTTCTCATTTTAATATCCGCTACAAAATCGGGTCTTTGTGTGGTCTGTTTAGTTCTTGGTCAGCTCAGGTTCACCACACCCCTTGCCCACTTACTGGTCAATCTTTCTCAGAAGTTCCTTCCTGTGTATTTAACGTAACGGTATTGACGTATACAGGTTCAATGCGTACATACATACAGACATGCGCAGTTGGTCGTGACGCGTAGAGTTTTCATCATGATGGCTTAAAATATTCTCCCAATTTAATATTAGTACATGAGCCATCAAATGTAGGGAGAAATTGCCCCTTTCTTGTTTTTTTCTGTGCTTTTTATATCTATCTTTCCTTCGCTTCCATGTTATCGCTTTCTCTTTTATTTATTCATTCTACTGTTATTGCTCTTCCTCTTTCCATCCTTCTCCCTAATGCTAAAACAATTTCCTCAGTTCTTTTTTTATTATCCCCGTTACGCTACTCCTTTTGTATCTTTATCTCCTTCCCTCCTTTCTATGTATTCCTTTTATTTGTACACCTTATCACCATTCCTCCTCCCGTATCCTAGAAACGGGGTTTCCTGCAGTATGATAAGATCTCGATACTGTTAATGTGTAGATGTTCCGGCTCTTTTGTTGTTGAAAGGAGTAAATTTCTCACCCGATGTGTTTTGCTGTTATTCTGGTCTCTGGTTTTTCGACATGGCTGCTGGATTTATTGGCAGTTTGTGCACGTGTGAGCGTATATACACGTTCGGCCCACTTACGTTGACATTTAGAAATATTTGTACCTTGGTTGTGGCTTGTTTCGTGAACTCCAGGCGGACCGCACAGGTCACGTGACTGTCGGGAATTTGACGCCGAAGAGGAACTGAAGCCCTGCCGACCGTGAGACGAAGCCGGTTTTCACAGTGATTTGCCAGATGTATTTGAGTCTGAGATCATTGTGAAAGCTGATTTTGTTTGTGTGCCTTCACTATGCGGCTGCAGCGCTGTAAGACTTGTCAGGAGGTGAGTTCGTAGCCATAGTTGGTAACACTGAATTGCATTTCAGCATTATCGCATCCATTATTTCAGTTTTATTACTTATGTTTATTTTTCAAACGTATCACTTGATGCCGATGAATCATCATTTTTGCACCACAACGAATGTGACATGACACGCAGGAGCCATTGCTGTGTCACCTCCCTTCCCCCAAGTCTCCCTACGCCACTGCTGGGACAGCTACGTCCAGGGGCACAACATGCAAACAGGTACATGCATGGATGGATGCCTAAATCTGCGGCGCACAGGTCGATGGGTGTGTTGCACGGAATGCTGGGTAAAGACATGGATGAATAGGAATACAGAGAAAGAGACAGACGTATAGTCAAACAAATTGGCGGATAGATAGATGAAGGGAGAAATAAAAGCAAAGAAAGAAACTAAGAGAAAGACATAAGAAGAGAACATGAGGAAAATAAGTACAGAGAGGAAAACCAAATGAGGATCTGGCTAAGGCGACATGTAGCCTGCACTGATACGGACCTCACATACACAGCACACCATATGCACCGCACATAACACACCCTATACACAGCACCACACAACGTACACAACACACAGCACACCATATGCACCTCACACAACACACAGCACACCATATGCACCTCACACAACACACAGCACACCATATGCACCTCACACAACACACCCTATACACAGCATCACACAACGTACACAACACACAGCACACCATATGCACCTCACACAACACACAGCACACCATATGCACCTCACATAACAACACAACGTACACAACACACAGCGCACCATATGCACCACACATAACACACCCTATACACAGCACCACACAACGTACACAACACAGCACACCATATGCACCTCACATAACACAACACAACGTACACAACACACAGCACACCAAACACATCATACAGTACACAACGCTGCGCACATAACACACAACACAGACAACACCACACAGCGCACAAGCGCTGGGCGATGTTGTGCAGTGTCTGCTCGTGCGAGCATGTATAAACTTGTTCCTATGCTTCATTAAGCACAACGCCATGACTATCTGTGAGGGAGTGGAGGTATGGCACCATGCATTCTCAGCCTCGGCACTAGATGGAAGTGAGTGGTCAGTTTCACGTCACGGTCCCTTCACCCCCAGGGAGATAACCCCTGTTGGATAGACGCCTTCAGGGAAACCCAATATAAACGGATTAGTATGTATAATCCCTCTATCAGCAGGTTCCTACGCCCTTGCTTGATGTGACACCTTGTACTGTTGGTACCGGACTGACCAAACTATACAGAATCACACCGGCGCCATGAGAACCTCAGATCTCAGTTAAGTGTTGCAGGATTTCTGTCCATCTGTACACTTCCCTTGCCCTTTGTGATGCGACGCCGGCTAGAGAGATATTTACCTACAGTATGGACGAACATGCCGCTTTCATCTTCTACCATGAAGAAGGAAGCTGCACACTACCCGCAAACGTTAGTATCTATGCACATCTTCATCCCAGAAGGCGGCTCTGAGAACCTCAAGTCTCCCTAGCATCTCTCTTACCACATGAAGTGTAGTTCAGAGGACTCAGAGATTCTGAGATAAGTGGAAGGGGTTGTAGGGTGCCAACGGCTCTTGCGCCATGACAGTGTCTTATTGTGCCGACCCGCCTCAACCCTCTCCAGTATCGGAAAGCCTTATGACCCACCCACTTAGAATGCCGGGGGGGGAGGAACGCCAAGAATGATGCGGCAGAAATGATACAAGAGAAAGAATATCTCTTATTATTATTATAACTAAATTTTCTAAATTAGTTACAGTTACAAGAAGAGCTAGCCGCCATGACAGTTGGAGCGTGTCAGCAAATGATTAAGGGTGTTTCCGGTAGATGTCACTCTCTTTGCTGTATAACAAATCGTCTTTTTTTCTCCACTCATCTCTGCTATGCCATTCTGTTTAAGAATGGGACGTGAAAGGGGCTAAAATAATAATAAAAAAAACGAAGGAAGAAGAAGTGTTTACATTAAGGGAGATACAGCAAGTGTCGACTCGAGTGGTCTCGGGTTCGGAAGATTATTGTATTTTATTTTATTTTGTGTTATTTAGACAGGGTGTGCAAAGGATTGCGGTCTCTTGGCACTGACTGCAGTAGAAGCAAAAAAACTGTATTTTCTTCCTTGCTTTATTTTCACGAAACCATCCCATTATTTTCTCTTAGTGGGTTTTCTCACGGGTTGCAAGTTCAACAGGCGAACCCATCCTGTAAGGCCCTGGTTCCCACACATGTTTATCCAAGACACATTTGCCTTCCAACACAAATTATACCGTCACTTACTCAGCATCCCAGACAATTTATGTAGATTTATAACGTAATATTGAAGTATTATTTTTATTGCTAGTGGGGTGGGACTAATCCCTAGTACTGCGGCCACTTCTGGCCTTTTGTACCAGCCCCAGATGATAGGTGAGGGTGATTGTGGAGCAGTAGGTGGAATGAAGATTGGCAGGGGAAACCGAAGCACTCGGAGAAAACCTGCCCCTGGGCTACTTTGTCCACCACAAATCCCACTTGACCAGACCCCGGGATCGAACCCGGGCCACCGCGGTGGGAAGCCAGCGACTAACCGCTTGAGCTATGGCGTGGCCTAACATTAAAGTAAAACCTTTGGGGAAAATTTGTAGACACATTTGATCAGTCTTCCAATTTGATTTTATTATTACCCCAGTTTCTGGGTTATGTAGATACTCCAATATTCTAAAAGAATTCTCTGTTTGGAAACTGAATATTTTTCCATCCTCAGATGAAAGTTTGGGGTGGCATCTACTCAGACATTCAGTGGACTAGCTTTTGAAACGTTTTCGTTTAGAATATTTGGCAGTGAACGGTAGTCCAGAAAGCAGTAATCCCGAGTGAACATCATTGTCAGTATCGTTTAGAATCGAATATTTTGAGAGTTCGAGACCCAAGCACCGGTCACGACCCCGGGTTTAGGAACCCATGGTGTAAGGGAACACCATTGACCTCTTGAAGCACAAATTTATAGTAAATAATATATAGCAATTCAGCTCGTACCTCACAGGAAAGTGTTTGGTTCGAATCTCTGCTGACACGTCTGCTATCCTTGTTGAGGTTTCTCGTATTCTACAATTCCTGCATGCAGATGCCGAGGTAGTCCTCCGAATAGGCCACGACCCCCACTTCCAAATTCTTCCCATTTTATTATTTATGCCAATGGCGTTAAATAGTACCGATACCGTGAGCATCGTTAAATGAGCAACGAAAAAAGAAAGCGGTTAGGAGAGTGGACTGACATGCAGTCGGTAAAGTCTGTTTCACGTGAAATGTCCTGTTAATTACTTTTAATTTGCTTCTGTCGTGCGCTCCGCTGCAAATCTATTTTCTCTTTCTTTTTTTTTCTGCCGAGGATTTAAGAGTTATTAGTTCAAGTTTAAGGGTGTGTCTTGTCGGCATCTCTAACCTCGGCGGGTATCTGTCATCAGAGCCATCTGTCCTCGGCGGAAATGAGACTCTGGTCTTCATTTGTCTTTAACATAACATTCGCTTATGTGGATAAAAAAAAAAGCTAAAGAAAAAATCCTTCGTTTTAAATTTATTGTTGGGATACTTTTTGGTTTCGGTTAATTGATATAGTTGTAATATAAATAGTGGTGTTAAAGAAAAACACAGTGTTGTTAGTGTGACGGACCAGAATGAAAGACCTTAAACTTAAAAACACAGACTTTAATTGACGCAAGTAAAGAGGTTGGTCTAGAAGTAAACACTGAGAAAACTAAGTATATGTTGCTGTCTCGTCACCAAAATGCAGGGCAAAATCATGACATAAAGATAGGAAACAGATGTTTTGAAAATGTGGCACAGTTCAGGTATTTGGGAACAACGACAACAAATCGAAACCTGATTCAGGAGGAAATTAAGAGGAGATTGAACTCGGGTAATGCTTGCTACCATTCAGTCCAGAACCTTTTGTCTTCTCGTCTGCTGTCCAAAAACATAAAAATTAGAATATACAAAACTATAATTTTGCCTGTGGTTCTGTATGGGTGTGAAACTTGGTCTCTGACATTAAGGGAGGAACATAGACTGAGGGTGTTTGAGAACAGGGTGTTGAGGAGAATATTTGGACCGAAGAGAGATGAAGTGACAGGAGGTTGGAGAAAACTGCATAATGAGGAGCTTCATAACTTGTACTCTTCTCCAAGTATAATTAGAATGATGAAGTCAAGGAGGATGAGGTGGGCAGGTCATGTAGCACGAATGGGGGAGACGAGGAATGCGTATAGGATATTGGTGGGAAAGCCAGAAGGAAAGAGACCACTGGGAAGACCAAGGCGTAGGTGGGTGGACAATATTAAAATGGATCTTAGAGAGATAGGACGGGATGGTATGGATTGGATAGATCTGGCTCATGATAGGGACCAGTGGAGGGCTCTTGTGAACATGGTAATGAACCTTCGGGTTCCATAAAATGCTGTGAAATTCTTGAGTAGCTGCAGAATTGGAGGCTCCTCAAGAAGGGCTCAGCTCCATGAGTAAGTAAGTAAGTAAGTAAGTAAGTTTAACCGTGATTTTAATTTTGGCGTTATTTGTGTTGCATTGTGCCGCATGTCGGTACTTAATTTTTTAAAGTACTGTGGTATCTATACATACCACCTGCTTTATACATTTTTTTCCCACAGTGTATTTGTATTTCGTATGATTCTCACAGTAAACAGCGATGAATTAACTTTTATCTATTTTCGGCGTTAAGAATGCGTGGAGTTATACTTCCACTCCTCCACACGGTTACATGGCTTAATGCTTAATTAAACACAGGGGTAATTTTACGTGTAAATTTAAGACGGTGCAGAAAATATGTCTTCAATGATGTAGGAAAGAATTTCCTAACTTAATATGTGAGCTACCAAGTGGATGGAAGCGGTAAGTTCCACCGAAACGATGATAAATTTCTAGTCGACTATGGGTGTCATATCCCAGAAGTTGTCAGTCTGAATTAATATGTTTTGGTAATTTCTCCGGAATTTTCTGTTGATCTGGAGCGTCTACATGGCCACAAAGAGCCATTTCCTCCCCTGCAGTCATTAGTACTACCGTTGCACTAATTTTTGTTACCCCTTCATGTGGGGATAAAAGCACAGATCGTACAGTGCATCCAGATTAGGCAGTACGAGAATTATATCTCGCACTTGGAACAATCGAAATGAACTTAATCTTATCAACAGATGGCAGGAGTGACCACCTTCCTGCAGCTGATGCCTATCGCTATATTTATTTCACCTTTTGTTTTTCTTTGAAACTCGAATGTTGGTGACAATGATTTGTTACAATGGCGGAGGTTGAAAGGCGAGAGTAAATAAGCGCGAGTAACGTTAGGATATTTCTTTGTGATAGTGATGAATATGATGTTGATAAAGGTAATCGTAAATGTGTAAATACTGGTATTGAAACGGAAAGTGATAATGAATTACGTGAAGTGTTCCAAATAATGAAGACATGTGTGGAAACTTCACGTGACCATGCTGACTGGAGATGGTAATGTAGCTTGTTACAAATTTTGTAGTTCAAGTATTAGAATTTGTGGTAGTTTATTTGATTCAGATTCTAGCGCTAGTAACAGATGACATGTACAACAGGCGTAACTGTTTGAAATACGTGTCTTATAATTTTAGGAATGTCTATAAGAGGTTAGGATATGATTTACTTACTCTGTGTTGCAGCCCACAAGGGTTGTGCCACAATCTGAGTTGCACCCACACACAATTGTGACCAGTCAGTCAGGAACATGCGGTATGGTACTTGTAGACAAACGCAGCTGCAGATTGCAAAACATTTTGTCAGTTTCTTAGTGACTGTACAGGAATATTTTATAGCTTGCTGTAGGTATAGAGAGGCTGTAAATCTATTTATGTTCCTGCTGTCACCGTACAGTCTGTTAGGTTTCGGTAGCCAGCAAGATGGGGCTAGCTGTCCCTTATATATGTATTTATTATTTTAGGGGGTCTCTGTGTTAGAAAGCCTGAGAACCCTGGGGTTGGGACATCGGGGCCCGAATTAATTCATAATGTTACGTCATGTATTCTGATATATAGACTTTATAGCGTTGAATGACTTTCGAATGACGAATGGGAAAGGATTTGGAAGGAACTGGTCTAGCCAAATGGAGGTGTTATCTGGATATTTGCTTGGAGGGAATGAGGAAACCCATGAGAGGCTGCCGGTTCCTGGCCGAGATTCGAACCGGGTACCTCCCGAATACAAAACCACCGTCTCAACAACCCGCTTCGTGTCCAGGCGTCGTTAAGTAAACTGTAAAAAGGTAAAGCTATCCCTGTAACAGGCCGTCAAGGCCCATATGGTTGTGAGACGTCGAGGCTCCCACATTTTCCAGACAATCGATTCAGGGATGGCGGTGACGTCAGCCTTACGCGCCGGCCGTCCTTTACCCCCAGGAAGATTCCTGGTAGTCATTTCTGTTAGAGGCTGAGTCGGCCCCAGGGCCATAGTGCGGCTGGAAGCATTGGATCAATTGAGAAAATAAGTGATCTCATCCGGAATCGAACCCGCGACTTTCTGGCTTCCAGCATAGCCCCTCAATCACTTGCCCTACCGCGTACGTCTTCATGGCATAGTGCTTAATTAGTTAAGCACAGGGATAACTTTACAGGGCGTCACATCCAAGAATATGATTCAGCGCTATGAGAAACTCAAGTCTTTGTTTAAAATTGTCACTTCATAGGGGTTAGCGAGGGGTGAAGTATTTTCGCCCAATCAGGGTCGAGGTAATAATGAAGCTATTCATTGGTTCCCCATCGCCTTTCAACCACAGGTGTTGAGTTTCATTTGGGTCCGTTACTACGCGACGGTGTGTCATATTCAAATGGCCGACTGCCTCTATTCTGCTATATATGTTGTTATGTTTTAAGTAACCATGGAAATTTATGATGTCTCAGACGTGACAATGGGAAGTTTGCGAGAAATTAAATTAGTTGACTGGTGTGTGGATGTCGCGCAGTCTCACGGGCCCTATATGGAGCTCCGCGCAGGCGCAGGCGTTCTGTTTCTGCTACACATGGTACAGTCTGTATTTCCATGCCTGGCCACTCTCAACTTAATGCGCAGTGGATTCGATCGAGTCCGCTGACTGAAATAAGTATTACAGGGTGTGTTTAGGTTATAACTTGGCCTTAGTTAATGGTGCGTCACCTTCCCTCCCACCCTCTAGTGCAACTGCGGCCACCGTCCAGCAACGTCTTACCAGCGCAGCCCAGAAGCCAGGCCAAGTTCGTTCTGTTCACACAAGGTTAGCAAGGAGACGCAGAAATATCTGCAGGGTCTGAGACCGGGGTTTGAACCGCGGCGGGCCCTTTATTAGGGAATGAGCCAGAATGGCTCAGTCGGTATGGCAGCAACAGTACGAGCTGGGCGACCGGCAGATTGGGGTTCATTTCCTGGCAGGGACTAGAGGTTCCTCTACTCTGTACTGCACGTGAACCGGACCTGAGACCCACCCAGCCTCGTGTTCAATCGGTACCGGGAGCCAATTTAAATCGAGGTTACGAATGCGTGGAGCTATATCTCCACTTTCCCCATACCAGTTCATGGCGTACTTTCCTACCTCTACCTTTCCCAGGGCGTAAGGTGGTCGTGACGTGAAGGTGTCGCCTCACCTCCCTCTACTTGCTGAAGTTACGAGTGCATGGAGCTGTATCTCCATTTCCGAGCATGTCTTTACCGGGCGGTGGTTAATTGTGTTTATCTCGTAACAATCTTGAACTAATGTTTTCCGTTAGGTACAAGTTTCCGTTTAACACAATATCTCTATAGAGTAAAATAAATCAGAGTAAGTTTTATGCTCAGTGTAAGCAGGATAATATTAAAAAAGACGAGAAAGCGTAAGCAGGAGAATAAAATGGAGAACGACACATCAGATAGACTTGGAGAAATTTTCAAGCCGAGCAAAGTGTCAGAAAGGGGTGTGGGGGGGTTGTATGAGGCACGTTGCTCTGTGTGACATTTACACACACTCGAGGTTACCCGGCAGTTGCTGTGGAGGGGGCTGTAAACTACTTCGTGCTTTGGTTTTATAACTCTGCCCTCATCGGCCCTTTACAAAATAAATTTCGCCTGTAACTAGCCCAGTGTCAGAGGGCACAATATAAATTATGTTCCAGAAAAGTAGGGGACGTATTTAAATGCCCCCCAGCGGTGGGGGTCTCATTTGCTTTGCTGAACCAATAAATTGGTAATGGTTTGTGAGCTGCGTGGAACCCGATATCAGAAAGGACAGCTCTCCCTTGCTCCAAGTTGCTGTTATGACCCTGTCAGGGACCAGACTGTATAGGGTCACCGATGAAGTGTGAACTGGAAGAGATCTGGAAGGAGGCGATCATGGTCAGATCGAGGTACCATCTTGACATTGCTCGTAAGGACTGGTGGGGCACTATGCTACAAGCCGGAAGGTCGCGGGTTCGAGTCCCGATGAAATGGATTTTTTTTTTCCAATTTACCTAATCCTTCCCGCCGCACTATGACCCTGGGGTCGACTCAGCCTCTAACAGAAATGAGTACCGGGAATCTTCATGAGGGGTAAAGGGCGGCCGGCGTGTAAGGTTGACAACCTCACCGCCATATGTGAGCCGATTGCCTAGAGAAAATGTGGAAGCCTCGACGTCTCACAACCCTATGGGCCTTCATGGCCTATTAAAGGGTTGCTCTACCTTTACCCAACAGGTCGCGAATGCAAGTCTTGAGCGTTACCACTAAGCTATCCTGTTCGGTAAGGTAAAAGAAATGTTATCCAGGTACTTAATAATTAAATTAATGATTAATTTGAATTAATATAATCATTTAAGAGTGAACTGGATCCGGAATAGCGACGGGCTATGGGTTGGACGGCCCGGGTTCAATTACCGGAAATGCAACATTCTTCTGTTCTCCACAGCGTCGTAGGCCGACTGATGGTCCCGCCCAGATCCTATCTAAAGGGTACTGGGGTCAATTTTGCGGGGTATAAGCCTGCCGGGGCTTGTAGCTGATCACTCATCTTCATGTAGTGCTGAGGTCAAGAAAGGCGGAGCTGTACCTCCACTCTCCCACACGTCTTCATGGCGTAGTGCTTAATTAGTTAAGTATAGGGAAGATTTTGCCTTGTTTAAGGGTTAAAATACTGTTTCTTGCAGTCATTAGCGTTGGGGAGACGTTGGTTTCCATTCCTGTAACTGCTTGCACACCGCTGTTGTGTGGAGCTCAAGACAAGTTTACTTTCTTCACAATTGAATTAAACAGACGTGACAAGGCTGCAGACCGCGGGAGTGGTGACGTCAGTAAGATGCCATAATAAAATATTCACATCTCTGAGGGGTGTCCATTCCCGAGAGATTTCGGCGTCTAACAATACGACATAAGGCGACCCGTCATGTATGTTATTTGTAACCCCGAAAGTGCCAGGTGTCGATAATTACGACCTTTACCAAATTTTTACGTCTGACATCATGTGACATCTGTTGGCATTTTATTTGTACTACGTGGCCAAGAAACATCTGGAAAGCTTCTCCTGGAGAGTTTGCCTATATGATATTATAAATAATCGCTTTGATAACCTAAAATAGCGCACGGCTTTGTAATAATTGATACTAGATCTTCTAGGGTTAAGAGTTGCAGTGAGGGTGAGGCCGTGCCATAGCTCAAGCGGCTAGTCGCTGGCTTCCCACCGCGGCGGCCCGGGTTCGATCCCGGGTCTGGTTAAGTAGAATTTGTGGTGGACAAAGTGGCGCTGGGGCAGGTTTTCTCCGACTACTTCGGTTTCCCCTGCCAATCTTCGTCCCACCAATTGCTCCACATTCACCCTCACCTATCATCTGGGGCTGGTACAATAAGCCAGAAGTGGCCGCAGTGCAAGTCCCACCCCACTAGCAATAAAAAAATGCAGTGAGGCTGTGGAAGTTGAGGTTGTCATAGAGGTGACTATGATGAGCTGGCTATGGGATGTGACTCCGTGTAGCCTGGTAGAAGTTCATGGATGCTTCGGAGGATCGAATTGCTCCCAGTAACTGCTTGCTACCTATATTATAGTGGCTGCTTCCGTAGCTGCTTCTTTGACCATGAAGATGGAAGCAGTTCGTACCTCCGAAACATCTCTGACCTACGGGACTACATGGCGTCATTTCCAAGTTGATAACACTGTAATACGATAGCGAGGTTTGTTTTACGTTTCCATGACAACTCGTGGCTTTCCTGCTAAAATATCACAAGCAATTTTACTTTCTCCTGCAGTGTGTATCGGTAATCCTCGTTTTATCAAGCTTCGAAGCTTCGTTCTGTTTCACGCTTTTTCGAATTACCTGGTTAAATAAAACGCTACTTCTTTTAAACATAAACATATCACAAACAAAAAAAGGTAAAGCTATCCCTGTAACAGGCCGTGAAGGCCCATAGAGCTGAGACGTCGAGGCTCCCACATTTTTAGACAATCGGCTCACAGATGGCGGTGAGGTTGTCAGCCTTACACACCGGCTGCATTCTCCAGGAAGATTCCTGGTACTCATTTCTGTTAGAGGCTGAATCAACCCCAGGGTCATAGTGCGGCTGGAAGGTTTAGGTCAATTGAAAGACTTCTTGGCGAATCGAACCCGCGACCTTCCGACTTGGAGCATGCCTTAACCAACCACGGTACCGCGTGCCACATCAGAAATAGAAAGCGTGTAGTTATGTCCCTAAGGATTCCACTGTAGGTACTTAGCGGAGATCACTTGGAGACAAATACAACGAGAACGATGCGTGATGAATGGATTCTGAGATCTCCTGGCAGTCTCTCTGCGAGGCGAGTTACCGCGGTGTCACCTAACAGCCGTGTCACAGATTGCCGACCGCTGAATCAGCGACTCCGTCCTACGATTCGGGCATTTCCTCGGTCCAGACGATAAAGCCGAGACTAGTCACTGCTTCACAAACAGACGTGAGGTAACGCGACTCCAGTCCGGTAAGTTAAAAAGAAGTTTGCCGGGTCGTATCATCAGTGGGCGGATGTTATGAAAGGAATTCAGGGATATTTCGTAGCATTTACCATGCAAGTCTACGGAAGGTGCCATATGGCGCACATACCTGCAGATGATGTGCCTAGTTCTTGGGGGAAACCCAAAGAGCCGTTGCTAGAATACGAGAAAACTCTTTTTCCAAGATACGTAGAAAACCTCCCGTTTATAGGATCAAAGGGGAAAATTCCCTCTTAGCTACAATACGAGGAAAAACTACCCCCTTTGCTGCAATACGAGTAAAACTTCTGCCGTTGCTACGATACGAGAAAGACCACCCGTTGCTAGGATACGAGAAAGAACTTCTCGAAATACGATATCAAGAAAACCACCAGGTGCTGGGATAAGAGGAACAACTGCCGTTGCTGCGATACAACGAAAATATCCAGTTGCTAGGATACGAGGCCCCGGCCAGTTGAAACCCAAGGGAAACAGCCCTTCGTATGTGTCAGATATCAGAGTGGCTCCCAGAGCTGGCCTGCATGCCGTTGCGAAGGGGAGGTATATCTGCCATCGGGAATCGAACTGCGGTCGTCAGGCTCGTAATCTAGTCACTATACTGACTGAGCTACTCCGGCTTCTGATGATGATACAGAGGTGCTCACAGCCTTGCTACCTTGTTGTTTTTCCTTTTTCTCTTGATTTCCTTCAGTCTCTCTTTCCTGTATGTTTCTTCGTGCATTGGGAAGGCTCTGTCTGCCCCGCCGGATAGGCAACCCGATGCAGTCTGAATGCGCTCACTGCTGAATCCAGAACTGCATCAGCCGACGTCACATATAAACAGGAATCGATGTAAAGAAATGTTTCTTCAGCCGGCCAACATATCGACTGGTGCTGCCACTGCAGCTCTGTATGATGTCACCGACCCTGTGACAAAACCCAGCTGCGCAGGCCCGTAACAAAAACAAAAGATGGATGCGCTTTTAGTCGGTCAGTGCGAGAAGTGGCTGAGAGCTGTCAGATGGGATTGTCTTGTCAGACAGTTCGTAGTGACGCGGTTTATGCCTCATTACCATTGTTGTAACATACACTTGCTCTTAAAGTAACAGCTTTTCTGTGAAACTGATGGTATGGTGGCAGAACCCGAAGGTTCAACACCGCTAATACCGAAGCCCGCCACTGGACACGATCCTGAGCCAGTTACATCCACTTCCCATCCTCACAGCCCATTTCCCTAAGATCCATCTTACTAATTAAGTCTGTTGTAACAGTGCCCGAAATTTTTTTTCGCCTGACGTGAAGACGGAGGCAGCAGGTCCTCCGAAACTTCCTCACATCCTAAAGATAATTTGGTATGAGCCGCAGGTTTCTTGCTGTGTGAGGGTGTGAGCCGTATCGAAAGGAAACTGCTTGTATCAACATCCATAGCTCGCAATTGGAAAGTGTGGTTTTATTGTGGGGAGCGCTAGGGTGGGGTGGGGTGGGGGGCCTGTAAAACCAACGCCATGTGCTTCTGTTTTACGAGCTGTGTTCTCCTCTGTTACGTTTTGTCAACACTCTGAGAGGGAACTTAACGACCATCCGTAGGGTCACGAGAAATAAAGGGCACAGACCGTTTGCCTTAGAGATTCAAAAGTATGATCGTTCGTAAACTCACATTTTTAACGTAAAGTTTCCCCTGTGCTTAACTAATTAAGCACTACGCCATGAAGGCGTATGGGGGAGTGGAGAGATCCACGTTTTCTTGAGATCGGCACTAGTTGGAGGTGAGTGGTAAACTTCACGCTCCGGTCGCTTTACCCCCGGGAAAGAGCCCCCGGTACCCATTGGATAGGAGGTTGGGTGGGCCCCAGAGCCGGTCTGGACGCCGCGGGGAGGAGACAATTCTTGACCCTACCGGGACTCGAACTCCGACCCCTCGGTCGTCCAGACCTTAACCAGTCGCGACACCGACTCCGCTCTCAGAATATCTAATGTATGTGTCGGGATTCGAACCAAAGCGTTACCGCTAAATTTATTTAACGACGTCATTATTGCAGGCTGTATGACGTCTAATGATTGGAGGATCGTACCTGGTGCAGAAGGAAGCGGTCGTGGACTAATTTAAGGTAAAAGGCCGGAATTTATCTGGCGGGACTGAGGAATACCATGGCGGCTTTAGTGAGGTTTCTCGGTGTTTCGGCCCAGATTCGAACATGCCATCTTCCGAAAATGCCAACAAGGCAGAAGCTATACTGTTTAAAAGCCAATTTGCTGAGTACCACTGAATTAACCTGCACACATGGGCGCCTCTAGGGGTGGGGAAGGCGACACAGGCATCTTCTCCCCCCTCCGGATTAAAAAATCGAAACATTAGGACATATTCCAAGTATTAATAGTAAGAATTAAAATTATGTCTGAATTTGGCGTTATCTGTGAATAAACAAACTTACAAATCCTGAGCGATTCGTTGAAATATTCTTCCGTGGCCTGGGCATGAATGTGTGTCGATATTTTTTGGAAAAAAGAAAAAAACTTCTGACAGTGCCCACGCCAGCGAAGTTTTGTAGATGTAGGCATGAATGACACATTTTCCCCGATTAACCCTATCTGTATAAGAGCCCTGCTGACTAGTCTACATTTTTACAGAAATAATAAATAATTTTATGATGGGAAACCTGCAGTTTATGTTGTGATCACTTCACCGTAAGGAATGTCTGCCGTCTCAGGGTACAGTGAGAACAGCTTGTCTTACGAACGGGGTAAACTGAATAGAACTGTTGGGTTCTTAACATTCAGTCGCCAGACAATCATAAGGCAGGGAGCAGCAACAAGGCATTTTAACTACCATGTGAAGAGGTAAAGAGGTCTCTAATTGTCCGTGATGAGTGAAAAATCCTGGCTAACAAATAGAGAACAGGAGTCAGTACGGTGACTAGGCTACGGGGTGGACGACTCAGGAAACGGGGTTCGATTACTTGCAGGGGTAAGATATTCTTCTACACCAAGGCGTAGGTGGGTGGACAGTATTGAAATGGATCTCAGAGAGACAGGATGGGATTGTATGGTCTGGATTGATCTGGCTTAGGATAGGGACCAGTGGAGGGCTCTTGTGAACACGGTAATGAACCTTCGGGTTCCATAAAATGCTGGGAAGTTCTTGAGTAGCTGAGATTTGGCGGCTCCTCCAGAAGGGCTCAGCTCCATAAGTAAGTAAGAGAATGACGGAAAAGTACGCAAATGGTGGCGAAGGAAACGTTTGCATGTCCTTGTTTGTCCTGCATAAAGAAGTGATTTGTCACATGTGATTTATAGGTTTGGTTGCTAGGGGTCAGCACCTAATTGCCCGCGGGGTGCACTAGCCTCTTCATGGGTCACGTCCCATTTCCGGCGCCTTTATCAGTGATTGTCGCGAATGTTTGTGCTTCTCATCGAGCAGAAGAGAAGAACGAATCAGATTTATATTGTCTGTTCGGTTTCAGCTTCAAGAACGTCAGTAGCGAGGCTGTAGGCCTGTAGCGTCGGATGATACGTGAATGGGGAAGGATTCGGAAGGAAGTGGTTGTGACCTGATCGAGGCATTATCTTAACATTAGCCTCAACAGAAAGGCTGGTATTACCAATGGGAGGAATGTACAAAGTACGCCTTTCAGACGGCCTCAGCTGTCATGATATTGTCACGTGACTATAGACGGGGTTTGGATTGGTGAATGGATTTATTAATCACTATACCACACGACTCGAAAATATAATTAATTACAGCGCCATCTCTTATATCCACACTTTATAAAACAGTGCTTCAAGCAGTAAATCTTCTCCAGCCTGCAATGTCTTCACTAGTCGTTTCCTGTTAACGGTTTCTAACAGTGGAGTTTCTTTAGCTTCCGCGATCACTCCATTCTCTGCTGGCCACCGTCTCAGAACTGAACTAATCTCCAGACTGGTCCCATTGATAACCTTTCGGGACGGACCACCTAGAAAACAAAGCTCTTCAATTTTGAGTCCATGTTTACCGCGCTGTTACGTAGCAACGGTCGCGGCGCGGACTACAGGAAACATCAATTCCATTGTTGCGTTCTTGTATGTTGCGGACGTTACTTAGCAACGGCAGCTGTCATACATACCAAATTTCATGACATTCAGTTCAGACATCAAGTAATTGCTTTAATAATTTGAGAGTGTGAAGTGTTGGTATTACTGATGGGAAGGATTTATGAATTAAACCACAGAGCCGGGATAGCTCAGTCGGTATGGCAGTGGGCTACCCAGCTGGATGGCCTAGGTTATATTCCCTGCAGGGGCGAAAAATTTTTCTCTTCTTCATGACGTCCTAACTGGCTCTGGGACGCGCCAAGCCTCCTATTAAATGGATACTGGGGGTAAAGCGGAAGGGGCGTGAAGCTGGTCACTCACATCCATGTAGTGTCGAGGTCAAGCATGGTGGAGCTATACCTCTACTTCTCCACATGTCTTCATGATGTGCTTAATTGCTGAATTAATTAATCACGTGTACGGATTTACATGTTTTGTCTGAAGGGACAGGATAACCACGCTAATCCTCAGGATAGTTGGTGCCTCGGCCGAGATATGAACCGAGCACGTCTTGAATACGAGTTTAGAGCGCTGCTAATTACAGTTGTGGCTCTTGTTTTGTATTGGTGTGAAAAGTAGTCTCTGCTCATAGAGGCAGAACACAGACCGAAATGTTCGTGAGCAGGATACTGAGGAGAATATTCGGACCTAAGTGATTTGAATGCATGAAACAAGAGTGGCTGAGACATTTGGGGGGTGGGGATGCTAGGCGGTAGAAGGAAAGTATGTAAGCCCGCGACTGCGATGGCTAGAAGATGGGGAGAATGATTTACGAGAGCCGAAAGTGAAGAGATGGAGACAAATAACAGTGAGAGAAGAATGGGGCCCTGTTGTAAAGGGGGCAAAGGTTCTTAGAGGACCATAGAAACAGTGGATAGCATCAAGATATTCAATTATAGTGATTAATGAACTGTGAAGAGATGTTGAAGGAAGTACGGCCTGTGGAAAATCACGAGAAACCCCAATCAGAATATCCGGTTCTCTGGCCGAGATTCGAACCAAGTGCCTCGTGAATACAGGTCGGGAAGTTTTATCGCTCTCTGCGATGGACTTGTGTCATTCTTTTCCGAAATGTAAGATGGGCTCATTCTCGCTGGAGAAGGCGAGCGCTTGCTATCAAGACGACATCTGGTGTAAGGCGCCAGACGTCCACGGTTTCCTCTGTTGCCCCTGCAGACCAGGGGGAACGAGGCAGGCAATTCGCCTTACATGAAAGTTGGAAACGAAAACCCGAATAAAGAATTGGCACGAAAACTCTCTGTATATTCTTTAGGACACCCATTTTCACCCCTACCGCGCCGTTTCATTTACGGACGATGTGTTTATAGACTACTGAAACTGAATCAGAATAGTGTGACGGAATATGATCCATTGCTAGGTAACGTGTCGCTAAACACATACTCGTGGCAACGAATACAGGTAACACTAGAACAACTGCTGTTTCTATGCAACACCCGGTAAACACGTTCCCCCTTAAGCGCATGACAACAATAGGGGGTCCATTGTTATAACAATACGCGATGAGACTGGTATATTTGCTCAAAGCAAGAACTGTGGAGCAAGAGAAACAGCCGTTGCTAGCGAACGGCTCTGAATCAACATTCGTTTTTAGGCAACCGCTCGGTAAACACGTTCCTTCGGTAGCGGATACGCATGTAACAACAGAGGAATTGTTGGAAACGGTATTTTCTACTCGGTCCGTGCAAAGGGATTATAAGAAAGACAACTGGAGCATCCGAGTCAGTTCTATAAGGGAGGCTGTGAGGAACACGCAACACGCAGTTGGAGGGGAGCCGCCGTTCAGAGAGGACCTGAGCGCGTGAAGCTGAAGAATTTCCACTGTTATAAGCCGTTACCAGGGAATGGCTGGTGAAGATACAGCAGGCTGGAAAAGACTTAGTGTGTTGTGTGATGATTTGTAAAGTGTGAGGATTACCGGTGGCGCTGTAAATACTTGTAGTTCGGAGTCGTGTGTGCAAGTGGTTAATAAATCCAATATCCAATCCAAAACCCCGTCTAGCGTCACTCCGTACTACGTGACGGTAGTTTCTTTTTTGATTGGTGGGGAGGGGGCTTGAAAACATGTAAATCTGTCAAAATATTTTGGTGAATTCTTTTCACAGGCAGTCACAGTACTTTCTTACATGTGTTACGCATGTACATGATAGTATAGAGAAAAATACAACAAAACACGTGGGCAGCTGATACTTCGGAGAGGTTATCGATGTGACTAAGTCACAAGGGGCAAGGAATGCGCAGATGTTTGTGAGTGGCCATGTAGGGTTATTGTAATTGAACACTTCTTAGAATGTATTGTGAGTAAACCAAAAGGAAACGACAAACAAAGTTAAATATATTATTGGGCCCCGACATAGCTCAAGCGGTTAGTCGTTGGCTTTCCACCGCGGCGGCCCTGGTTCGATCCCTGGTCTGGTCAAGTGGGATTTGTGGTGGACAAAGTGGCGCTGGGGCAGGTTTTCTCCGAGTACTTCGGTTACCCCTGCCAATCTCCATTCCACTAATTGCTCCACAATCACCCTCACCTATCATCTGGGGCTGGTACAATAGGCCAGAAGTGGCCGCAGTACAAGGGACTTAGTCCCACTCCACTAGCAATAAAAAAATAATAAATACATTATTGGAAGCATTAACTCAGAAGTTTTTTTTAATCAACCTGTGAGTCGTCACGGAGTAGAGACAACTCATTCGGTATAGCGACGGGCTATAGGTTGGACGACCGGGGTTCGTTCCCGGTAAGGGAAAATTTTTTCTCTTCTCCACAGCGTCAAAACCGACTGACGGACCCACCCATCCTCCTCTCTAAGGGTACCGGGGGTAAAGCCGCCGGGGCGTGAAGCTGACTACTCACCTCCATCTATTGTCTATGTTAGGAATGGTGGAGCTATCCTCCATTCCCCTATACGTCTTCATGGTATAGTGTTTGACTACGTAATTAAGCGCAGGGACAACTTTACTTTTTTTTTTTAAATTCATAGGTGTTCAATGTGGGCTCGACGGGTAACCCTGAGCCCATCCGAACGATTTGTGAACTGGTCTCGTGCCTTGCGTGAAGCACATGATTCAGGGGGCTCCAGCCTCATATGGGGTCATCCGGAATTGAACCCGAGACTGAGATTCTAAAAGCCAAAACTTATGACACCGGAACTCATTATCCCGTGACTTGTGATCATACTATGTAGTTGATAAAACGTCATTAAATGATCCGTGTTTCTATATATATAGTTTTTGTGTGTCTCACTCTGTGGTCAGCACAGGATGTATGAATGAGGGCACGCCATGTCAAATGGAGAATTCCTGGAACCGAGAGCCATATTTCATAGTCGCCAAAGTGTGACCTCCATATACAGACTTCACGTTTCCAGCAAGAACAGTCTAAGTCGCTTGATACCGAAGTGACATATCTAGAGTCCAGCAGTGATTTTATGAGCCCTTGTATCAGCGCACTACACCTCGAAACAGCACTGGCCGACAGCCACATCACGTATCAATTCTTTCTGCCTGTATACACTCTGACCGTTGCAAGTTTCCGACTGCCCAAGCGGTCAGTCGCTGGCTTCCCACCGCGGTAGCCCGGGTTCGATCCCGGGTCTGGTCAAGTGGGATATGTGGTGGACAAAGTAGCGCTCGGGCAGGTTTTCTCCGAGTACTTTGGTTTCCCCTGCCAATCTTCATTCCACCAAATTCTCCATTATAATAATCACCAGGGGCAGGCTACAATAGGCCAATCAGTGGCCGCCGTGCCGAGTGGACCCAGTTGGACTCCACCCCCTACTAAGCGAATTTAAAAAAAAATATATTCCGGCTGCTTGCCACAACATTTCGTCGCCTGGGTACTGAAATTTGCTATGTCCATCAAAAACGGGGGTTCGTAGATTAGGTTTGAAGTCAGAGAATCAGCTGCAGTTTAAATGTGACTTGGAACAAAACATATTGTAGCATGGACATCCGTTGCTATGCAACAGGCGAATGAACAACGGTGCTATGCAACTCGTTTCTATGCAGTGTATCGGTAAACACGTTCCCGCGGCAAGGAAACGGTGTTTTATACTCGGTCGGTGCGATGTGGATAAAATAAGATAATTGGGGCAACGAGTCAGTTGAGCTGTGCAAGGAAGTCTGAGAAGATAGGATCTGAGTGCGTGCAGCTGAAGACTCTCCATTGTTGAAAGCCGTTGCCAGGGAACGGCTAGAAGAAAGGCTTAGCTGGTGCTGTGGTGAGATCAGCGACAGGGCTGTAATTGCTTGTAGTTCAGAATGGCGCGTATAAGTGGTCAACAGATCTATTCACCAATCTGTACCCCATCTACAGTGACTCACGTGGCGGGGGCAGCTACACTAGACAATTACCGCTGTCTCTTTTAGCTCTAATAACACAATATAAGAAATATTCTCGGAGGTTAGCAATTGGCATCTGAAGGAACGGAAATGTGGCGCGCTCTGTGTCAGCGCTTGGAAGGGGTGGGGTGGGGTGCGTTTGTGTGGGAACACTGCAGGAATGAGTTACCCACAATGCGCTTGGCCTGTACGCGTCTCCTAATCTTATCACTTCTACTTTACTCTTCTTTTCCCACTTTTTGAGTATTAAACGAAATTCCCACGGTGCCGTACCTTACTGTAGGGTTTCATAGTTAAGTAATTCGCTTCAGGGAACTGAATCATAGTGACTGATAAGCTTTGGGGTAGCGCAGTCGAGTGTGGGGCATTTGAAATAATTTTTATAAGTAACAGGATTATGAAAATTATATAATGAAGATATTACTAATTCGTAATCTCCAGAACATATAATTAGGACGATCAAATCGAAGAAAATAAGATGGGCGGTACACGTAGAAGTATGAGGAAGACGAGAAATGCGCATAGTATTAGGGCAGAATACTGAAACTGGTGATACTTAATAAAGCATTGCATCCTCAAGACGTATGGGGAGTCGGGGTATAGCTCCACACATTCTTAACCTCGGCGCTAGATGGAAATGACAGGTCAGCTTTACGCCCCGGCCGCTTTATCCCCGTACCCATTGGATAGGAGGTTGGGTGGGCCCGAGATACGGTCCGGACTGTGTGAATACAGTAATGAAGAGTTCAGTACACGGGAAGAATGTGTTGGATAGCTGAGAATCTGTTAGCTCTTCCCGAAGAAGTATGCCCTATGGAGGCCGCGCCAGAGCTCAAGTGGTTAGTCGCTGGCTTCCCACCGCGGCGGCCCGGGTTCGATCAAGTTGGATTTGTGGTGAACAAAGTGGTGCTGGGGCAGGTTTTCTCCGAGTACTTCGGTTTCCCCTGCCAATCTTCATTCCACCAATTGTTCCACAATCACCCTCACCTATCATCTGGGGCTGGTACAATAGGCCAGAAGTGGCCGCAGTACAAGGGACTTAGTCCCACCCCACTAGCAATAAAAAAAATGCCCTGTGGAATTAAGGGTCAATATCAGACTCTTTTGAACATTGTAATGAACCTTCGAGTTTCACCGGGGCGGGGGGGATTCTTTACCAGGTCAATAATTTGAAGGTGGTCATTTTGAACTCCCCATTTGGCTATAATAATAATAATAATAATAATAATAATAATAATAGCTATAATAATAATAATAATAATAATAATAATAATAATAACAACAACAACAACAAGAACAACAATGTTACTTTAGTAGCAGTAGCAATAGTAATGTTAGTGTATCACATATAAACGAGAAAAACGTATAGAAGTTTTGCCAGAAATCCTTAAAAAGAGACGCCATTTGGTCGGAGGCATAAATGGGAGGATAATATTAAAATGGGTATTAAAGTAGGGAGGGTATGGATTAGATTCATCTTCCTCTGGAACAGTCCAGTGGCAGACTCTAATGAACTTGGTAATGAATCATTGGGTTCCAGAAAATGGGAGGAATTCTTTGACCGTCTCAGTCGGTCTGATGGAGACTGTTCAAGAAACAGCGTACAGAGAGAGTTAGGGGGTAGTGACAGCGGCACAACGCACCCACCGCTGTAATGCAGTTTGCCTGCACGAAGCATAGCCATCAGCATCGTCTCGTATTACTCACTGCAAGTCTGTCAATACGAAATGTATTTGCAAAGCTACACTGGAGGGCCCCTCGCTGTGTTAACAAGCTGGCTGGAGCCCGGAGGGGGCAGATAAGCACAATCTCCATGCAGTATCCACATTGCAATCAGAAAACAGACTCCACGTTTGCCTTCTCAATCTTCAAGACTTGCGAAATGTATTCATTTGTTTCAAATTCAACAATATATCTCTCTAAGCAAATTCGGATAATATTAATCATTTTATTTTTTGTAATCTCAGTGTTTCAGATTACACGCACATCCACGTCATTACTGATAGTGAAAAATGTCTAGAATCTATAACTCTGCAAGTCCTTTTGTTGGATCTTGGCCGCTTTTTCAGTTTCTTAATCCTAAACACAGTCGGTAGGACTCTTTGGAAGGGGGGGTCAGCCCGTCCTAAGGCCCCTACCTACACACGGGACAACACAAACAGAATAAACTCAGATATCCATGCCTTGAGTGGGATTCGAACCCACGATTCCAGCGTCCGAAGACAGTTCATGCCTTAGACCGCGGCAAAATGTCCAGAATTGTTTTAGTTATCTGAGGACAGACGTAACAAACCTTTGTGATAATACTGAGATGTATATTTCTAAAGCGTTCTAATTTGACTTACACAATTAATTTTACAGGGGTCGCTTGAAAAGTGTTAAACCATTTCAGAAAATGATCGCAAATATCTTAATTTACGCACAGACTATGGGGAAGTGTCTCAGAACTGAATAATCGTGTTTCAGTATTTTTCGCCAAATGGCGCTTGTAAAAATGCATACAAAATTTTTGACATTTTCTCTGTAATTTTGTGCCGAGCAGCTTTCTGAGTTATGATTACACTGTATAACTCGTATGCCAGTGTCGGAGTGCTGTAGGCGCAATATGCCTTCTGCATTCATCCACTCACCAACATCACCATGAGCTTGTTGCTCCCCTTGTTATGGAGCCCAAAGTTTGTTGCTGTGTTCAAGAAAATACCAGTCATTGGACGCTATCCCTAGCCCACCCTGCCCTTTTATAGCACATTTATATTGGATCTGTTTTAATATTATCATTACACTTACGCCTATTTATCCTAAACTGTGTCTTACCCTCTGCACCAAGTATAATTAGAATGATCAAGTCAAGGAGGATGAGGTGGGCAGGGCATGTAGCATTAAAGGGGGAGACGAGGAATGCATCTAGGGTGTTGGTGGGAAAGCCAGAAAGAAAGAGACCATTGGGAAGACCAAGGCGTAGGTGGGTGGACAGTATTGAAATGGATCTTAGACAGATAGGATGGGATGGTATAGATTTGATTGATCTGGCTCAGGATAGGGACTAGTGGAGGGCTCTTGTGAACACGGTAATGAACCTTCGGGTTCCATAAAATGCTGGGAAGTTCTTGAGTAGCTGCAGGATTGGCGGCTCCTCTAGAAGCGCTCAGCTCCATGAGTGAGTGAGTGAGTGAGTGAGTAAGTAAGGTATCTTACCGTGAGGTTTCTTTCTGCAGATTTTATAATTTCTGCCATGCGCGCCTGACGTTTATTTGCCGACGCTGACTTGTGTAAGACGTTTCTCCTGTTCTAGGCAATGATATATTTTTGTGAAAGAAAAATATTCGGCGCAGGAAGCGAGTTTCGAAAAATATTTATTTTGATATAAAACTGGTACAATAGAAAGTCGTTCTTTTATTTTGACAAGTAAATATGTATTTTTTTTTTACAAAATAGCATTTCTCTTAATAATTATTATGAAGTATAAAATATATGATGAACACTAATATAAATGCACTTTTACTACACTTGAAACATACAGAAATAACCGTGAATAAATATAAATATATAACGTTATTTTATCAATAACATTTTGAAATAGTCAGATCAATATTTATTCAAAACCCATTTACACCAATCTTCATGTAATTATTGGTGATAAAGTGATATCTGTGAAGTGCTGTCAGTAGTTCGTTCTAAAGGCTGATAACAACCCTCTAAGTTCCATTATATTGTATTGTAACAAGTGTTGTTAATATCAACAAGGAACTACTGACATGCCTTCTCATGTAATATGAAAATGTATTGAAGCATATCACTATGATAAACTAGAATGTCATTTTAATTGTATTTAATATTTTATATACAAATATGAACAAAAATATTTCTCCGTGAGAAAAGTTGTTTTTACAAGTAAGAATTCTGAGTTACTGATCTTGGTAAGCTTTCATAATCCCTCCTTTTGCTCTCTCTGGAGCATGGGGCATCTGTGAAACAACTAGTTTCTCTTCAGTTCCTTAATTAGACGATAGGACTCCTTGGACGGGGGATCAGCCCGGTCACAAGGCCACTACCTACACAGGGCAACACAAATACATAACAAATGTAGACAGACATCCTTGCCTCGAATGGGATTCGAACCCACGATCTGAAGTGTCTGAGCGGGCGAAGATTGTTCATGTCTTAGACGCGCGTGACCACTGATCGGCGTGTGATAATTACTGATGTAATATTAAGTGTTACTGTACCGCTAATAACGTGGTCATTATCTTTGTGACCATGCATTAGTGCTGACATTTGATACGGAAATTAAATGTTCTATTGATTATAATTACGTATTGATTCTGCGACGTTTCGCACTGCGTTATTCGTGAACTGAGTACATACGCAATACAGAAGATAATGTTCAGATAATGATAAGGGAGATACAAGTTGCGTTATTTGAAAAAAAGAAAACGACATTTTTAACGATATAAAATACCTCATTTGTTGTGAGATTGAGACTGAATTTTAGATGCAGAAAACATCTTGAGATATTTGAAGGTGCATCTCACCGTTACAGTGGTAGCTTTATATTTACCTTTCACATTAAAAAATACATGGATAATTGATATTACTTAATACAACAAAATCTGTAAACCTCATGTACGGGTTGGTTATAATGTTGCTGGATACCTAAAATTTTAAAGAATAAAATTCTATAACTGTTACATGGTATCAAATTCCATGATATAAAATTTAAATCTGTGAGAAATTATAAAATATATTTACTAACAGTTACAGAATAAAAGATAATTTGGAGATACTTTTTTTTTTTTTTTGGTAAACACTGACAGGACAGAAATTCGAAGTGAACCAATTGCTCTGTTGAATCTTTTAATCAGTACTTGAATTTAAAATCAGGAAGTTGCAATCCCTATTTCCTGTGTTCATATATGTAATGAAAATAAGCACATAACAGCCAGTCCCTCGTGACATGCGCGTTCATTTAATGCCATCAACTAAATTACACTGATTTAAATTAACAGCACCCGCTCCAATAGAGTGCTTGCTGAGAATGGAGGCGAGATGGAGGAGTAGACCATTGTGTGCGTTTGCGCAGTAGTAGTGCGAAAGGAGAAAGGGGGGAAATTACGTCCCATATTTCAGTTTCACTCTCTGCGACTTGTTTTTCAACACAACTGTCGCACAAATAGAGGAATATCTGTACTATAATATCTCTGTTGATTTTTCTTATTTTTGCCAACGTTAAGACGTTTGAAATCAATACAGAGCCATCAGAACGCGGTAGAGTAGTGGTTCAGGGGCTACGCTACATGCCGGAAGGTCGCGGGTTCAAGTCCCGATGAGGTCATTGGATTTTTTTCAGTTGACCTAATCCTTCCAGCCGCAGTAGGCCGTGGGGTTTACTCAGCCTCTAACCGAAATGAGTACCAGGAATTAAATAAATAATTTTCCTGGGAAGTAAAGTGCGGCCGGCGCGTAAGGCTGACAACCTTACCGCCATCTTTGAGCCGACTGTCTAGATAATGTGGGACCCTATGGGCCTTCACGGCCTGGTACAGGGATAGCTTTATTTTTATTGAGCTATAATATTCGTACGCATGAGGGGGTAGGAATTATACAGATGGTCTTCATCCCACGTTTTTAAAATATCTGAATTAAATTTTACTTATCTAATATTGTAGACAGTTTCATGTTTACGCAGTTTACACTTGTCAACCTCAGTACCCGCTCCACAGGCTGCATATCATCACACTCATGTACACTTTCAGCAGAACCGTGTTCTGTTTATGTTGAAAGCAAAACGAAGATCAACTGGAAGGATATTAAAACCCAAATCCTTTTTTGTTTTCCCCCCCCCCTCTTTGTTTCTCTATTTCTAATTGCTTCCAGCCCTCACACCCTCTTTATGTAGAACGTGATGAATGATGACGTCAGAGTAATGGCGGCGGTCTGTTTTATGTACAGACACGAGCCAGAACCTCTGTACAGTCTTATTAAAAACTAGAGACAGTATGAATAAACCCGTGGTTTACATCTGAAGTCCTATATTCATATTCGAAGCGTTTCACTTCATTTGCACGTGCTGATACACCGAGTTTAACCCTTCTTTAATATTCAGCGTAATATATTTTTTATTTGTTATTTATTTAATGACACTGTCAGACTGTACGGTGACGGCTGAATGTACCAACGAGGATGATGTAGCGGTACTTGGTTCCAGTCTCGGCTGAGACATTGCCTATCGTGACTTGATGTATTCGTGGTTTTGCTCAGTACCCCAGGTAAATTCTTGGACAATACGCCGACTGGACCACGACTACTTCAGTCCAAATAATTTACAATTCATCGACGCCATACTGTTTGGGACAGTGACGGCAGCGCTAAATGTACAACAAATTAAGCGAATAATTGAAGAAAAGTCGTATAGTCCGTTAAAATTCAAACGACGTTTCGGAGGTACATTTCACCGCTATCTTCAGGGTCGAAGAATAAGCTAAGCGAAGGCACCGGCGTGAAATGACATGACACTCAGAGCTCATGTTCCTTCGAGCTACCTGCTTCATGATGGTTTCATGCTTGGCTCATCCTTTGACCTTGAAGATGGGAGCGAAATGTACCTCCGAAACGCCAAGATTCGAACCGGGCACCTCTAGAGCGTTACCGCTGTGAGAACTGCATGATATCACCATGTCCACTAAGGCTCCACAGAAGTAGACTGTCGAGATATACCACCAGTGGAGTGTCTCGGCGTTGAACTTTTATCAAGCGGTCCACGCACTTCAAATGAAATGGCTATTGACTCTATGAAGCGAGAAAGAGAGTGAGAACAAAGTTGGGGGGGGGGGGGAGAGTGGGGGGGGGGGGAGAGACACATATTTGCAGGAGGGGTATAGAAAAGTGTTCCTTGTCTGAAGGTGCCTAGTCAGTGCACATTCGTTTTCCTGGTGGGGGTACTTCTGAGTTAGGGTAAGGCGTTGGGAAGTGAAGAAGCTAGATGTTTAAGAAGTGGACTTTGTTATGAGCAGAGGAAGTTGGGCAGGGTCTTTATTGCGTATGATCGGATTTTTTTATATTAATGTTGGAAGGGCTGCATTAGAACGAAATTTTGTTGTTACCATTGGGAGCTACATGTGAAGCAAGCAGTGCAACGTGGAATTTGGACAAGAACTCGGTATTTTCCCTAGGACCGAGGAAAATCAAGGAAAATCTTGGAGTTGGCCGGTGGGAAGACCATCCGGATGTAAACTGACGTATGGTTTCCGTAATATATAAATATTCAGTTCGTACCTCACAGAAAACGCGGGTATCAAGAGTTCCGAAGAATGCTGTTATGAATCATCAGTTGGCGAAACGTCTTTAGAGAGCGCAGAGCTCAGGTTCGGCTGTTGCGTCATTAATGGTGATATGACACCGTACACTCCATTTGAAGGTATTTGAACGTATGCCTCTTTCTTCGTAATCAAGTATAAGCCATGCAAGCCGTAATCATAATCAGTTTGTTGCTTGCAAGACTTGCTCTCACACCCTGAAGATGTAAGCAGTACGTGCCTCCGCAAAGCACGTAAACTTTGACCGAACTACGTATATGGTGTTACATCGCAGGAGGTATTATTAACCCGGTACTGCAGTAACCGTCAACACAAGCTACAGGAATTATGTTTACTTTTATGTCAGCACGAAATTAATTCCAACACAAAACAGGATGCAAGAAGTACTCACAACAGCATGCAAGAAGTAAAACAGGATGTAGGAAGTGCACACAATAGGATGCAAGTAAAACAGTCAAGAAATACAACAAGATGTAGGAAGTACACACAACAGCATGCAAGAAGTAAAACAGGAAGTAGGAAGTATACACAACAGTATACAAGTACTCACAACAGGATGCAAGAAGTAAAACAGGATGTAGGAAGTACACACAATAGGATGCAAGTAAAACAGTCAAGAAGTAAAACAGGATGTAGGAAGTACACACAACAGGATGCAAGAAGTAACACAGGATGTAGGAAGTACACACAATAGGATGCAAGAAATACACAAAAGGATGTAGGAAGTACACACAACAGGATGCAAGAAGTATGGATGTGAAGAATGTTGGTATGAACTTGATAATACAAATCGATCACAATTTTACCACCATGAATCAAATATCTGACACCACTACCGCGACGAGTCTTCTTTTAAATCTACATTTTAATTTTACTGCATTCATGTATCGTGAAACATTCAACAGCGTCAGCAGTAAGTAAATACCCCTGAAGATGGTGATGTTTCGGTCGACATGCAGGGTGGAATTAATATTTTATTACAGACATTCGAAATACACGAAATTTGAGGCTCTCGCAGTGGTGACCGTCTTCTGGGACGTGACGCCGTGTATTCTGGTATATAGGTACCGACGTCTTGGAAGAAACTGCTGCCTTCATATTAAGGGCTAAGCTCTACCAGACTACACGGCGCCACGTCCTAGAAGGAAGTAATCTTAGGAGAGGTTTAGATGTTAAAGAGTGAGAATCCTGGAATTCTCCATACGTTTCTGGCAGAAGCTAATACACGAAAGTAATGCTTTGAAGTAGCCTTGAGTACTCTGATCCATCACCACATCGCAGTCATCAGAAAAGTATATACGTTCACTTTAAAACAAACATAACTTATATTTGATCCTTATGGAAAGTTTCTTCTTGCACCTAAAATAACTTTCATTAAAAACTGAAAAAATACGGAATAAGTGAGGGTTGTGTTATGTTTTAACTGCAAGTATATGTTAAAAGAGAAAAAGACTATTTAAGAGGCCCTACAGTTTGTTTTTCAAGTGGTACACTTCTGCTTGTGGAGTCTCATGATGCAATTTGTGTACTTAACACATACACTTTAGACCACCCCGGTAGAGCACGCCATCTTGTTTTAGGCGCGCGTTAACATTGCCGCAACTTGTACAGACTTGGAAGTAAGTTCTCCGATTTTCCCACATGCAGGCATGCAGACAACATATTCCAACTGTCTTTGATTCAAAATAAACGTTTCATTTAAAAATAAAATATAATATTGAACTGGAATGCAGATACTGTATATAGATACAGAAAAAGGTCGCTTGACACATGAACTGTCTACAAGACACTGTACAGAATTAAGGCTATAAAATATTATGTATAAATGGTATACGTTATATGTATGTATTGTTTTATGTATATGAGGTTGCCTTCCACTGCTTCATAGGCACGCCACGTCATAGCAAATGAGAACGCTACAAACTGACTGAAATATCTCTACTGTGTTAATCTGACTCATTTGTTAATTGCTTGTTTAGTTTCAGATATTTTGGTAAGGTCATTTACTGTCCTAATAATGTCTGTAGAATCTGGTATACATTTTCTTTTTAATCTCTATGCTAATAGTACAAATAGTGTGTAAAGGTTGTCTCTGCTTTAGAAGTTCTGAACAAGACTTTGTCCAAAAGATCTGACACCAATTGTCACTTCATCCTGTCTGTCGCAAAGTCGACACTTCACTTGACACGACACCTTGTATGTCTCAAACACTGACAACTTCAGTTGACACTTGACACAACTGCATCAACTTTCCAACAATTCGTGTCACACGTACGAGTAATTTGACCATGCCGTATCAGCTGAATTCCCAAAAACTGTTGCTCCTCTCTGCTGGAAATATTGTTGGTAACTTGGTAGTGATTGCAGATACTGACCGTGTGGGGCACTCACAGTGGAGTTACCACTTCCCGTAGTGTAATAATTTGGTGTTGGAACCAGGGGAAAACTTTGGTGATACGATAAAGTCGGTGGTGGCGAAGAACCAGACACAGTAGTTGGCACACCCTGATGATATACATCTCTCTCGGTTTTGATAAGGCCTGACGAGGGCTGAAGCTCATGGTATCTGAGTAAGGCTGGTGGTGGCAGAGACAGGGGATCATCAGAGGTATTGTAAGCATACTCCAAGGTTGTATGGGTTGTCTCGTTGCACCGTTTATTATGCTTCATGTGGTTGTTGTTGTTGGATTCTTGAGTTTCACCGGAAGGGTCTTCACTGGGGGGTTTGTGGATGGTCCACAGAGGGTGGGATGGGGGTAGCGAATTGGGATACAGGTAATGTGATTGTTGCGCACCGGGTGGAAGGTACTGGTCGAGCTCGGACCCATCTACTAGAGCTTCATCTTCTTGTATCATCATCGGATCACCGCCGCACGTTAGTTCATCCATGTCTATTCTGCTGAAGTCAATGCTTTGCTGGGAGTGATGACTATGGTGGTTGGAGTGGTGTTCTGTCGATCCTGGCGGGAAAGACACACGAATCTTAAATTCATTGCTCTGGAAGATTAAACCAGTTCAAAAATAGGCAAATGTAATTGAGCCGTCTATGGCTCAGTATTCTCTCGCTGAAACGGCTGTTATCATAGGTTATTCATGATTTTCAAAACTGGACACTTTACTCGTATTTTAATGCTAAACTAAAATTGTTTCCAGCAGATATACAGCCAAGACCCGCTTTATAACCATCAGCGTTATGGAGATCCCCGTTCACGTTAAACAACGATCTTATTTAAAGTTACCGAACCGTGTATTATGTCAGCTTACGATCGATTATATCCTCCAATTTATTCTGTTTTAACTGTGGACTTAACAGGGCATGCGTACAGCAGCTTCCAGTTGTGTACGTAATGGTGGCACTGCCCCCTCCTCCCCCCCGCCTAAATTCTGAGCCCGCTGTAAAGCTGCGTAAATGCAGGATTGCCGGACATGATTTAGTACTACCACATCATATTGCTGATTGAAGCTGTGTCGGTCTGGACAGGAAGATCTGACAACACTGCAGCATTTTTGTGCCTCTCTTGGCACGACACGCCGCTACTCTCTCGCCTTCTTGTTTGAATTCTAGAGTAGTGTTAACACCTGAAGATGCACTTACCACTGGGGCTGAGGTGCAACACTGCAGTGTTGTTGTGCTTCTCTCGCCTTCTTGTTTGAATTCTAGAGTGGTGTTAACACCTGAAGATGCACTTACCACTGGGGCTGAGGTGCAACACTGCAGTGTTGTTGTGCTTCTCTCGCCTTCTTGTTTGAATTCTAGAGTGGTGTTAACACCTGAAGATGCACTTACCACTGGGGCTGAGGTGCAACACTGCAGTGTTGTTGTGCTTCTCTCGCCTTCTTGTTTGAATTCTAGAGTGGTGTTAACACCTGAAGATGCACTTACCACTGGGGCTGAGGTGCAACACTGCAGTGTTGTTGTGCTTCTCTCGCCTTCTTGTTTGAATTCTAGAGTGGTGTTAACACCTGAAGATGCACTTACCACTGGGGCTGAGGTGCAACACTGCAGTGTTGTTGTGCTTCTCTCGCCTTCTTGTTTGAATTCTAGAGTGGTGTTAACACCTGAAGATGCACTTACCACTGGGGCTGAGGTGCAACACTGCAGTGTTGTTGTGCTTCTCTCGCCTTCTTGTTTGAATTCTAGAGTGGTGTTAACACCTGAAGATGCACTTACCACTGGGGCTGAGGTGCAACACTGCAGTGTTGTTGTGCTTCTCTCGCCTTCTTGTTTGAATTCTAGAGTGGTGTTAACACCTGAAGATGCACTTACCACTGGGGCTGAGGTGCAACACTGCAGTGTTGTTGTGCTTCTCTCGCCTTCTTGTTTGAATTCTAGAGTGGTGTTAACACCTGAAGATGCACTTACCACTGGGGCTGAGGTGCAACACTGCAGTGTTGTTGTGCTTCTCTCGCCTTCTTGTTTGAATTCTAGAGTGGTGTTAACACCTGAAGATGCACTTACCACTGGGGCTGAGGTGCAACACTGCAGTGTTGTTGTGCTTCTCTCGCCTTCTTGTTTGAATTCTAGAGTGGTGTTAACACCTGAAGATGCACTTACCACTGGGGCTGAGGTGCAACACTGCAGTGTTGTTGTGCTTCTCTCGCCTTCTTGTTTGAATTCTAGAGTGGTGTTAACACCTGAAGATGCACTTACCACTGGGGCTGAGGTGATGCGGGACAGAAGAGGTTGTGCCTGTCCTTTTGTCACCGCCGCCGTTAGGGGTCGTAGGGGGTGTAGGGGGCCCGTGTGCGCTGTTCGGGGACCCTGATGCGAGGGTCTGTGGAGAGGACTTTCCACCGCTGAGATTACCGTCTTCCTGCTTACACCTGTTCCTGTGAATAATGCAATGCACTCGTCCCCGATCAGAAAATTTTACATTGTATCAACTACATCGATTAAGATATCTTAAGATAAATGTGTTGATGGAAAATTAGGAATGCGTTTTGATGTGATGATTGCATATTTAAAGGTTTCGTATACATGTATATCACCTAAGAATCACGACAGCTCAGTCAGTGTAGTGACTAGGCTACGAGGTGGAGTGAGGGGAATATGAGTTCGATTCCCGGCGGACCGGCTGTGGGGCTCATGCAGCCCCCTCTGCAGTGAGTACTGAGGGCTGTGTCCCTGGCGGCAAAACAGTCGGCCCTTAGACCTGACCTCTCAACTCCGTGTAGTGCCAAGGTTAAAATGCATGGAGCTATACCTCCACTCCCCCACATAATGTCACGGTGATTGATTATGCACAATTACGCTTTGTCGCGTGTCACGTTGATATGACACCAAGTAACGGAGGATGCATCCCTGCAGGTGAATGTGACTCTATACTATCTCACAACAAAGAGAAGGCGAGGCAGTTAACCAAGCCCCGCGTATACAGTGCAAGCTGAAAACGTCGGCATGATTTTCGGGCAGTTTTTACCGCTGCTCTTTATGCACTTAAGCTCACTGTGCCCCTGAACGAATAGCAGAGTGTGCCTAAACTTCTCGTTCCAGGAGGTTCATTGTGATATATTCTGAGTGCTTACCTGAACACGACGCCGTGCGTCTGTTGTTGTGGCGACTGCGCCTGAAGTTGTCTGTGGGGTGACGTGCTCCCTGTGGGGCCAGCCGGGCCGCCCGAACCCCCTTTCAAACCCTTCCGACGTCTCGGCTGGTATTTGTAATCGGGGTGTTCCCTCTTGTGGATCATGCGCAGACGGTCCGCCTCGTCCACGAAGGGCCTCTTGTCCTCGTCGCTCAACAGCCTGTGGGGTCGAGACGAAAGGAGTGAGTGTGCATTGTGGGGCGGGCGGAAGGCAGGAAGGAAACAAAGGAGATAAAAGGGCGAACGAAATTAATGAAAGCTTGAATAAATGAAGGACGATATTATAATTCACCGTTACACACACACTAGGGTTCTCAGTCTTCACTAGTCGTATCCTGGCAACGGATTTATATCAGTCTCAGTATCACTTCAAATCACACGCGAAGTCTTTTTTCACTGCATAATTCCTTTCTTGCCACTGTTCTGCAAGTGTCAATTCAGAAGACTCGTCTCAACTCAATTCTTCTTCTCTCAAGCTCATATCCCTACAGGCTGGCGTCTCGAAACTCGACTCTTCACTTCACTTTATGTTGTTGAACACTGATTTATAATCACTTTGCACGGACCACGCAGAAAACAGCCTCTATTGTTAATGAGGCGTGTCTACTGATCTCTTGCCTAGGAATACAGTCCTATTGCTGGGCTCGTTGGCTATGGCGGGAATGTGTTTACCGAGTCGTTGCCTAGCAATGGGTATACACGTCACAATATCTTTTTGGTACTATGTTACTTTCTGTGTTGAACGAGATCTCTCACTACAGCGATTTTGGTTTTTATTGCATGCTGAAACTACAGCCTAATAACTTTCTAGCGATGACGTAACGATCTACGTCACCGCCTGATGATGACGTAACGTCAAAGATGTTTCAGACGCAGTATAAGCGACTCTGTGTTAGTAGACACGTCATATTTGATCTGCGATTTATTATTGTTGCTATTACAGCGCCACGCAGCGTCAGCAAATAGAACTGTTACAATTTCTCATTGTTTGTGTTGGTCTTGATCTAGCAGTCTGTTTACGCAATAATAAATAAACAAGTTTACAACATTGCTGACGCAAGATTGAAACACACTGTGTAACATTTGACTGTTTCGTCATCTTGGTGGGGAGTTGGTCAACGACGCAGTTACGATCCGGTAGCACTGGGCGCGTTGTTTTGAATTCACATCTGCGCACTAACGAATTAAAATTGAATTCGTGAAGAAATTAAGACAGGGATCTGTAAGGAAAGGGTCATGCCCTAATGAGTTACTATCCCAGCGGCTGCATGGAGGGACTGGGGAATACCAGTAAAGGGAACCTTAGTTAGGATAGCCGGTGGCTTGACAGATTTGAACTGAGTACCTCCCAGGTAGCAGTACAGAACCTTACCGCTGGACCAATTTGCTCGGTGTGAAGACTGAAATATACTGTCACGTGTCCGGGGTTCCGTGACTAATAATAACGGCTTCTGGATTGAATGATTTGATTTAATTAACGCTTTTTCTACAATCACTCTTAATCACCCTCTCGTTGGTGCTTCCACCTTATCGTGGTGAGGGGGTTTGAGTATGCCAAGGACCCTGAGAGCTATACCAGCGGTAGCGTAACTACTGGCAGGGCCTCCCTTGCTGGACAGATCAAAGGGTAGGCATCAGACGAAGAGGGACACCAAAAACCAAAAACTGATGCCGGAAGCAGCGTCATCAGTAGCGACTTGAAGCACAGAGCAAATGATGCTCGAGATGGTTCAAGTTCGTATAGCAACAGGCGTGACCAGAGTGGTTTGAACGGCTGCTGTACTGCGATGTGGAAAGCAAATGGAAAAACTACCACATTATCACTTTTCCTGGATAGTCTCTTTCCAAACACAGAGACACCATGTATGCGAACCAGAAGACGTAAGAAGATGCTGGATGACCTTGGGGACAGAAGAGGATNTGCTCGAGATGGTTCAAGTTCGTATAGCAACAGGCGTGACCAGAGTGGTTTGAACGGCTGCTGTACTGCGATGTGGAAAGCAAATGGAAAAACTACCACATTATCACTTTTCCTGGATAGTCTCTTTCCAAACACAGAGACACCATGTATGCGAACCAGAAGACGTAAGAAGACAGAAGAGGATATTCTCATTTGAAGGAGAAATCCCTAGATCGCATTAAGTGGAGAAACTGTTTTGGGAGAGACTGTGGACCTGTCGTCTGACAGATTACTGATAAAATAAAAACTCTTAATCACAATCAGTTTACAATCAATCTTCAGGACTCACTCCGTTCTCGTTCTAAGAATTTTTTGAACTCCCAACTATTGCTCGCCACTCATTATACAGACTCGGGCCGGACTTCACGGACAACACGTATCAAGAATGCGTGCTTATTGGCCCGTTACCTAGCACTAGGCATGGCGCGAACCACATATAAAACACCTATTCTGTTGTCAGAGTACGTGTCTATTTGACCGTTGCCTAGCACTGGGCATTGCGCGGATGACATAGAAAATACTTCTTCCAGTACCTTTCCCATTGCTGCGTGCACGTATTTCGTGCGTTGCCTAGAAATGAATCTACACGTCACAATACAAAAGTACAATTTTGTCGTTTGTGTGGGTGTGAAACTCGGTCTCTCATATTAAGGGAAGAATAACATTTTATTTGTGTGCCACGCAGGTTGCCTGTTTCTTGTTCCCAAAATGGCGTTATGCTAAGTTTCTAATGCGTAATAACAAATAAGAAGTTCTGGAAGAATGTGTGATACGTACTTTCGGCGGCACGGCGAGGGAACAGAGCGGCCGGCCACCTGTGGCGTCACACTGAGTCTGTCCATCCCCACTGCTTCATTTCCTTCTTTCCTCCCTTTATTTCCTTCATTCCTTGTTACTCAGCTTCATTCTCACCTTTTCTTTCTGTTTACATTTCCTTTAGTTCTTCCTCTTTCTGTCCCTTCTCGTTTCTTCTTTCTTCTTTATTTCCTTCCTTAATACTATTCATTATTCCTGTCTTCCCTTCGTTTTGTGTTTCCCTTTTCAGTCGGTATAGCGACTGGTTACTGGCTGGATGACCGAGGGGTCGGAGTTCCAGTCCCGGTAGGGTCAAGAATTTTCTCTTCTCCACGTCGTCCAGACCGGCTGTGGGGCCCACCCAATCTCATATCCAATGGGTACTGGGGGGCTCTTTTCGTGGGGCTAAAGCGGCAGGGGCGTGAAACTGACCGCTCACCTCCAATTATTGCCGAGGCCAAGAGAACGTGGATTTATACATCCACTCCCCCATACGCCGCCATGGTTTAGTGCTTAATTAGTTAAGCACAGGGGCAACTTTAATTTTACATCATCCATCTCTATATCTTCTTCTTCTTCTTCATTTCTTAACATTTGTTCACACATTCTTCTATCTGCTCTCCGTTCAGCACGTGAGAGGACATGGTAAAATGGTTTTCTTGTGGCTTGCTTTACGATTCTGTCTGTATTGAGACTATAGAGCGCCGAATGGTAGGATCACATGATTAACTGGAAAGGATCTGTAAGGAAGCGGTCGCTATGAAGTAATACTGGGCCCGGAGTTACTCAGTCCATCCAGTCTGTAATCTCGGCTGCGGGCACGTGACCCACTCTGGCCACCCTTCTGCTTACCGAACGCTTTGGTTAACGTTAGAAGTGTAAATATTTAGTCTTTTATGAAATTTCTGGTGGTATGCCTACTACCGTTATTGCTAGGGTCACGCTGTGTCGACATCACACGCGGAGCTTCGGAATATCTCTTCTGGGAAGTGTTCTCACGTAAGAGTTCACCGACGTTTCAGAAGAACACGCTGCTTCAATCTTAACGGTCGGACGCGGCCTACCCTGACTGAGGTGTTTGTGGTTTTTGTTTCAGTCCCTCCAGACAAATGCTGGGTTAGCGTCTAGAGTAAAACCACGTACCTTTCCAATTCATCATTAGTCAACCTTCCGTTCTGTGCTATAGACGCTGACAGCTTCATAGGAACCGGGATAGCTCAGGAAGTCTTGTGAATACGCAGCAGGCTGTCCGACTGACGAATCGGGGTTTGATTCTCGGAGAGGCAAGATTATTTTTCTCCTCTTCTCTGCAGAGCTCAAACGGGCTCTGGGGCCAACCCAGCCTCCTATCCAATGGGTCCAGGAGGCCAATTCACCGGGGGTAAAGCTGCCGGGATGTGTACCAATAACTTCTATGTAGTGCCGAGGTTAAAATGGAGCTTTACCTCCACTCCCTCATGTCCCACGTGACTCATGACCTTAGGAATGACCAAACGCTCCCAGAACCGTCAGGCCATAAAATAATGTCATAAGTCCCGTGGGACTACAAACCAAGAATCGCTGTGCTGGCGAGGGCCAGCATAATTGAACAGTTTAAAAAGTGAACTTCTAAATAGTGTATATAAATTCAGTTCGCACCTCACAGGAAACACACTCCGTCACCATAACAAAGCCCAACCGGTTAATGCTGTTCAGGGAAACAGTCGCTGTTTGTTGTGAGAACCATACGGAACACACAAATACACTGTGTGGGCAGAATATACAGCAATTCAGGCCGTACCTCACAGGAAACACATTACGTCTCCGCTACAAAGCCCAACCGGTTAATGCTGTTTAGGGAAACAGTCGCTGTTTACTGTGAGAACCATACGGAATACACAGATACACTGTGTGGGCAGAATACAAAGTTTTAGTACGTTAAAGCCTTCCTGGCTGAATTGTGAAATAATCCGCACAAGAATAAATGGAAGTTAAATAATTAAGCAGTTTATTTGACTGAAAATAACCATGTGACCAAGAAATATGTCTCAAACTCTGATAACCCCCCAAATCATCACCTGTCCACGGAATGAGTTACTGCCTTCTGTAAACATTTGGAAAGGGCTCTGATGACCTTTGCTCGTCTTTGGTCGCGTGCTGCATAAAGAATGGGCCCCTCTGTGTTGCACGAGTTCGAGAAGGAAGCGAAACGCCTCAGGTTTTTGTTGTCGCGGATAGGTGAAGCAAGCAGCTGTACACTCACGTCTTATCACACAATGCGGTGACAAACGCCAAACACTGCAAGCAAATTCTCAGATCTCAATTCGCTATTAATGTTCTTTGTTTACTGTTAGTATCAGCTTGAAGATACGCACTGCGTTGCTCCCGTATTTGTCTCCCATTTCCACATCTGACATTGTCTGTTACGTCATACCCTGCGTAGGCAACCTTGGGATTACAGTAAACCCTCGCTAATCCGGATCTAAAAATTAAAGAATACTGTGAAGAGTTGGGTGCGTGCTTTTAAAAGACACGTGGCATTTAGGAAGGCAGACGAGTCACTTGTCTGTTGAGACAGAACTTGAGACAGTTTCTTCAAACTTGCATTGTTACGTTCAGAAACTTCTGAGTTTTGTATCCATGAATAAATGTGATTTCTTTTTATACTCTCCAAATAAAGTCACTATAGTGATATTTTGTTATTTACTTTCTTTAGCAGTGCTTACAGCATTCAGCAGTTTTGTTCTAAGTTTCTTTTTTGTCTTTTAGGGCTACCTTTTCCTTCATTAATCCGGATGACCTCTCCCCTGCAGTTTCTCCGGATTACCGGGGATTTACTGTAATATAGACACATTATTGTAGCCGGGATGGCGAATGGCTACGGAGTGACCGGCAGAGGGGTCGGAATTAGAATCTCCTCTCCTCGTTGTCCAGACCGGCTCTGGGACCCACTGAACTTCCTAATTCAACAGTTACAGGGGGCGTCTTTCCTGGGAGGAAATCGGCCGGGGCGTGAAGCTGACCACTCACCTCCAACTAGTGCCGAGGTCAAGACGTGGATCTGTACATCCACTCCCTTATACGCCTTCATGGCGCAGTGCTTAATTAGTTAAGCACAAAGGACAACTTTGCTTTAAAATATATTACTCTTAGTACGTCGGATATAAACGAATTTTCAGCATTACGGGGCTCTGAATGCAGAGAATACCGGACGCGTGATGGCGTCTCGTCGCCACAATGCAAGAAAAATCATGCTATAAAGACAGATCCTTTGAAATGTTTTGAAACGAGAGTAACAAATCAGGAAATTAGGAGCAGATTGGATTTGGGTAATGATTTCTTCTTCATTGAGTTCAGAATATTTTGTTTTCCCGTCTGCTAGAGAAACGTGAAGATTAAAATATACGAAACCCTAATTTTGCCTGTGGTTCTGTATGGGTGTGAAACTTGGTCTCTCATAGTAACGGAAGAACACAGATTGGGGGTGTTTGAGAACAGGGTGCTGAGGAAGTAACAGGAAATTTGGGAGAACTGCATAATGAGGAGCTTTATAACTTGTACTCCTCGCCAAGTGTTTTTGTAATGTTCAGATCAAGCAGCATGAGCTTGGTAGGGCTTGTAGCATACATTGGAGAGGCCTGTATGCGGAGTCTTGGTAGGCCAACCTGAAGGAAAGAGACCGTTAAAAGTAGATGAGGATAATATTAAAATTTATATTATAGAAATCTGATGGGGACTGGACTGGATTCACTTGTTTCGAGACGGGGATCAGTGGTGGTCTTTCTTGGGTCGCTAAGCAACTGTTAGCTTCTCAAGAAGGACTCAGCTCTGTGGAATGTTAGGGCTATTCTATGAACCCCTCATTTTCTCCTCCTGGTCCTTTGACCCGGGTAACAGGGTCAAGTGATAAAATTGACCTGAAAGGAGATAGCAGTTTGAGAGGCCTGCTTTAAAAGCAGGGTACAAATCGTGTCAGTTATGACATCCATCCTTAAGAATCCCTGATATGTACGTATGGCTCGTCAGCTTGGAAAGACCGAACAAAAAGCATAACCGTTGGACAGAGAGCAGGCCCCCGGTAGGCCAGACTGTGGCGGCCAGCGAGGGCTCAGCTCCCGCCAGACTCGGAGAGGGTTGACGCGCGAACTGACAGATTCCAGACGCCCGCCTTTTCTGTCGTCGTGAAAAGTCGGCTGAATATTTGGCCGTAACCAGTTCACTTGAAATGAAACACGGTAGATTACGGCGTGGAGGATTTGATTCTACCCAGTGACAGCTACCGGAAGATTCTACCGGAATGGCGGGAAATCATCTAGGCCCCGCACAGCGCATTGTCGTACATATATTAAAATCCTGATTATTCAAACTCACGCCTTATACGAATTTACTCAGTTCCATCTAGTCGAATTCTCTCACCATCGCTTCCTTCTAAATCCCACTACGTTATGGTCTTCATAGTACGTATCTCTTTGTATACATTAACTATTTATAATAGTAAAACAGATTACGTTGTCCCCGTGCTTCATTAATTAAGCATTACGACATGAAAACATGGGGGAGTGGAGGTACAGCTCCACTAGATGCTGGTCAGCTTCACGCTTTGGCCACTTTAACCCCAAGGAAATCGCCCTCGGTACCCACTGGATAGGAGACTGAGCGGGTCTCGGAGGCAGTATAATCGTTGTGGAGAAAAGAAAAATCTTGCCCTTTTCGGAATTCGAACCACGGGCGTCCAGCTCCTCGCTATACGGACTGAGCTATTCCGACTTCTAACTTAAAACAGTGTCGTTGAATTCGACTAGGTGAACGAGGGAATTACCACACTGGTGTGCGCCATTTTATTTTTTTGAGTCCCTTAACGAAATTTGTGCGACATTTAAAATAGGCCTGAGTCTTTTTACTTCTACATCCTTCAAAGTTCATTGTCTATAATAACCAATGCAGTTGGAGGAGCATTGTTTAATAACGCAGTATGCAAATAAATGGGCCTACACTCGGGTCTATAGATTCGTACGATATATCGATGTTTATGAATATCAATATATTGCTCCGATATATCGATACTGAAGTCGATACATCAGCTATGTCGATAGCAGGACATGGTGTAGTTCATAACCTACATAATATAGGCCTATATTTTTCTCAAAATCCTTAAGTAGTAAACCTACTATATATATATATATATGAATTACTTGGAAGTTCGAGGATAATACTGAAAAGAATCACAGGAATGGATTGATCTCGCACAGGGTAGGGAAAAGTCCCATCTCTTGGGGACACTGTAATGAAACTTCCGGTTACAGAAAAGATTGAGAAATTCTAGACCAGATGAGCTACTGTTAGCTTATCAACGAGAACACTGTTCCATGGAGTATTCTGCAAGAAATTTTATTTCATAAAACCTTTTCAACTATAATTAATGAGAACTTTTCTTTTCAGGATTATTTTCTTTTACCTAAGGCAACTGATTGCAATTACATTTTCCTGGGGGGGAGGGGGGGTTCAGACGCTTCATTATGAAATTAATTTACGTTTATCAGACACTCTCTGCGTCCATAATTAGCGCTTATCTGTGCCTAGTTTACTATCCGAGAACTACGAAGTCTTTCCCCTCCGTTTTCTCCGCATTTTATAAATTAATATCGATACTTCGTTAACGATGTTTCGATATATCGACAAGGAAATGTGCGCCAGCGAGATTCAGTGCTTTCCCGCCCGACGAAGTGAAGCTATGGACGACACCTGTCTGAATTCGTCCTGGATGTGGGGCCGTATCTTGTTCAAACTCTCTACTTTCTCCCCCCCCCCCNNNNTAGCGCGGCTTGATACAGGGAACAAGAAAGGAGTGCGACGATTTAGTCTCGGCCACATGGTCCGGACGGAACTGATAAGGCACTACTAAACATCGTATTTTACGGAAATCCTACACTTTCTTCCTGCCTGCTGAATCTGAGGTTCTCACAGCTGAGACTGAAAGCACTGCCGTCTGGGAGGCGACATAGCTCAGTCGGTACAGTGACTAGGCCATGGATTGGGGTTCTATTCCTGGCAGGTGCAGCATCCACCCCATATTTCTACAAAAGCACTATCGGAGGGGATAAAGTAACCGTTTCGTGAAGACCGCGCCATAGCTCAGCTGGTTAGTCGCAGGGTTCGAGCCCAGGGCCGGTAATATGGGATTTGTGGTAGACGAAGTGGCACTGGAGCGGATTTTATCCGAGTACTTCGGTTTCCCCTGCCAATTCTCATTCCACCGACTGCTCCATACACATCTATCATTCGGGGCTGGAACAGTAGGCCAATTAGTGGCCAGGTGGACTCAGTCTCACCCCAAACCAATACACTAACCGTTTTGTGAAGCTGACCACTGGTCTCCATCTAGTGCCAAGATTAACGGTGGAGCTATACCTCCACTTTCCCATGCGTTGTCATGGCGAGGTGATAAATTAAGGGCAATGAGTTTACTTTTCCTTCTGGGGTTGTTTTTCAATCCTGACTGAGATTCTTCGTGGTTTCCCTTAGTATCTCCAACCAAATACTTACTTCCCTTCACACATTTTCCAATTCGTTAGTTACCATCGTCAAATCATTCTTTGCTACAAACCCGTAAACAAATAAAAATTCCCTTCTTCTTTTCTTTCTTTATTCCTATTCCCCTTTGGTCTTTCCGCCCTTCTCCGTGCGTTCTACATACCCTAACAATTTCATCCTTGTTCCATTCTTTCTGCATACCTAACCGATTGCATCCTTGTTGATTTTATATTCTCCATGCTTTCTGCACGCCCCAAACTTCACATACCTCTGTGAGCTATCGTCTTCGTGCATTCTGTATATCCTACCCATCGCATCCTTCTTTATGCTTGCGTTCTACACACCCTACCAGCATCATCACTCATGTTGCCTTATCCATGCGATCTACATACCATACCTATCACCTATCACATATTCCTTGGCTCAGTCATTCTTACAAAATTAGGGTGCCGTATGGCCCCGGTGGGTGTGCCGGTCATTCAGGGCACTATGTTGCAGGCAGGCAGGCAGTGCCTCTCGTCACGGGAACACAATTCAGCGCTAATTGTGGCTGACAGAGCTTGAGAGGGCCGGTAGAGCCCGGACGCGTGTTCTGCCGGAGCGGAGCTGTCCAAACAACGAGGCCGCCTCGGGAATCCAACCGACAGGCTTTTGTTATTTACTGTTCTCCGCAGGGGTGTCGAAACGTGCGCCGCCTGCGGCCTCAATCCTCAAGACACCTCATGAATTGCAAACTGGAAGGGCCGTAAAGGAGATGGAATTTGATCGTTCCAAGTTTCCACTGGGGCGCACTGTGAATGCTGATTCTGCTTTCCGGTCTTTGTACCGTGTGGATGTGGGCGGTGTTCTTGACGTTTCGGAGATACATGCTATCTCGATCTCAGATATTACTGTTCATGTACGTTTTAGTCCAACAGACTCACGGGGAGACGGTTGGGGCACACGAACGCTCAATTTTCATACTCACTTAGACCCTGGAGATGGAGACGAAATGTCATTTCACTTTCAACGGACTACACGGCGTTATATTCCGGTCGGTCAGGTAAATTGCTGCTGGCTCTCGCCAGCACAGTGATTTCTGGTTCCGCGGGGTCTCCTATCTTACAGTAAACATACTGTGTGTACATAAAGACCAACCGGTTAATGCTGTTTAGGGACACAGTTGCTGTTTACTGTGAGAACTCGACGGAACACACAGATACACTGTGTGGGCAGAATATATAGCAATCCAGTCCGTACCTCACACGAAACACATTACGTCTCCGCTACAAAGCCCAGCCGGTTAATGCTGTTTAGGGAAACAGTCGCTGTTTATTGTGAAAACCAGACGGAACACACAAATAAACTGTGTGGGCAGAATATATAGCAATTCAGTCCGTACCTCACAGGAAACACACCCCGTCTCCATCACAAATAATGCTGTTTAGGGAAACAGTCGCTGTTTATTGTGAGAACCATACGGAACACACAAATACACTGTGTGGGCAGAATATATAGCAATTCAGTCCGTACCTCACAGGAAACACATTACGTCTCCACTACAAAGCCCAACCGGTTAATGCTGTTTAGGGAAACAGTCGCTGTTTACTGTGAGAACCATACGGAACACACAGATACCCAGTGTGTGCAGAATGCAGAGCTCTGTAACGTCAAACCACGCGGTACACGCAGTTATATGACTGTGCTGCAGACAGCTAAATATGCCGTGAAGTGCCATGACGTCTCTGTGTGAGGGTGGTGAATGCCCAGGGAATGCAATGTGCATATGAAAGCCGCCGACTGAGATGCTGCTTCCCTATTACTGCCGTCTGCATTCACTCGCATGACGCGACCAGACACAATAGCTGCAACATTCCACTTTTCGAAAACCACGCACCGGACGACCCGTGTTTGAGTCCCAGCAGAGGTAGAGATTACTGTATTCCAAACCAGCTTTGGAGCCCACCCGGCCTTCCACCAAATAAGACAATGAGGGCTGTTTCACTGCTTGTAAAGCGGCGAGGGGATTTAGTATCAAGGTTAAGAATATGTGGAACTCACCCTCCACTCTTTCAATATGTTCATGGCGTGGTGCTTAATTAATCACAGAGATCTTTACCCCATAATTATCCAAGGACTTCGTAAGTAAAGTCCGTTTGCTATATGAACCTGGGTGCTTCATCCCTTCCGTAGGGAACCTTAAGGAGGGTGTATGTATGTAAGAAAGGAATTAGGTTGCGAAATGAAGACTTCATGCGTGATTTGAAGTGACAGTGCGACTGTTATAAATCCGTTGCCTGCATACGGCTAGTGAAGACTGAGAACCCCAATGAGTGTGCAACGGCGAACTTTGTGAGTGTAGAAGTGGTCAAAAAATCCAATCATCGAATCCAAAATCACGCAACCGCCCCCCCCCATTCGTGGCAATATGTATTAAGGTATCGGAGTAACCTGCTGCCTCCATCGTCAGGGAATCTCAAAACGTCGATATCTTCCCGATGGATTACACGGAGCGATTTGTCAGAAGACACTGATCTTAATAACCGAAGAAATCGTTAAAATAACTTCTGAACCAAGAAAAACGCATTACAGCATGGTAAGTATATTTACCTATCGCGTGATGTCATCCGGAACTTTAGACGAGTGCGAATCGGTCTTAATGACGATAAGCTGTGGCGTGTAAGTTTCTGTAGAATGGAAAACTACCTGTTGACCTTGTGTGCAGTTAGAGCCCCCGCGGTATCCATGGGAACGCTGGGCTTTTTTTGCGATGTAAAGAACAAGGTCCTGAAGGAAATGAAGCCTGTCCTTCCGTAGGCTTCAATCTTCTTCCTTTACTTTTCCACCAGACTCAGTCTGGTAGTCGGTAGGATTCCTTGGACGGGGGATCAGCCCTGCGCAAGGCACTGCTTGCACAGGACAACACGAACACAGACGAAAAGCGGACATACATACATGACCTGAGTGGGATTCGAACCCACGGTCCCCGTGTGCTGGCGAAGAAATTTCATTCCATAGACCGCGTGGCCACCGTGATCGGCAGACTTGAAGGTTTTGGTCTGCTACTAATGATTACCTGTCTAAATAACTAATTAACAAAGTAGTGAAATACCTAACAATAGTTAAATATCCACAAACAGATGAAGTGACAGGAGGTTGGAGAAAAATGCATAATGAGGAGCTTCATAACTTGTACTCTTCTCCAAGTATAATTAGAATGATAAAGTAACGGAGGATGAGATGGGCAGGGCACGTAGCACGAAACGTGGAGAATATGAATGCATATAAGATATTGGTGGGAAAACCAGAAGGAAAGAGACCACTGGGAAGACCAAGGTGTAGGTGGATGGACAATATTAAAATGGATCTTCGAGAGACAGGATGGGATGGTATGGTCTGGATTGACCTGGCTTAGGATAGGGACCAGTGGAGGGCTCTTGTGAATACGGTAATGAACCTTCGGGTTGCATAAAATGCTGGGAAGTTCTTGAGCAGCTGCAGAATTGGCGGCTCCTCCAGAAGGGCTCAGCTCCGTAAGTAAGTATCTGGGCAGACTCTATTAGTCTGGTACATATCAACATTTCCGGAGGAACTTTCTGCCTCCATCTTCAGAACAGAAGAGGGACGGTAGAGTGAAAACCTCAAGTATCTGACTTAACAAAGGGTAACCGAACAGCGTCACGAGTAGCCCCCACATGTCGCTCGGTGGGGCCGTATCCTGAGCCAGCTGAACCCATTCCACGCCCTCACTTGCAGTGATATGAAAAGGATTACTGGGGCCGCACGCGATCTGAGATGTTCTTGTTACCGATAAAGCTGTTTGGAGTGGCCGTGGGGGTGGCCCCTATCTCGGACGGGCACAGCTGTGAGTACTTCCTTTTCTTGTTGATTCCTGGCAAAGAAAACCAACAGGATGTTGTTTTTTGTATCCGTGTGTGTGTGTGGGGGGGGGGCACTGGTGGGCCGGCAGGTGAGAGAGCGCACACGTATCTTGTGTTAACTTCCTGTTGTACGCACGGGCAGCAGGAAGGGAGGAGAGAGAAAGGGAGGGCGAAAATGGAGGAAAGGCAAACGACAGGAAGAGAGAATAAAAGAGAGGAAGAAGGCAGGGAGGACGGAGAACAGAACAGCAGAAACAAATGAAGACGGGACAAATGAAAGAGGAATAGAATAAAAGGGAGAAGATAAAAGGAAGGAAGAGGGAATAAAGAACGAAGAACAGAAGAGGCGAAGAAAAATGAAATGAAAACGGAAGTAAAAAGTAGAGAAATAAAGAACAAAATAAATTAAGGCAGAGAGAGAAGCACTGAACAAAAGAGAATAAGAAGTGGGGGAAGGAACAGAAGAGAGAAAGAAGTAGGAAGAAGGGCTGCCAGGGAGACAGAAGGAAGTAGGTGGGTGGAGAAACAGTTTCAAGGATAATTACGTACATAAGTTCAAGTCTCCTTGCTGAAATGCGTGAGAACAACGCGGAGGAAAATGAAGTAACCATTTAACAATAAAGTTCCTTCCGTCAAATGTGACACTTTTTTAAGTTTTCCACCTCGTCAGCAGGTGCTGACGAGGTGGAAAACTTAAAAAAGTGTCACATTTGACGGAAGGAACTTGATTGTTAATTGGTTAGTGTGACGGACCAGAATGAAAGACCTTAAACTGAAGTAACCATCTTACACAGTTCCATAGTGCCGCGGGAAAACCAAGAGGAATAGAGAGGCGAGTTCCATAAGCTACTGAACATCTGACCGGACTTGTACTGCCCGATCCCTGACATAGAGGAGGATGAGAACAATTTGTTCCTCTATTCTTGTGACGTTGCAAGGACAGAGACATGACACATCCAACGATACAACGCACGCAGTCACAGGAGAAGAACATATCATAAGTCACAATATACACACAACCTTAGAACATAAGAAGAAGACCCCCAAGTGGATGATTAATAATACACACGAATTTTAAAAATATGACGTATGAGATAATGGGTTTTAACAAGTTTTAAACACATAAAGTTTATTATTATACTATAAGGACGTATACAAATTTAATATTATTTGTAAATGGACATATAAAGGCAAGCAGTGAAATGGTTGACGGATCGATACACCTGAAGATGGCAGCATACTGCCGAAACATGTAGTGTGGAAGTGGTAGATGGGATTGTGTTCACTTGAAGACTGTTAATATACACACATTATGGACAGAGACTATATTTCCTAAAATATCTGTCTGCACATTTCTTAAAAATCTTAACATTTCCTTCTAGACAACAAAATTGCAATAATGCTTCGTGAGACTATGTTAAGAGTGCGACGGTAGAGCGCTGCACGCGCTGGCAGCAAGTAGTACGAATCTTGTCACTGGGTATATCTACCAGTCATAATCCCTCTGTTGCCATTCTCATGAAAACTGCTGTACACAGAAAATCTTCTTGAAATGTTCTCAAAATTGGACTGCTGAGTATGTGGTGTGGATCCCCCTAGTGTTACGGGATGCAGAGTCCGTGTTTCGAGACCCGGCCATTCAACAGAATGCTCAGTGAATTTGGTTGAGTCCGCTGAGATAAGGTCTGTTACGGTGTACAAGGATTATACCAAGGCTTTAGTCACAGTGCGTCACCCACCCTCCCTCCCTCTCACAATTCAGCTGCAACCACTGTCCCGGCATTTCTTGGCCACAATTCTCACGCGCACCTAGGGGTCAGGGCTTAAGATGCCGCGATCTGTACTGGGTACTTCAGCTCGCTTGCGGTCACCGTTTCGCGGGCCACAGTGTAATAATCATCTGTGGAATTCGTGTCGAGTCTCTTTTAGTGGGTAATTAAACGGCGAGACGTGGGGCCTGGCCAGCCACTTCTTGTCGCCTTGTGACCGTAAAAGTTTCCTGAGCCTTCCAGAAAATCTTCATCCGGTTTCATGGACTTTAGAGACTGAAACTGCTCCACGTCCATCAGCGACTCCCCCGGACCGACGCCTACGTCAGAGCACTCTGATGGGGGAAAGATTGGGGTGGTATGTGCTGGATTCATCTGACTCGGGACAGGGACCAGTGGATGGCTCTTGTGAACATTGTAATGAACATTTGGGGCCCATAAAATGCTGAGAAATTCTTTAGTAGCTGAGCGACTGGCGGCTTCTCTAGAAGGGCTCAGCTGCATGGAGTTAGTTAGGGTGTGTAAGGGTAATACAGGGCTCCCACTCTTCTACAATGCAGCAGCAACCACTGCCCCGCTACATTTTGCCATCCTGTCCTCATTTCTCGTCAGGCCGAACACGACGCGTGGTATCTGGGAGGGGCTCGGCCGGAAATGCGCATCTCCCCCACACGTTTCAATGTTTTTCCTCAGTCCCTCCATGTAAATGCCAGGAAATTACCTCGATTAGGTCACGACCGCTACCTTCCAAATCCTTTCCATTTCATCAGCTTTTTATTATTCATCCCACCGTCCGACGCCACACTGTCTTGGAAGCGTATCCCGTGTCCACACGGCACAGAATGAATAGCAGCTTGTCAAAAACGAAATCGTCGAACAAACTTACCCGGATTTCTGTGGCACGTAATTAGATTGGTAAAACTGATAATGATCTAGCATCGTGGGATAGGAGCATGCGGCTTGTATGATCTCAAACGGTTTAAATGAATTCCGCTTCCATGGCAACCAGCAGGACGTGAAACTGACAAAACCTTTTCAAGATGGTCACTGTAATTGGATTCACTTTTCGCTGGACTTGATGTCGGCTTCTTACTCGTGAGAATCGTAAGTCTGCTGCCGCGGACACTCACTGCAGTGAGGTTTGGGATTCTCACGGCGTTTGTTGAGAAGATTACCGTCGTTTCGGAAGAGACACCGCGTACTGGCGTTACATTGCTGCCACTGTCCATACAGTACAGCGTCGGTTGGGTCGATGATGCATTGGTGACGAATTCTGAAGGATCGGGAAGGAAACGGTCTTGGCCTGATCGCGATACTATTGCACATTTGCCTGGAGGAACTGAGGAAAACCAATGAAGACCTCAAGTCAGTTTGGCCGGTGTCGTGGCCGAGATTCGAACAGTCTCTCTCTCCAATTCAATTCTGTAACGTTACCGCGGCACCGTAGTCGGTTGATGCACTAAGCTACAAGCCGGGAGGTCGCGGGTTCGATTATCGATGAGGTCTTTGGAGTTTTTCAATTGACCTAATCCTTCCAGTCGCACTATAGCCCTGGGGTGGACTCAGCCACAAACAGAAATGAGTGCCAGGAATCTTCCTGGGGGTAAAGGGTAGCCGGCACCTGAGGCTGATAAACTCACCGCCATCTCTGAGCTGACTATCTAGAAAATGTATGAGCCTCCACGTCTCAACCCTATGGGCATACACGGTCTGTTACAGGGATAGCTTTATTTTTATTTTTTTCTGCCGAAAGGCTAATCTGCTCGAGAAAAACAATCACGATTTGTTTTGGAGGCCAAACTCTCTAGCTACCAGATATTTATAAAATTTTCACCCATGTTGTATCTGAGGTTCTAATGACAATGACTAAGAAGTACTGTATTCCGTTATATGACTCCATGTAGTCCGATAGACGTTTATTGGTACTTCGGAGAAACCTTTTGCTTCCATCTTCAAGGTGGTAGAGTAAACCTGGCATCCACTAAACTTGTGCTTGCTTCTTTCTTGTTGTTTATTTAGCTTACACTTCGACACTGAATATGGAGGCAATACGATCCCCCAAAACGTGAGCAAACGTTTTAACAGACCACACGGTGTCACATAACAGCTCATGGACCTGGTGCTCTTAATTTCATCCTATATTTATCGGCATTTCTAATTCTCTTCGTGCGTGTAACTTGCAACATTCGTATCAACCCTCCTGAATTTTTTAGTTTGAACTGTATGACCCCATTAATGCCCAGTGGTTACTACATGTATATGTACCACCTGTTTTAACACACTAAATTCCCGCATTCTGCCCACAGGGTGTATTTGTGTGTTCCGTATGGTTCTCACAATAAACAGCGACTGTTTCCCTAAACAGCATTAACCGGTTGGGCTTTGTAGCGGAGACGTAATGAGTTTCCTGTGAGGTACGAAATGAATTCATTATATGATTTCGAAGGAACTCAGTCTTTCTCTCTCTTCAATGCCCTGAGGACTAAGTAAAGGCACAGTTCTGACGTAGTGAAGGCTGCTTACCTCCAGAGTTTGCCCAGCGTCTTGCTGAGCTCGGCGTTATGCAGCTGCGGGTACTGGTCGGCCAGTTTCCTCCTCGCCGCCTGCGCCCACACCATGAAGGCGTTCATGGGTCGCTTGACGTGCAGCTTGCGTTTATCGGACGACGCTCTGAAATCAGACATTTTCTTCGTGAATGTAGAATAATACCCTGTAACTAACTGCATGGAGATGGGTCCTTCTTGAGTAGGTAACAGCTACACAGATAATCAAGAAACTCCCAGCATTTTGTGGAACTTAAGGTTCATTACCGTACTCACGAGATAGTACCATTCATCCCCAACTTAAGGCAGATGAATCTAGCACAAACCGTCACATTCTAACAAAGAAACTCAGGATTTTGCCCACACAATGCATTTGTGTTTCATATGGTAACAGATAAAGCTCTCCCTGTAACAGGCCGTGGAAGCCCATGTGGTTGTGAGACGTCGAGGTACCCACGTTTTCTAAACAATCGACACACAGATGGCGGTGACGTCAGTCTTATGCGCCGGCCACCCTTTACCCCCAGGGAGATTTCTGGTATTAATTTCTATTAGAAGCTGAGTCGACTCCAGGGTCATAGTGCGGCTGGTTGGGTTGGGCCAACTGGAAAATCCAATGATATCATCGGGAATCGAACCCGCAACCTTTCGGTTTGCAGCATAGTGCGTCAACCACTTACGTTAGCGCGTGCCCCTGCATTTTATCTGAGTTTACATTAAACAGAGATTATTTCCCAAAATAACATTAACCGGGTGGGCTTTATAGCGGAGACGTAATGCGTTTGCTGTGAGGTACGTGCTGAATGGCTATATATTCTGCCCACACAGTGTATTTATGTGTTCCGTGTTGTTCTCACAAAAACAGCGACTGTTTCCCTAAACAGCATTAACCATTTGGGCTTTGTTATGGAGACCTAATGTGTTTGCTGTGAGGTACGAACTGAATGGCTATATATTCTGCTCACACAGTGTATTTGTTTGTTCCGTATGGTTCTCACAATAAACAGCGACTGTTTCCCTAAACGGCATTAACCGGTTGGGCTTTGTAGCGGAGACGGAGTGTGTTTCCTGTGAGGTACGGAGTGATTTTTTAAATTGCCGATTAACAGTTCAACGTGAAGTCTCTTCATATGAACTTGCGCGCCTTTATGCCCTTCTCCCCCTTTCCCCGTATTCTTTGGCTGTTACCGTCACTCCTCTCCCCCTGACGTAAGGGTGTGTGGCTGTATAGATGCAAGTATTCTTAACCTCGGCACTATTTGGAGGGTCAGCTTCACGTCCTGGTCGCTTTACTCTTTGGAAAGGAACCCCCAGTGCTTAATGGGTAGGAGGCTGAGGGGGCCCCAGAACCGGTCTGGGAGACGTGAAGAGAAGAAAAATCTTGCCTTTACTGGGTCTCGAACTCCGAACCCTCGGCCGTCCAGCCTCGTAGCTAGTCCCTGTATCGAATGTGCCAACCCGGTTCTTTTCGACGTGTTGAAATTCATTTTAAAATTATCCTCCATTCTTTCGGGAACCCTGTTGCAAGTGTCATCACTGCCGACGCGGCCGATATGTGCAGGGCGGGTAGCAAATCCCGCGCTTGTCCGAAAGTTTGTATTTGCTTTCAAGAAGCGCTTCTGTTTGAGTAGCGTTCCTACCTTTGTTCTCTCTGCTTCTTTCCTTGCGTCTGGCTAGTGTTATGTCAGTGACAAGCACTACCTTCTGGAATGTGACGTCGTTAAGTCCGGTAAGAGTTCAATTACAAGTCAGAGGAATGTACTGCCTCCATCATCAGGGTGGAAGAATAAGCCAAGTGGCTATATTTGCAGCCTACTTTTTGCTGGTCTCTTCCTTGGCTTATTAATCTCACATGGGCGGAAGAAAATGAACGTAATCCCTCGGTAATTTCATATTGTGGTGTACTGACCCGTTTCTAAGCAGTGACTCTGTAAGCAGCGTGGACAACGGCTCCCTAAACACGTTCCCGTTGCTGGGCAGCATATTCTTAATAATGCAACAGTTGGTTTAAGACAACGGAAACGGGTGTTTTCTGTCTGGGCCGTGCCAAGATGTTATAAGAAAGGGAAAAAGTCTGTTGGATACTGAGTTCTGTACGGGAGTGTCTGAAGATAGAACCTGAGCGCGTGAAGCTGAAGAATCTACACTGTTAGAAGCCGTTGCCAGGGAACGGTTGCTAAAGACACCAGGCTAGAAAAAGTCTTAGTGGGTGTTGTGGTGAATTGTGGAGATTAGCGGTGCCGCTGTAATTGCTTGTAGTTCCGAGTCGTGTATATGAGTGATTAGTAAACCCATTCACAAATCGAAACCCCGTCTATAGCCATTTTTACAGCTGACAATATCAAATTGTCACGAAGCGTTAAATCTTATTATATTCGCAGTGTTTTTTTTGTTCAAAACCCTACAAAAATTCTGCGATAACAAAAGCGGAATTACTTCAACAAAAGTTGCATGTCCTTCAAGATGTCATCTAAATGATTTCAACTGCCGTTAGTATGGCTCCCACTTCAGACTTTTGCGCCTCCCTTATACTGTTTATTACTGTTCTACGGAAATTAAAACGGATGACGTCGCCCTGGCCTCCACTGACACTGTGCACGCCAGGTTTCTTGAAAAATCGGTTAACTGAGTTAAGAGTGGAAATGGGGAGAGACACGGGTGCGCACACGGACGCCGCTGTGCTCTCAATATGCTTACTTTCTGTTCAAATGAAAGGAAACATAGTACTCAAAATACAGAAAACTCTGTTACATCTTCTACGTAAATATGAAGTGTCCCTGTGTTTACTTATGCATCACGCCATGAACACACAGGGGGAGTGGAGGTATAACTCCATGAATTCTTAACCTCGGCACTTGGTAGAGCTGAATGATTAGCTTCAAGCCACTCCATCCTTTTCCCCAGGGAAAATAATCATTTCTACCCACTGGATATGAGGCTTGGTGGTCCCAGAGCCGGGCTGGATGCTTTGGAGAAGAGAAAAATGTCTCAGTCCTGCCACGAATCGAATCCTGATTCCTTGACATTCCAGCCAGTAGCCTGATCACTATACTGACTGAGCTACCAGTCTCAAATGCAGCATCCAGCATGCCCGTATTCAGTGACTGTGTGGCAGCCACGAAGTCGTTTACTTTTAGGGAGGAGTCGAGTGGGGTCTTGTTTGTTCTTCTGCCACCAGATTTCACACTTCTGTGAGCTTGAAGAAATGTATCTCAAATGATGCGTGCGTAATTGTGAACCTCTTTCTTTAACCATTTAATCCTCAGCGGTAACTGTATATACCACGTGCTTTAATATTCACAAACCGCTAATTTTACCCACATAGTGTGCTTGTATATTTCGTACGATTCTCACAATAAACAGTGACTGTTTCCCAAAACAGCATTAACTGGTTGGGCTTTGTAGCGGTGACGTAATGTGTTTCCTGTGAGGTATGGTCTGAATTGCTATATATTCTGCCCTCACCGTGTATCTGTGTGTTCCGTACGGTTCTCACATTAAACAGAGACTGTTTCCCTAAACAGCATTAACCGGTTGGGTTTTATTATGGAGAAGTAATGTATTTCTTGTGAGGTACGGACTGAATTTAGAATAAATTCAGTTTTAAAGAGTTAAGCAGAGAGACAACTTTAACCTTTAGGGTTCTAGGAACACAGGCACAAGCAGAACTTCCCCCCTCGGCGGCGCGTGGGTCTGGGGACGGTGTTGGGCAGCCGCAAACTGCCGAGTCACGTTTCCGAATTCTGCCCGAGGCTCTAATGAGGAGTCACGTTCTTTGAGCCACGAGCAAGCGCGCTGCTTTCCCACGTACTGACAAGTAGCGGCACGCTGTCAGGTGACCGGGAGGGCTGTCGGATGCCACTCTGGCCCAATACCGTACGTTCATTACGTATCGTTGTTTATTTATGGTTTGTAAGCAGGAGTACCCGTTCTTCGTCCGGGTTATTATTCCTATCGCAATCTAGACATAGAAACTTTGTTCCTAGCTTTTAAAACAGTAAGTTCCGGGAAGAACTAATCATTTACTTTCCTTCGATACGATACGGACCGCACAGAATACGGCGCCTCCAATAATTCTGTTTTTGCGTTTGTATTAGTTGCCGCGGTAACGTTCTGCCGAGCAACGATAAGGGGATACACATACTCGAATACACACGCAAACAGAAAGGGCGCCGTTGAGATGGGTTTAGGCACATATTCAAAGTTTCATAAAGACTGGTTCGCGCATTCAGAAGCTGATAGGGCGAGTATACTCAGACAGCATGCTGATTGCATATGCCTACGCTTCCTTTGCAAAGTAAGGGAAGTAGGCTAATAAGGAACTACTGTAACAGCCATTGACAATTCCACGAGAAGTCTTATCATTCTCCTACCTTGTTCCGCATGCGCTGAAGCCGACGTTAAACGCCATCCCCACGAATAATACGCACAAATAATGGACCATAAACCGTCTCTATATTGTATAGCCTACTACTCTTCACATATCCACATGAAAATATCAGTGCTCACATATTACACACGATACACTGAAACGAAAAGACTGCTTGTTCGATCGTGGTCCGCTGAGTAACTCAACACTCATAATTCGTTGCCGTGGTAAACCGAAATTGCGAAATGTCAACAAAAACTCAACAAAACTTCATGTGGGCCCGTATAACACCCAGATAAAGAAATTAAAATAACAGCATTGTGGAATGTGACGCCGTGTAGATTCATAGGTATGTATAGGTCGTCCTTCCAGACGTGTGAGAAGTATGGCGGGAAGTAGCGGGGCAGTGGTTGCATTCTTAGAGGAACTGAAGGGGACGCGCTGTAACTACCCCGCCCTGCCGTAGCATAGGCCCCCCTCATACTTAAGCACCATGCTATGAAGACGTATGGGGGAGTGGAGGTATGGCTTTACGCAGTCGTAACCTCGTCACTAGATGGAGGTGAGTGGTCAGCTTCACACCCCGGCCGCTTTACTCCAGCGGAAAAGTTACCCATTGTATCTGAGGCTGGGTGGACCTCAAAGCCGGTCTTGACCCTATGCAATGTCCCTTCCAGGAGTTTAATGCTGATTAGTCAATCGTCCAGCCTAATCACTATATTGACTGAGCTATCCCAGCTCCCACCTCTTTAAATGTAAACTATACAGACCTACCTACCTATATATATATATGTGTGTGTGTGTGTGTGTGTGTGTGCGCGCGCGCGCGCAACTGACGTTATGTAAATGTATTTCGAGCAATTTCTTTTTTAACGAAATTGTGAAGATCCTTTCGAGTCGTCGAGTGTATTTTAAAGCGCGTGGCGGTCCCATTATCACTAAGTGCACGTTAGGCTGTCCAGTGACCTCTCATCAAGTCCGTGCTAACTGCGATCACAGGTCTGCATGTCCCTTGATGAAACACCGGTGTGAGAATAACATTCAAAAACCAGTCATAAAAAGTAATACAGCTATCCCTGTAACGGGCCGTGGAGGCCCATAGGGCTGTGAGACGTCGAGGCTCCCACATTTTCTAGAAAATGGGCTCACATATGGCGGTGAGGAACCGAACCAGTATCCTTCCGGCTTGTAGCACAGTGACTCAACCAACTACGCCACTGCGTGCCCCTCCAAACCATGCCGGGTTTCTGGACTTTGTCATCATCTGGTATTCTAAAAACTAGAGAACGGCGTTTCGGAAACCGGATCTGTTTCTGTCCTCAGCTGAGGGGGAGACATCTACTCTTTCGGGTCCCTTAAAAATATCTAACCTAAATTTTTCTAAGGGACCCAACAGAGTAGGTGTCTCCCCCTAACCTGAGGAAGGAAACAGATCCAGTTTCCGAAACGTTTCTAGTTTTAGAATACCAGATGATGGGCAAGTCCAAAAACCTAGTAATTCTGAATATTATACACCATCCATCGGAACCCTGTCGAATCCACTCATTCACAGTTCACACATACAGTATTTTTCGCCCGACCGGCACCATACGATAAGGTATTAGCCTAGGGATGGGTGAATTGTGCCGCAGGAGTCCCAAGGGACTCGGACCTGAGAAGCCAAGAGCCAGCAGCATATACAAAAGATGTGTCCTCTCGTCAGAGAGTTCGTCCCACAAACACAAGACCGTCACTGTCAAATAGTAATAGATATCTGATCCAAACTCCGTCTATAGTCATCCCTAAATCGTGGTAATATTAAGTGGATAACAGACAAACGGCCGATCACAGTGGCCGCGCGGGGATCATGGGTTCGAATCCCACTTGAGGCATATATGTCTGTGTGTGTTATCCTGCGCGCAGGTAGCGGCCTTGCGACGGGCCGATCCCCCTTTCAAGGAGTCCTACCGACTGTATAAAAAGATGAAGAAACTGAAAAAGCGGCCAAGGTCCAACATGGCTGTAGGGCCATGGATAGAAAATAGAAAAATGGGATGGCTTGGGGGCTAGATGTGGACTTTTGTGAACACGGTGATGAGATTTCGGGTCCCAGCTACACACAGTTCCTGCACGTATAGGCGGCAACGGCCAGCAGGGACCGAAGCCTGAGTACGGCCCTGTCCGGCCGCCAGTATCCGCATGCAGTCCCTGGTTGTGCTGACGTCATGAGCGGCCTGTCAAGCAAATTCCGATCTCTGCAAGGAGCCATGTCGAGATATTAAAGCAAACACTGGCGAGATCACTGCGCACGCGCAGTGCCCTGTGCACACTCACTGGGGTTCTCTCCGCATGTCCGGTCCCGCAGCGGTGTTTATTTAACAATGTTTGTGAGATGCCAGGTTTTATAGCGATGTAGGATGTTGTAATCTACCTATTCAGATCGAGATGGGCTGGTGCCGAGGTAACGCTCTGGAAATATAGTCCAAATTCGGCTGCAGAACCCCAGTAGACTATGGCCTCATCCTTCCAGATCCCTGTTTATCATTCACTAATGTTCCTATCGCCTATCACAGTGGCCAGACCCGTTTGAACGCTGGGATTGTGGGTTCGAATCCCATTCAAAGCATATATGTCTATGTAGCGTCCTTGCGACGGGCTGATCCCTACTGACTGTCTAAGATACCCTATGCTCCAGAGGGAGCAGCGGGAATAGACAGAATGATCCTTTCATTCCGTACTATATAATCCGGGATTCTGACGGCGACACTTAATAAATACAAAAATGAACACTCGATACGGGTGTATTGTGCTTGTAATTTGTCCATACATGTTCGGAGATCTGTTTCTGTGCGTTTACAACTGGTTTTGTATTCCGCGGTGTTTTACACTACGGGTCCTGCTGTTAATTCCCTGAACATGTCTTTATTCCTCTCATGTTCCAACAAAGTAGCCGTCTGGTCCTTGTGGAGAAAGTGTTTCCTGTGAGGTACGAGCTGAATGTTTAGGCAGTGTTCCTACTAACTTCATACATCAGTGCCTCTGTTCATATGAACTCCACTTCGTAACCCTTTATCAACTTCAGTTCATAAAATTTACCATCCCTCAGGCGTTCCAGGACAAGCGGGCACTGCCTGGGAACCTTCAAAGCAGGAAAATGTTTCCGCTCCGTGCCTTAAAGGTAATGTCTTGTCAGCACCCTCCACAGATTCCTTCTTGTTCACATATCTAAGTGCCACAGGCCGTGCCATAGCCCAGCGGTTAGTCGCCGGCCCTGGTCGTGGTGGCCAAAGTTGCACTGGGGCAGGTTTTCTCCCGAGTACTTCGGTTTTCCTTGCCAATCTTCATTCCATCGACTGCTCCATACACATCAACATCCGGGGATGGTACAGTAGGCCAGAAGTGACCGGCGTACCAAGCGGACTCAGTCTCACCCAATGAGAAGAAAAACCTAGAGGAAACAATATTCGGATATTTTGCGCGAAAAAAAAAACATGGGGGCGCTTGATGGACGCAGTACTGACAACTGCAGCTAGACTACAGAGAACTCGCGCTGTCCTGTGGACGTACTATATCACCAGAGACAAAATACTCCTTCCGAAATTTGTCATAGAATGCAGCATGCTGTTGTGTGTTACTGAAGAAGACTATATGAACGGGACAGTCGAAACAACAAATTATTAATGCGTTAACATATTAAAAAACATATCATTATCGTCTCATGTATGCCTGAAGATGACCTAATGGAAGATCGAAACATATAGCAGTAACATCTGCGCCAGTAAACGGATGTTGATACTGTGGCATCGGGTTCGTCTCTGTTTTAGTAATTTGTTGTGCTGACTGTCCCATTTCTTCGGAAACTCTGCTCAGGCGAAAGGGTCGGCCCGAACCCATAGCGCCTGGTTTCGCTGTCTAGGAAACGCATTTTATTACATTGAAATAAAGTTTCAAGCTCATTAATTTCACATTCTATTAGAAAGTTGAGCGGTTGTGGCTGCTGAAATGGAACGGACTTATGTGAAGGGGCGCACATGTTGGCTGGTCGCCTCTTACCGGGCGACACGCGCCGGCGCGCGGACTCTCGCTCACTGACTGAGTTTGCGAATTACCCGGATGTCACGCTTCGTACACAAGTTCGGTTGATCGATGTTTCGGAATAATTTTCGGCTTCCATCTTCATGGATTTTAAAAAGTTATATTTATGAACCCATGAGGCCTACCATGAAGCAATGAATTAGAAATTCATGTAGTCTCTAAAATTTAGACAGTGGTTTCCAAAAACTGGGGCTGGACCCTGAGGGGGTGGATGTTAGTCGGGGAGGGAGGTGATATTCGCGGAAACTTCTGCACCTGACTAAGCAGGCTAAGGATACAATCCAGTGGCGACTTTCGTGCCCCCTGCACGTACATGTACCCACCCGCTCAGTCTGTTTCCCCCCCCACAGGGGAAAAGTTATCAAGACTGTTTCCTATCGAAAACAAGAGAGAACACCATAAATTAACGTATTTATAAAACTTAATATTTTTAGATGTGAGAAACAGCTAAAAAACCAACCAACCAATGAAATGTAGCGGAATCATTGTTTAGAAGCTGACAGTTGCTGAGCTAGTCAATTTCCAACATTTTATGGAACGTAAAATTTAATTACCGCATTCGTAGGAGAAGCCACTGGTCTCTAACCCGCCAGATGAATCCACTCCACAACCTCCCAACCTATTTATTGAAACGTTAAAGTTACACCTGGCCGGTTACGGTAGCAGAGCGGTCTAAGGCATGTACTGTCTTCGCTCGCTCGGAAGCCGGGATGTGGGTTCGAATCCCACACGAGGCTTGTGCTGTGTTTAGGTAGCGGCCTTGCGACGAGCTGATCACTCGTCCAAGGAGTCCTACCGTCTGTAATATGATCATGAAACTGAAAAATCAGAGGCCAGTGCCCAAGTGGACTGTAGAGGCAGTGAAAAATAAGTTATACCTGTGCTTAATTAGTCACGCATTACTCCATAAAGACGTATGGGGGAGTGGCGGTATACCTCCACCATTCATCATCTCGGCACTAGATGGAAGTAAGTTCTCAGGTTCATATTGGACACTTTACCCCCGGTACCCACTGGACAGGGAGCTGGGTGGGCCCCACAGCCGGTCTGGGCGCTGTGGAGTACAGAAACATTTCTTGCCCCTGTTGGGAATCCAACCCTAGCTATCCAGCACTTACTCCGTCACTATACATACTGAGCTATCCCGGCTCATACCTGTTTATATAAGCTCAATTTTAATATCATCCTTGCATCTACGTCTCAGTTTTTGACATCTCTTTGGGGTATTAGTATCAAATCTTGTAATGCGTTTCTCTCGTGCATGCTACATGTCTTAATATCTAATTTTTGGGAACTGAATACCCAAATTTCTTCCTAAAAATCATTGTAGTACCTTGTGAATATGTATCTTTTTCTTTCTATTCTCGATACTTAATGTGTATGGTACATAATCGATTGGAACAGTCGATATTAGCCGACTGTTGACAGCTGAACATGTGCGCGCCGTGGTATGGAGTCAGTGACCCGCGTGTCTCAGCTGGAGCGCGCACTAATTGGCTTCCCCATGGTCAATGTCACGTAGGGTCAAACCTCAGATAAGAGACTGGGCTGTCGGCTTGACAAAGACTTCAACTTTCCGCAGTGATTACACAATAATAAGTTTACATGATAAGGAACTTGCTTTCTGTGTCACTTGCTACATCTGAGCTGGATGACTATAAATACATTTGTTTACTTAATATCTGTGAATTAAAGCGCTGAGTTCATTTCGTGTTTGATATTGTGGCTACTACTTTGAAGGCCGACGTTCATTAAATAACGCTTAGAATTTCAGTTCGTACCTCAGAGAGAACACTGCTGATACGATGAAGCCCTTCATTCATGTAAATATTTAAAATTTCATTTCGGACCTCACAGAAAACAATCACTGCATTAAAAGACCAACCAATCGAGCCTATTCGTGTTCACTCGTAGTTCATTGTCGTGCGGATAAGAGGTCAATAAAACGAGTCACCACTCGAAACCCCGTCTGCAGTCACAGCCGCAGTGGGGTTGGAAAGATTGGGCCAACTGGGGGGGGGNACCGCCGGTGACCTTATCGGGACTCCAATCCGCAACCTTCCGGCTTGTAGCAGTGCCTCAACCAACTACGTTACCGCGTTTTCAATTGACTTAATCCAATCACGTAATTTTCCTGCAGTACCTGAATAAAATCACGAAGCACCTCCTGAGGATGGAACTGTAATTAAAGAAGCCCGTACGCACTGATATTATGGTAAGGCTTTGTGTCTCGTATTCGGGAGGTACGTGGTTCGAATCTCGGCAGAAATTTCGCCTGTCCTAACTGAGGTTGTGCATGGGGTTCCGGCATAGCCGGGATAGCTCAGTCGGTATAGTGACTGGCTACGGGCTGGACTACCGAGGGGTCGGAGTTCCGAGTCCCGGTGGCGGCAAGAATTTTCACTTTTTCATGTCATACAACCCGGCTCTGGGGCCCAACCAACCTAGTATCCAGTGGGTACCGGGGGCTCTTTCCCCGGGCGTGAAGCTGACCGCTCACCTGCAACTAGTGCCGAGGTTAAGAAAACATGGGTCTATACATCTACTCCTCCATACGCCTTCATGGCGTAGTGCTTAATTAGTTAAGCACAGGGCCAACTTCTGCTGGGATACTCCGCAACGGGACGGCCCATTGCCGCAAAAAGTGCGCTCTTAAATCCCAAGGGGTGACGTATGAAGTGGGATGTGACGTGGGGGTTGCGTGCTGGTCTGAGTTAAGCCAGGCTGTCTCTAGGGTAGAGACCGGAACCTTAGGGTAGACCCTCTGCTCTGCCATCTGCGAACACAGACAAGTTCTTTCTGGGTGTCGTATTACCGCCGTGAGGCTAATTGGATGTGAGGCAGGTTTAATGGATTTGTATTGCGACAGCCTCAGATGTGTCGTATTAACAGCGTTTGGCAAATTGGTTGACTGTCTTCATTAGTGAGAATTTAAATTTGGGACCATATACTGATGTTCCTATGTACTAATTTGATACTCCATCTTTACGTGAATGTGGATTAATAATATTAATTCTTTAGAACAATGGTTACTACATATGCCCCTTGCTTTGTTGCTAAAAACATTTATGATTCTCCTAATAAAAATTAATTCCTAACCCCTTCACCATGTTCGCAGCCAAGTGTTGGGACAAAGATGAAGGCCTCAACTTAAAGACCGAGATGTGATAATGTGCTGCGTGATCAGAGCTTTATCATACCTCAGGGAGTGGTGATAGATGCGTGTGGAGTAATGGTGGAATGGAGATTTGTAGGGGAAAACCGAAGGAACTTTGAGAACAACCCACCGCGAAGGTAACATTAAGTCACCTGTGTCTGAACTCCTAAGCTTTGGCACGGTCTCTGCAACGCTTATCCAAGTCTCCTCAGTTTTCCCTCGCTCATTATCATTCCACCATTGCTCCATCCCCACCTATCACTGCCCCCTGATGTGTGATAGCCATGGCCACGCAGCACATTATCACATCCTTGGCCTTTAACTTTGGGGTCTCACGTCTGTCCTGACACTTTTGTGGTGATGCCGTGAGGGAGTTGGGTTCACATCTCTGAAGCCGCATCATATTCGCAACACAAAGGTAAAGTTTTCCTTGTGCTTAATTAAGCACCCACTTACTCTTAACCTAAGGGCCGCGCCATAGTTCAAGCGGTTAGTCGCTGGTCTGGTCAAGTGGGATTTGTGGTGGACAAAGTGGCGCTGGGGCAGGTTTTCTCCGAGTACTTCGGTTTCCCCTGCCAATCTTCATTCCACCAATTGCTCCACAATCACCCTCACCTATCATCTTGGGCTGGTACAATAGGCCAGAAGTGGCCGCAGTACAAGGGACTTAGTCCCACCCCACTAGCAATAAAAAATAGTCTTAACCTCGACACCAGTTGCAGAATGGTCAGCTTAGGACCCCTGCTCCTTTAACCCCCAGGGGAAGCCCCCTGTACCCACTGGACAGGAGGCCGGATGGGCCCCAGAGCCGGTATGGATGAAGAGTTTCTTTTTTTTGCTCAGCCTGTAGCCCTTCGCTATACTCGGCTTCTGTTTGCAACACAGGATAACAACCAGAGGCCCCATACAAGAGATCCCGTCGAACAAATGGGAATTTTCCTTCCGTAAGGTTGCCTGCTCAACATGTGTCAAGCACTGGGCCACCGCTAGTAGGAAACACATTTAGTTCTCAAATGGTCGTCCTTTCGGCCCCCGATCTTTCCCACCAATCCCGAAACGAAAACAGAACGTGTCACTATGAGAGAAGTGCCATTTGTATAAACATTCCACAAATATGGAGAAGAAAGGGTAAACTTCCTGTAACAGGCAGTCGAGGCGCCCACATTTTATAGACAGTCGGCTGACAGATGACGGTCCGCTCCGGCCGCCCTTTACCCCAAAGAAGATTTATAATACTCATTTCTGTTAGAGGCTGAGTCGACCCCAGGGCCATAGTCCGGCTGGAAGGATTAGGTAAAATGGAAGGACCACATCGGGAATGGAACCAGCGACCATCCGGCTTGTAGCATAGGTCCTCCCGTGACATGGATGGGTATACCAGTTTGATGACATAACAGGACTGTAAGTAGCTTCACAAAGCTTTAGGAGAACTGGGAGAAATGCAACGCCACGGTGTCCGTTAGAAGGTTACAGACGTTTCGGAGGCCAGCCAGTTACTTCTAGCGGACTACACGGCGTCACTTACCAGAGGATAGTACTCTTCGAATACATTTTAAACCGCGTATGCGCAATATGCATTAAAAAAAAAAAAACACGACGAACGTAGTACTGCTGTACAGTGCAGATTCTCATGCCTGGCCACTCTTAACAGAATGCGCAGTGGATTCAGTCGAATCATTATCTGAGATAGGGATGGATAGTGGTGTGTGTATAGGTTACATCAGGGCCTTAGTTACACTGCGTCACCTTCCCTTTCATTATGCAGCTGCAACCGCTGTCACGCTATTTCTTTACACATTCTGTCCTCGCGCGCAACCCAGAAGCCAGGCCAAACAAGTCGGACTGTACGCAATTAGCAGACCCTGCGTCGCGTAACTGGGGGAAGGGAACGCATTTCACGCTTCGCCAAGGATTTCTATGTTTTTTTTTGATGTTTTCGTTTATCCTTTTAAAAAGTTTTCATTTTAATTAGCATACAAATGAGGTGTGTACAAACGTACATATGTTTTAATTACCAATACCTTGTAATGGAGGCGACAGAAATTCCCCTCGTTAACTTTCATTTGTTTTGTCTTTAGCGTTTCTTGCGTTTCTATGGTAACGATAATGGATATACGCAAGATGCATGCACGTACAGGAATATGTGTTAATTTTTTTGGCTCAGTGTTGCAAATTCTTCCAGAGGGGTTTAACCATGTTTTACGGCTTCTTGTTTTGTTTTTAAAGTGTTTATTCTCTTTCCTTTTTGTAACCTCTTGGTTTGGAAAGTATTTCGTAAATGTATTTCACGTATATGCTACGTGTGTGTGTGTAAGCTGCACATACTTAGACAAAATTAACTTGTTATTGTTAATTGTAAGCAAACTTAACAGGACTAGACACCAAAACAGAAAGTTTTGTAATTTTTTCTTTCCCTCTCAGACGCTAATGTTAAGTGTATTATTTTTTCGTGTTCCACCGTCTTTCTCGTGACGTCAGTTTCTCTGAATCCGAACGCCGAATATTTCTCTTCCGTGTAAACAAAGTTTCCGAACGCTGAAATTTGGTTTTAATGTGAGACGCAATTAAAAATTTCGCATTACAGCGAACTTTTGGGGCACGCGGTAGCGTAGCTGATTGAAGCACTATGCTACAAGTCGAAAGGTCGCGGGTTCAATTCAAATGTGGTCATTGGATTTTTTAATTGACCTACTCCTTCCAGCTGCACTATGGCCCTGAGGTCGACTCAGCCTCTAACAGAAATGAGTACCAGGAAGATTCCTGGGGGTAAAGGGCCGCCGGCGCGTAAGGCTGACCTCACTGCCATCTGTGGGCAGATTGTTTAGAAAATGTGGGAGCCTCGACGTCTCACAACTCTACGGGTCTCCACGGCCTGTTTCAGGGATAGCTTTACTTTTTAACAGCGAACTTTAAGCGCACTGAATATAGCTCAGCAAACTTAGTGCGTAATGAGGCGCTTCGTAATTCTTATGCACCGACTTCTGTTCGGGTGACGAGATGGGGCGGTACCCGGTCCGAATCCCTGCCAAGACAGACTGTCCTTATCGTGCATTTCCTCAGTCTCTACATACATATGGCGGGAAAGCACATAAATCGCTCGCTAATCCGGTTACAGTTAATCCGGATCGAAACATGAACAAATCTGACCTTACGTTAAATGACACATGGGATTAGGAGCAAGAGAACTTTCAGACTGTGCTGAGGGCACAGAAACTTACACCACTGGAGAAAATACCCAAGATTGGTTTGAGCTGGCTGAAGGAGATCTTGGATTTCAGTTTCTTCTCTTTTTATAATTTTCAAATAATACCTCTACAGCGATATTTCATATTCATTTTCATCGGCACTACTTATATCATAAAATTTCAATTTTTCTCTTTTTGTCTATTACGGCTATCTTGCTCCATTAATCCAGATGATCCTCCCCAATACTAATCCGTATTAGCGAGGGTTTACTCTACCTACAAGTGAGTCAACCGCCTCCTTCCAAATCCATTCCAATCAGTCACTAATCGTAACATTCCTCTCTGTATCCAGCAGGCGTACTCAGCTACTGGGGGACTCGTTAAGTAAGCCTTAAATAGGTTAGACAGAAAAATATTGTCATGGATCCGACGAGGTCTGGAACGGAGCATGACTGTGCTGGCGAGGACCAGCAGTAATTTTCACGAACCCGTGTATTCTAACTTAAAAATTTCAGAGGAACATATGGCCTCCATGTGATCGCTCATACCCACGTACCAGTCTACACGATGTCACAACATATGAGACCGCATTGAAGGTCTTCACCGGTGTAGAGATTTGGAACGTTACGGCATACAGAGACTGTTCCTGATTCTTACAAACGCGATAAGAGGTACACCGTCTTGCTGAGGCAGACACGCAGTTTCGTGGGGGGATTTGAACTTCGAACCGTTAGATCAGCTCCTCTAACCTTTTTCGGTCAACGTACCCCTTGGTCTCAGGGCGAAACTACACGAAACCCCTCCTCAGTGGTGACTCGGTGGTCGTGTAATACGAGGGAGTCAGTAAATAGGTCACAAATGGAACTAAACCGTAAAACATGTGATATTCGAACCTCCACCCACATTGATATACTTGTCCCATCGCTTTACCAGTGCTTCGAAACCCGCAGCAGAGAAGTTGTCTCAGCCATTTCTGCACCTCCGTTTCAACCTCATCACCGAAACGTCTGCCAACCAGCTGTCAACCGCTTTACGTGACAAACACTTCCCACCGTAAACATGAAACATTTCTTCATGAGTATCTTTGCACTGAATCCATTTGCCCACTGAAAAACGCACAACCGAACTCTGCTCTTCGGTAGTTACCCCTCAGCACGGTCGCCATATTGACTTCTGAAACTGGCCTCTGATGAACATGCGCATCTGCTACCTACACTGTCATGAAGTTGGACTGTGCTGCTACCTAGTGATAAAGGCAGAAAACCTATTACGTCTATTACAGCTGTTTTACTTCCATTTGTGGTCTACTTACTGGCTCCCTCGTATAACCTGGGTTATTCATTCAGAACGGGCTGTACTCAGTCCACGCAGAAAGAGCTCAGAAATCTGCGCCCTGTCGACCTGTCCCTGACAAACGGTCTGTCCTCTATATCTCGTGCCTCCTCATGAGACACTTCAAGTACCCCCGTTCCCGAACCGTTGCTTTACATCGGCCCTGCAAATTATCCACACGCTTACTTAATTAAACACCTCGCCCTGAAGACGTATGGGGAAGTGTAAGTATAGCTGCATCATTCTCAACCTCGGAACTAGTTATGGAGGTAAGTCACCTTCACGCCCCGACCACCTTACCCCGCTGTACTCACTGGACAGGAGACTGGGTGGGTCCCAGAGCCAGTCTGGACGTTATGGAGGTGAGAAACATTTCTTGCCTCTGCCGGTAGTCGAATTTAGATTCCTCGGTAGTACAGCCTGCAGCCTATCGTACCGTCTGAGCTACCCCGGCGGCACGTAAAGTGTTTTGAATAGCAGAAATTACAAGGATTTTGGGCTTTATCCATCGTCAGGTGTTCTAAAACGCTGAAGAACACTGCGTTTCGGAAACTGGATCTGTTTGTCCTCAGGTGATGGGAAGACACCTCAGTTGGGTCCCTTAGGCAGAGTTAACCTCAATCCCATGTCAGTGTAACTACAGGTATATAAATAACTGAGACCAGGCTTTGTCAGTGGGAGATAACAGGAAATATGTAATTAAAAACTGTGATAGAGCATGCATAGACATAAAACTACAATAGAAAAGGCGGTGGAAAATTTACGCAACAACCAAGTCCATGAAAGCTGTGCCGATGTTTAACATTAAATTAGCACTGTAAGCCTGAATTTCTTGGGCCATTTTAACCCGTGTGTCAGATCTGTCAACTGAACATCACTACCTGTGCTAAGCAAGCAGCATACACGCCCCTTCTCGTCCATGTAACCCGAATGTACAGTCACTTATCCGGGTAACGCGACAAGAAATTATGAGTTCCGGATTAGACGATGCTGTTTACTGGAGAACTACTCGTTTACAGTCACTCTGAAATAGCGTCTTCCAGACGGTGCGACCTGACTAGTCCGTCGTCTCTCGCGTTTCGTCTTCCACTTCCACTGCTGTTCTCGGTGGAGTGTCTTTGCTGTTTGCCTTCGGCTCTGCATGTCTTCACTGATCTCTCTGATCTGACCTGTTCTCAATTCTCCTTTGGTCTGAGCCCCGCTATGGTCTTCTCTCATCTTTCATGTTTTCTCTTCGGATATTATCTGATCTGTCGCAATCTACCCTCTTTAAGTACCGATGAGAGAACATATTGTCGAAGGTTTGTTTCACGTGTTAGATACAATATTCATTGCCTAGGAATTGCTAGCTGTTGACTAGCAATTGACGCTGGTTGTCAGTGCAATTTCTTGGTAATGCGTTACGTAGAAAGTGACACTTCTCTATGCAGTGGGTTACGCTGTTCACAAGAGTCTACCACTATGTCCTGTCCTGAGCCAGATGAATCCTATGCCGTTTATCAGTTTTCGCATTATCCTTGCATCTACTTTTTCCGACTACTTGTTCATGTTTTTTAATAATACTTACGTATGGATCTCTATTTGTCCTACTCATTCTATATGTTCTGCCCATCTTATACTCCTTGATTTGATTACTTTAACGGAAAATGTGGGCTCTTATGAAGGCGGTAATTAATTCTGAGGCTGTACACAAGAGGAAAGAGTGTGTGGCACACAGTCAGCTTCTTACGTCTGACTCTGTTACGTACGGTTACTTAATAACACGGTTGTTAGATTGCCAACAGAGGGAACAGGAGTTGTCTGCAGTTCAGCTGCCATTGTCAGTACAACTGCCATAAGGCATCAATACTGGGTCTGATACAAATATTTTGCCCTGGTTTCCTGCCTGCCAGCCAGAAGATGCGATCATTGTTATTCAGTTATTTGCGTCATATGGTATCCTAAAATTCAGTAAATTAACATCTAAAGGTCTACATAGTTCGTACCTCAAAGAAAACACTGAGTTCATGGAAGTAATCGCTGTTTACTGAGCGAATCATACTAAACACGTAAATATACTGTTGGCAAAAACCGAAATTGTTAACACTTTAAACACCGATTCACTAAATGCACCTGATCCTCGCCAGCAAGTCTCACGACCATATTTTGATGTCTGATCGCTCTTTCTTCTAAACAATATATACAAATCCACTAAGTACCTCACAGGAAATACATTACGTCTCCGCTACAAAGCCGAACCGGTTAATGCTGTTTAGGGAAACAGTCGCTGTTTACTGTGAGAACCATACGGAACACACAGATACACTGTGTGCAGAATATATAGCAATTCAGTCCGTACCTCACAGGAAACGCATTACGTCTCCATAACAAAGACCAACCGGTTAATGCTGTTTAGGGAAACAGTCGCTGTTTATTGTGAGAACCATACGGAACACACAGATACACTGTGTGGGCAGAATATATAGCAATTCAGTCCGTACCTCACAGGAAACACACTCCGTCTCCATAACAAAGCCCAACCGGTTAATGCTGTTTAGGGAAACAGTCGCTGTTTACTGTGGTACACTATGTGAGGCAGGATGTAGAGTTCTGGCATATTAAAGCTAGTGACACACATAGTAACCGCTTTGCTCGAAAGGGTTAAACAGGCGGTACATATAGTAACCAGCGTCCATTAAAAGGTTAGAGCATGAGTAACTTGAGTACTCACTTCGTAGCGATGGGTACCAGCGTCCAGTCATAGCCTTCCAGAACCTTTGTAACGGCCTCGTTTATCTCCGTCTTATCTGCGTCGCTAGATGTCCCGATTAAAGACGCCCTTTCGCCGCTGATTGCCGCCGCTGCTGCAGCCGCGACGCTTGCTGCGGTGCTGGCCGTTATAGTGACGACTTGTCGCGAGTTGGGGGCGGCGTCGGAGCAGGGACTTGCCCTCAACAAGTGTTGCTGCGCTGACAACATCTTGACGTAACACTGACAGCACCTATATACGCGTGTTCATTGCTGTGCAATCCACGAAGGAATTTTGCGAATAGGAATGAAATTCACTGTAATTTTGATACTTAAAACCGTGTATATCCCTATATTAACACTTCAGTTTAACCATAACTTGGTAACTCACAACACTTACGTCACTTCACAATATTGGATCACTTGAGTAACATGCAGCGCGGACTCTTTTTAAGATAATATGGACGAACTTGGTTTTGTTTTGAGCTTGTAGAATGTATTACACAGAAGAGTTCTTTTGCCCGTTTCTTGATCCGGTTTTGTAACGAACTTAATTCGTTTAAGGTCACTTCTTACAATGTCAATTAACGTTTATCTCAAACACGCAACATTCACATTAAAAATAAGGCTCAAACATGAATATCACTTAACTTTAAAAAGTTGTTATTTTTCATAAACCAAATAAAATTAGTCTAAAAATGTTTTTATACAGACCAACTCGTTTTGTTGACGAGATGAACAGGAGTGGGGGTCCGTATCGTCGTGTTCAAGACGCGTGCCTTTTGCTTTTTCTTCTTATATATATGGATAATACACTTCTTTGAATGAAAACGCCTTTATAATTTTTTTATCTGTTCTATAACTCGTAGTATCTATATATATATATATATAAATATAAAACAAGCGAGAAGCGACCTTTCTTAAACAACTTCCAGAATATGAATGAATCCTTGTTTAGCTCAGGGGGCAACGTTTATACAAAACGCGGGGCAAATGCTCGAGAGGGGGGGTGCTCAACTTATCACAGTGGTTTACAGCTCATAGTCCTTCGAGAGAGAGAGAGAGAGAGAGAGAGATAGAAAAAACCAAATCTCAGTTCCAGATTTAGTAAGCGGCGGCCCCGAGGGGGGAGTTGGGGGGGGGCGAGAAAACGAATTGACAAGATTGTAAAAAGAAAACTGTGGGGCGTTCCCTGTTTGTAAGTGGGGGAAGAAGAATAGTGGGTGCGTTTTCCATGGCAACGGCTGTCCAATCACCTTACGGTATGCTGAGAGGTGGAACCAATGGGAATCGTTGGATGTTCCTCCTGTGTGGAACGGCGGCCTGTGATTGGTCGAGGTGATTTTGACAGATTGAAGATGTGAATCCTCCCTTCTACTGGGTCAGTTTGTTATATCTGTCGTGGACGTCTGGAAACAGTGGCGACAAAGCGGTGGAGAGTGGAAACTAAAGTTCCTGCAGTTATCAAGAGAGTGCAGTGGCGTTCGCACCTCGACTCAGACTATGCAGCTTCGAATGCGGTTGTGGTCAAATTGACACCAGTCTGTTAGAACCTGCTTACGCTGTTTCCTCGCTCGCGGATTTTCTTCTTTTTTCTTCTACCCTGAAGATGGAGGCGATACGTTCCTCCGAAACGTCTGTTAACTCAACATCTACACGGCGCCACATCCCAGAAGACTACTTTCTTCATAGTGACCGCCGTGAAAATCTCAAATCTTACAAATTGATATACTGTTCCCACATTTGCCTGGGAAGGATTGAGAAATACCACGAAAGACCTCGGTCAACATACCCGGTGTTGCGGCCAAGATTCGAACAGAGCATCTCGCGAATGTATTCGGGTTAAAAGCCTCACTGCTGTACGAAACTGCTCGGTTTCTTCGAAACTGAGGTTCATTAAAGCTATTTTGGTTTTATTTGACGATGTTTAAACTTTCTGAAACAGTGTGTATCAGACAATGATAAGAGAAGTTGTGAACTGAGGTAGACATAGCCAAATTTGAGGTTATGTGTCACGTGTTTGTCTGAAGGAACGGAGGACAGCTACAAAAGATCTGTTAGGAGAACCCGTCTCTGTGCTAAGTTATAAAGCCATGTCCTTATGGATACGAGACACGCGCCTTGCCCACTCATTTTTTTTTCAAGTTCATTTAAACGCAGGATATGCCAATGTGTTCTGTCTTAGGTAGGCCGCACACCGGCATGCGTCAAGGTATGTAACAGTCAAGACACGATGTCTGCGACATGACGCAAAGAAAGAAGCAGAGTTGAAACGAATGAGATTATGAAAACCGCCGCACACCGGTCTGAGTCATGATGCCGTCGAGTCACGAAGGAAGCAGGACTCGTCATGTTCCTTTTCTGTGCGTCAAGACTCAGACATCAGTACTCAAGCAACAGCACCAGTGCACGTTATCGACATGACGTCATGTCATCAACTGGAGAAGATGTTATAAGACGCAGACACGTGCTACTTAGGTGTGCTGACTCGTGTCTGAATCACGAATGAAGCAAGACTGCGTCTCTTGTCTCATGTCTGGATGCTTGTCTTGACGCAGTTGGTGTACGGCCGCCCTTAGTGTTTAGAGATTACGTAGCCGGCTAGATTAGGTTATGTTTACTCCGTTTGGATAGTGTGATCACCCCTGCGCACTGCCCACAGTGTTGCCAGTTACGTGTGTGAGTCAAACATTGCCTCTTATTCAGGGGTAAAGTAAGTAAAGCTACCCCTGTAACAGGCCATGGTGGCCCATAGGGTTGTGAGACGTCGAGGCTCCCACATTATCTCTAGACAATCGGCTCGCTGCGGCCCGGGTTCGATCCCGGGTCTGGTCAAGTGGGATTTGTGGTGGACAAAGTGGCGGTGGGGCAGGTTTTCTCCGAGTACTTCGGTTTCCCCCGCCAATCTCAATTCCACCAATTGCTCCACAATCACCCTCAGCTATCATCTGGGGAGGGTACAAGAGGCCAGAAGTGGACGCAGTACAAGGGACTTAGTCGCACCCCACTAGCAATAAAAAAATAGAAAATCGGCTCACAGACGGCGTTGAGGTTGTCAACCTTACGCGCCTGCCGCCCTTTACCCACAGGAAGATTCCTGGTACTCATTTCTGTTAGCGGCTGAGTCGATCCCAGGGTTCAGAGGGCGGCTGGAAGGATTAGGTAAATTGAAGAAAATCCAGTGACCTCATTGGGACTTGAACTCGCGACCTTCCGGCTTGTAGCATAGTGCCTCAACCAACTGCGCTACCGCAAGGTAAGCATATAAACTACAAGTGCAGGAACAAGAGGCGCTTCTCTTCGCAACGTCCAGACCGGCTCTGAGGACCACCCAGCCTCATATCGAATGCGTACCGGGGTTAAAGAGACTGGGGCGTGAAGGTGACCACTCACATCCATCTAGTGCCGCGGTCAAAAATGGTAGTTATACCTCCACTCCCCTATACGTCTTCATGGCGTAGAGCGTAATTAATTGAGGCCCTGGAACTTCATTTTTTAAATGAACGTTGTATTTCGACATAAACTGACCGATGTTTCGGAGAAAATATTGCCTCCATCTTCATTTCTGAAGAGTAAGCCCGCCAGCATTTTATGGAACCCGGAGGTTCATTACCCTTTTCACAAGAGCCCTCCACTGGTGCCAATCCTGAGCCAGATATATCCAATCCATCCCATCCCATCCTATCTCTCTAAGTTCCATTTTAATATTATTCGCCCACCTACGCCTTGGTCGTCCCAGTGGTCTCTTCCTTCTGGCTTTCCCACCAATATCTTATGTATTCCTCTTCTACCCCATTCGTACTACACGCCTTGCCCACCTCATCCCCCTTGACTTGATCATTCTAATTATACTTGGAGAAGAGTACAAGTTATGAAGCTCCTCATTGTGCAGTTTTCTCCAACCTCCTGTCACTTCATCCGTCTTCGGTCCAAATATTCTCCTCAGCACCCTGTTCTCAAACACCGTCAGTCTATGTTCCTTCCTTAATGTCAGAGACCAAGTTTCACACCCATAAAGAACCTCAGGCAAAATTATGGTTTTGTATATTCTAATTTTTTTGTTTTTAGGGCAGCAGACGAGAAGACAAAAGGTTCTGGACTGAACGGTAGCAAGCATTACCCGAGTTCAATCTCCTCTTAATTTCCTCCTGAATCAAGTTTTGATTTGTTATCGTTGTTCCCAAATATCTGAATTGTGCCACATTTTCAGAACATCTGTCTCCTATCTTTATGTCATGATTTTGCCCTGCATTTTGGCGACGAGACAACCCACGTCCTATACTAGGACTGTTTAATAGTAAGAAATCTTGCATTGTTTAATATTGTTTGAATGCATGCAGTGTTCGGCTTGCAAAGGAGAGCTCGTGTAGTTCGCATCAATAACGGTAGGTGGCAGGCGATTATACTGTCTTCTAAATTTTGTTCATAGATGGCGCTGAATTAGCAGCGATTTGTGTGCGGAGGGGGTCAAATTATCCAACTTAGTTTGTGGGGGGGGGGCAGTAGCACCTCACCCTGGAATTTCGGAACAATATCGTAAAAGAATAAAATATATTAATGCCAGAAATCAAAATTATCTAAGGAAGTGTATTACTGAGTCCTGAAGGCCCTAGTCACCAGTGTAACTAGAGTCTAGTGTAAGTAATAAAAACCAGTTTCAGTCTCACAATATAATTTTTTTTTTTCAATTCGCATAATGGGGGGTGGAGTCCAACTGGGTCCAATCGGCACAGCGGCCACTGATTGGCCTATTGTACCTGCCCCGGGTGACTATGACGATGGAGAATTTGGTGGATGTATAATTCTATGCTAAGTGTGCGGTTCCTATATTACGACATGTTTCGGCAACAATTTTTGACCATTTTAAGGTAAAAAGATGAAGTCCCTGTGCTTAACTAATTAAGCACTACGCCATGAGGCGTATTTTTTTTATTGCTAGTGGGGTGGGACTAAGTCCCTTGTACTGCGGCCACTTCTGGCCTATTGTACCAGCCCCAGATGATAGGTGAGGGTGATTGTGGAGCAATTGGTGGAATGAAGATTGGCAGGGGAAACCGAAGTACTCGGAGAAAACCTGCCCTAGCGCCACTTTGTCCATCACAATTCCACTTGACCAGACCCAGGATCGAACCCGGGAAGCCGGCGACTAGCCGCTTGAGCTGTGGCGCGATGAATACGTATGGGGGAGTGGAGGTGTAGATCAACGTTTTTGACTTCGGCACCAGCTGGAGTTGAGTGATGAGCTAGACGCTGAGGCCGCTTTATCCCCGGTATCCACTGGATAGGAGGCTGTGTTGGCCCCAGAGCCGGTGTGGACTACATGGAGAAGTGAAAATTCTTGCCCCCACCGGGAATCGAACTCTGACCCCTCGGTCGTCCAGCCAGTAGTCAGTCTCTATACCGACTGAGCTATCCTGGCTTCGTACTGCGAATAGCACAGCCTGGGGACACTGGGGCAAAGGTTCATATAATTGAAAGTATTTACGTCTGTAACTATACTAAACATACGCTGTAAACAACATGGCCTCCCTGCGGTAGTGAACACTGACCAATGGAAGGGGAGTAGCAGAGAGAGTTGAGAGTGTTTGTGTAAATACTACCTGATGATGGCCAAAGATAGCGACCGAAACATGTAGTAATGTAGAAACTGTTTACTTTTCCTAAAATTATATATATATATATATATANCAGCCGCACAACGGTCCTGGGGTCGACTCAGCCTCTAACAGAAATGAGTCCCATGAATCTTCCTGGAGGTAAAGCGCGGCCGGCGAGTAAGGCTGACAGACTCACCACCATATGTGAGCCGATTGTCTAAAAAATATGGGAGCCTCGACGTCTCATAACCCTATGGACCTTGACGGCCTGTTACAGGGATGCCTTTACTTTTACTTTCCCTTTTGCAAACGCTTTCGACTGCGTCCATGACTGCCATCATCACATTTTTGTTCAGATTAAATAATTTCTGCAGTTGATTAACGGCAGACGTGAGGGACACGATTTGTTTCTGAGACGGCGAGAGGTGCGGGCCGGAGCAAGGCTAAAAATAAAGAGATGTGGCTCACCCTGATGGCCAGTTGGGGGCAGTGCTCGGGGGGGTTGTGGACTCATGTGACATTTGGTTCAGATTCCAGTCTGCTCATGCGCAGTGGCAAATTTCGGCGACTTCAAAGGATCTCCTGTCTTCCGGTGGTGGCGGCTTCCTCTGACGTTCCTAACCGTGACGCGCCGCGATGCTTCGGCATCGTTCTCAGGACATGCCAATGAAAATTAATGGCTGAAGCACGTTTTCAGGCTTTCGAGTTAAAAATCCGTGGCTTCAATTTGTTTTTTCCCGTTTCGGTACAAACTTTTTGAGCAACGTGTGGTCAGACGCCTATTCACGCATAAAGGCAAAAGAGGTAGATCTAGCCCTGTAACAGGCCGTGGAGGCCCATAAGGTTGTGAGACGTCGAGGCTCCCACATTATCTAGACAATAGACACACAGATGGCGGTGAGGTTGTCAGCCCTACGCGCCGGACGCCCTTTACCCCCCCAGGAAGATTCCTGATATTCATTTCTGTTAGCTTTTAGTCGGTCAGTTAGTCACTTATTGTGATATTTGCCTCTAGACTTCTTATTATGCTAAGTCTATCGGTTTGGCTTTAGAGAGTTTGAAGTTTATAGGGCGCATATTCAGTGAACTGGTAATATAAGAGTGGCCCTTAAGGACTGTGATGTGTACGAATCGAGGAACGCAGGGACAGCGTAGCGGTTCCCATCAGCCCTCACACGTGTGTCTCACAATTAGCCCTCTACCAGGGGGATTCAAGCCGGAACCGTCACGCTACGGCGACCCCCAAAGTGCGCGGCCCACTGTGTTCCCACCGCCTCCTTCTCCCACAGGAATGACTGACGTGCTGTTTAACGACGTTGGTTTAGTCTCAATGTTTATAACGAAAAGTGAAATGATTGTATTTAAACTCATTTTAGGCGTGAAGAATGTTTTGCAATGTGACACCTTGTAGTCTGGTAGAATTTGACAAACGTTTCGGAGTAACTTACTGACTCCGTCTTCAGAGTTGAAGAGTGTGTCTAGCATACCAACCGACAAGGTACTAACAGAGCTGGACATATTATCAACTCTGATCGTGAAGGCAGTATGTTTCTCCGAAACGTCGGTGAACTGCCAACAAAGTACGGTGCGTCACATCCCAGAAAACTGCTGTTCGTCGTGACAGGGCGTTCTTGTAACGGAAGATAAGAAAGAAGTGCACAATTTCTTGAGTCACGAATATACTTATGGAGGAGTGGAGGTGTAACTCCACACATTTACCTCGACACTAGCTGGAGGTGAGTGGTCAGCATTATGTGTGGAATCCTTGGTGCCCCTTGGATAGGAGGCAGGGTGGGCCCCAGAGCCGGTCTGGTCGCTGTGGAAAAGAGAAAGTTTTCTTGCTCCTTCCGGGAATCGAAGCCCGACTCCTCGGTCGTCCATCCCGTAATCTGGTTACTACACTAACTGAGCTATCCCGACTCTGTAGGTGGGAAGTGCGTGTATATTTATCTCGACGAATTTCGACTCAGATGTCCCGCGTAACTTTTCGCAAGAAACTGCTTTTTATGGCCTTGAACTTGTGAGCCCCAAGCCCAAACTCCAAGCTGGAGGACCACCTTTGTCGGCCGTCCTGCACTCTACACAATTGTACTCGCCAAATAATATTAGATTGACAAAGTCAAGTGAGATAGGCATGTAGCACGAATGGGACAGACGAGGCGTTCGTACAGATTTTTAATGGGAAAACCTGAAGGAACGAGACCATTAGGAAGACAAACGTCGATGGGAGGGTAATATTAAAAAGGATATTCGTGAAGTAAATTGGGGTTTGGATTCATCTGGCAAAGGTTACGTACAAGTGGTGGGCTCTTGTTAACACGGTATTGAACTTTCGGGTTCCATGAATTCTGGGATTTCATGATCGATTGAGCGACTGTTGGCTTGTCCAGATGGACTTTGCTCCGTGCAGATAAATGTACTGGGAAGGGCTGAAATATTTTTACGTAGATGATGAGAGATTCGTGTGATAATCGGTGCTGATGGATATTTACATTTGCTTCTGAATTATTTTCGTATGTTCCGTGATATGAATATCCCGCCTGTCACGCCATGCTATATCTAATCTATTGTGTACATTAAATAGTGTCTTTATTTTGCTCCGACTTGAAAGAAGTTTCCGGGAAATAATATTATTAGGAAGGAAAGGAGAAACAACAAAAAGCGACTACACTGCCACGGTGCCGCATGTGTTTCGAGGCTCTGTGTCTAGGTGAAGCTGGGTTCACACCCAAACGTCACAACCTCAACAAAGGCTACAAACCACATTTCATAAAAAAGGTAAAGCTATCCCTGTAACAGGCCGTGGAGGCCCATAACGTTGTGAGACGTCGAGGCTTTCACATTTTCTAGACAATCGGCTCATAGATGGCGGTGAGGTTGCCAGCCTTACGCACCGGCCGCCCTTTACCCCCAAGAAGATTCATAGTACTCATTTCTTTTAAGGCTGAGTCGAACCCAGGGCCACAGTGCGGCTGGAAAGATGAGGTCAATTTCAAAATGCAATGAACTCATCGGGAATCGAACCCACGACCTTCCGGTTTGTAGCGTAGTGCCTGAACCAACTACGCCTAGCGTATTAGTGAGTACGTAACAGTAATGACTTGAAGGTGAGCGGTTATGACGTAATTTGACGACGTATTCTGGCATTTTCCTTGGGGAGCGACTGAGGAAAGCTACGAAAAGCATCAGTCATGATAGCCGATGTACCTGTCGAGATTCGAACCGCGCAACTTCAGAATACAATTCAGATCATTTTTATTCATCGGGAATTAAACCTTTACTTGACATAAGGTCAGCGGATTCTGGATAGCTCAGTAAGCATAGTGTTCAGGCTACAGGATGGATAATTTATTCCCCACAGATCCAGGTCGGTTATGGGGCCCACCTGGTTCATATCCGAAGAGTACGGAGGCTGTTCATTTGGGGATAAAGCGGCCGGGGCTTGAAGCTGACGATTCACCTGCATTAAATTCCAGTTCTTCATATGTATTCAGGGCGTTAAAGCATCTCATTTGTTTTCCGGAGGTCCTCGTTTCTGATCTCTGCCGGGGCTATCCCGACTTAGGCTGTTCGTGGTTTTCCTCAGTACCCAAGCAAATTTTGGGATAGTGCATTAAATTGTAGAAGTTCTCTTCCTTCTATACATTTTCCAATCTGTTATTCACTGGTCTAATTATTGGCGTCGTACAGTCTGGACAAATTAATCAGAGAGGATTTGGAAGGAAGTGGTTATGACGCAATCCAGGTACTACTCAGGCAACTACTATCTGAGGATTTCCGGTGTTCTGCTCGAGATTCGAACCGATATCCTTCCGTGTACAAGTTCAGAGCGTTATGGACACAGGGGCACACTTGGAGAAGTAAAGTCTGTTGCTGATGAAAGTAACCATTTCCTGACAGCTTATATGGGGGAAGTGGAGGTATAGCACATCCCTCCTTACCTCGGCACTGGATGGAGGTGTCAGCTTCGCGTTCCGGTCGCTTTACTCCTGGGAAAAAGCCGCCCGGTACGCACTGTATAAGATATCAGGGTGGGAACCAGAGCCGGTCTGGCCGCTGTAAAAATTCTCTTTCCCTGTCGAGAATCGAACTCTGGCCATCCAGCCTACAGCCTTGTATATTCAGTTTATGAGCAAATTATGTTAATGTTAAGAAACAGGCCCATTATGTATATTTATAGCCATGCCACGGAGGTGTAGATATTGAAGGAGTGGAGGTAAGGATCCACGTATTCTGAACTGGTGTGTAGTCAGCCCTGCGTTACGGATGTTGTGACCCCCGGGAGACAGATAAAAGTACCGATACCAATCGGACCGGAAGCTGGCGAATTATAGTGATGGTTCCTGTAAGGACAGAACAAGGTCATCTAGCTCATGGTTTTTTTTAAGTTGCTTATTTAACGACGCTATCAGTATCGAAACTAAATAGCGTCTGATGATAAGATGATTAATGAATGTGGAGTGGTCGGCGGAATGAGAAATGGCAGGGGAAACCGAAGTACTCAGAGAAACCTGTCCCAGTGCCACTTTGTCTCCTCCCCATACTCATTCACCTGGAATGGGGCTACATTCCTGTGCAACGTAAAGTTTGCGTAATACTGTGGTGTCAAGTTATCCCTGTAACAGGCCGTGGAGGCCCATAGGGTTGTGAGACGTCGAGGCTCCTGCATTATCTAGACAATCGGTTCACAGATGGCGGTAAGGTTGTCAGCCTTACGCGCTGTCCGCCTTTACCCCCAGGAAGATTCCTGGTACTCATTTGTGTTAGAGGCTCAGTCGACCCCAGGACCATAGTGCGGCTGGAAGGATTAGGTGAATTGTAAAATGCAGCGACCTCATCAGGAATCGAACCCGCGGCTTTCCGGCTTGTAGCACAGTGCCTGGAGCAAGTGCGCCCCGGTGTGAAGCGAGCGCCGGTGAAATCTGGTAGCCAGTTAGCTTGCGGTTGCTTGCCAGGAAACGCTTTGCCTTACAACAATCTTGGAAATGTTTAGCTCCGAGCTTGCTTATTGTGGTTGCAGCATGCAGGCATTTTAAAAAGCCCCAGAGGCTCATCCAAGGGAGGGGAAAAAATCGTTGAATATGTAAACTGAATTGTGGCTCGGTGTAAACAAACTGGGGATTAAACCCGAGTCCGACGCTGTGTTTATACACGGTTGGGCCTGATTATGTCACTCTTCGCGATGAGCCCATTTCTCCTCGGGGAGAAATCTGAAGATATTTTAAATATCTTGTAGAAAGATGGTGGAGCCCTACTGCTCAGTCGGTACAGTTGCTAGGTTCGGGTTTCGATCCCCTGCAGGGGTAAGACATTTATTGTTGTTCGTGACGTGCAGACCGGCTGCGGGACCAACGCAACTTACAGTCTGTACTGGTGGCTCTTTCCGTGATGGATAAAGCAACAGGAGCGCGAGGCTGACCATTTTCCTTACGTCTTAATGGCGTATTGTCTAATAAACGAGGATATATTTTTTTTTAAATAGGTGTGCGTGAATTTGTGGTGAACTACTGTCTTGTTAATGTGATATTACTGTGTTGTGGGATGTTACACCGTGCTCTTTTGGTTGGATAGGTACGAAAGTTTCGGTGGAATCTTCCGCTTACATCTTCAGGATAGAAGTATGAGCCATGGAGATCGGGAGAACGAAGAAATAAATATGCATTGTAGAATCATATGGTTAGAACAGAGTCTGTCAAATTTCTGACGTTTCGGAAGAACTTACTACATGCTTATTAATTTTTTCAAGGTGAAATTTAGAATAGCTTGTCACAGGGACGAGATTTGAACCTGGGACCCACTGAGTGCTGAACGCTATGTTGGGATTAGTGCCCCAGTGCCACTTTGTGCACTAAAATCCCAGTGTCTGACATGGGCTCGAATCCCAGCCCCCGCAATGCGAGATTATCTCGCTGTCGTGTTGAAGCTCGCTACATAGTGCAGAGCTGAGTCCATTTTGAGAAGCCGCCAGTTGCCCAGCTACTCATGAAGTTACAAATAATTTATGTGAACTGAAAGTTCATTACCTTGTTCACAAGAGCCCACCACTGGTGCCTATACTGAGCCAGATGAACCTATTTCATCCTGCTTCATGAAGATCCGTTTTAATATTGTCCTCTCATTGACGGCTAGGTCTTCCAAGTGTTCTTTTTCGTACTGAAGATTCGTATAAATTTCTCTTCCCTGACATGCGTTCCATATGCCTCTCCCATCTCATTCCCTTAGATCTGATAGTCCGAATAATATTTGGCGAAGAGTAGAAATTTGAAGCTCCTCATTGTGTATTTCTCTCCATCCACCTATCACTTCATCTCTCTTCGGTCCAAATATTCTTCTTAATGAGGAGCTTCATAACTTGTGCTCTTCTCCAAGTATAATTAGAATGATCAAGTCAAGGAGAATGAGGTGGGCGGGGCATGTAGCGCAAATGGGGGAGAGAAGGAATGCATATAGGATATTGATGGGAGAGCCAGAAGGAAAGAGACCACAGGGAAGACCAAGACGTAGGTGGTTGGACAATATTAAAATGGATCTTAGAGAGATAGAATGGGATGGTACGGATTGGATTGATCTGGCTCAGGACAGGGGCCAGTGGAGGGCTCTTGTGAACACGGCAATGAACCTTCGGGTTCCATAAAATGCTGGGAAATCCTTGAGTAGCAGCAGAATTGGCGGCTCCTCCAGAAGGGCTCAGGACGATTTCTCTTCCGGTACTGATTCATACGAGGAGGGAGGAAGTGTTGTCTTATTTTCTCGTCTTTCAGAGTAAATTCGAGGGTTCTTATGAGGAGTTCTAATTGCTAATTCTAATTGTATTGCGGCATATTTGCTCAAAGCAAGAACTGCGAAGCCAGAGAGAGCCGTTGCTAAGGAACGGCTCTGGAACAACATTCGTTTCTCGGTAACCGCTCGGTAAACACGTTCCCGCTGCAACAGATACGTATGAAACAGTATAGGTACTGTTGGGAACGGTGTTTTCTAAGAGGTCTGTGCAGAGAGGTTACAAGGAAGATAACTGGGGTTACCGAGTCAGTTCTGTACGGGAGTCTATGAAGGAAAGAGTCAGTTGCGAGGGAGCCACCATTCAGAGAGGACTTGAGCGCGAAAGTTGAAGAATCTCCACTGTTAGAAGCTCTTACTAGGGAACGACTGGTGAAGAGACAGGCTGGAAAAGACTTTGCGTGTCCTGTGGTGATTGGCCATGGCGCTGTAATTACTTGTAGTTCCGAGTCGTGTCTATAAGTGGTCAATAAATCCAATATCCAATCCAACCCCCCGCATATATTCACTCCATGCTACGTCACAATATTCATTTATATAAAAATACTGTTCCTTTCTGATTTTCTCGTTGGGAAAATAGGGGCTTATACATTATTCCTGTCAGCACCCTTTTCTCACACCCCCTTAGTCTACGTAGGGTAAAAAAGTAAAGTTGTCCCTGTGATTAATTAATTAAGCTCTATGCTATGAAGACTTATTGGGGGGAGTGGTGGTATAGGTCCACCATTCTTGACCTCGGCCCTAGATGAAGACGAATGGTCAACTTGCCGTTTTACCCCCGGGGATAGTGCCCCCCCCCCAGTACCCATTGGATAGGAGGCTGGGCGGGCCGCAGAGCCGGTCTGGACGACGTAGAGAAGAGAATATTCTGGACCCTACGGGCACTCGAACTCCAACCCCTCCCTTTCGTCTACGTTCTTCCCTTAATATCAGAGACAAAGTTCCACACCCATACAAGAAAACAGTCGAAATTATATAATTGTAGACAGCAGGAGGCCCGACGCGAACTCTGGTGCTGTTAATATAAAACATTTTGTAAGTCGGCGTTGTGATGTCTGCCATTCATGAAGCCAGTGCTAACGTTTGTACCCACAATTCGTTGTGTAAAATGCAGCAGTCGCCCCTCGACTGCAATTTTCATTCACATCGAAAGGAAAATAAACAGACTCCAGAGCTTCGCAGTACCAGAAGCGCCTTTGAACACCATTAAGAGCATTGATAAAGATTTCACCAATAAAACGCTGGCGTGTGTGTGTGGCCACCAGATGTCTCTAGCAGCGCGTGGGAGTGCACCGTGTTTGTTCAGTCTCCCAATTAAATTCCTCAAGAGCTGTTGAGGGCTCCGAGTTTATGGGGCCCCTTGCCCCAGGAGCCAGGGCCTTAAATCGCAGGGACAGATATGAAACTAAGGGACACAGCACAAGTAAGCGTCTCTTAGTCGCAGGCTTTGAGGTTCTCACAGCCGTGGTTCTGAAAGGTTCCATCTTATGGGATATGCCGTGTAGTCCGCTGGAAGTCAACCGACGTTTCGGAGAAACATGTGGAATATCTTGCTACCTACTTCACGCTGGTTTATTGGCTTGACTGGTTTTTGCAACCCTGAAGATTGAGGGGACATTTTCTTCCGAAACGTCTGTTCACTTTCAATGGATTATGCAGCGTTATATCCAAGAAGGCAGAGCTACTGTATCTATCCATTATCCCACGATTTTCCCATCTCACCCCTTCTACTACTGTTCATTCCTCTCTCGCTATTCCTTTGTTTGTCAGGCAGCTGGCTAGAGGTAAGTACAGGGAAAAGCCAGGAAATACGTCACAAATGGATGTAAAACGTTCAACGTGTGATATTCGAACCTAGAAAGAAAAATATATTTTTCTCGACATATCCTCCACCAACATTGATACACTTGTCCTATCGCCTTACCAGTGCGTCGAAACCCGCAGCATAGAAATCTTGTTGTCTCGTCCACTTCCGCATTTTTCGGGCATCATCTGCGACTTTCGAACGTCCTTGCGAGAATTTCTCGACCCAGTTGTGAAGCGCTTTACACGACAAACACTTCCCACCGTAAACAGAAAAGCATTTCTTTATGAACATCCTTTGCATTGAGTCCTTTTGCCCACAAAAACCGTACAAAGAACGATGCTCTTCGGTAGTATACTCCTCAAGCTCGGTCGCCATTTTGACTACTGAAACCAGCTTCTGAACATGCGCATGCGTCTCTGTTACCTGAACTGTCACGAAGCTGGAATGTGCTGCTACCTAGTGGTACACATATATAAGACCTATTACGTCCATTACAGCTGTGTTACTTCCATTTGTGACCTGTTACTGACTCTTCCTCGTATTAGTCGGCAGGTCCTGCTACCGGCCTTCTCGACACAGGTTCTTTTGGTTTTCCTCTGTCTTCAGGGAAATACTGAGATGATTCCCAAATTCCATGTTACTGCGTGCTTTTCATGCAGCCCTCGCAAATTGCGTCATGAAAATCAAAATCTCAAGTAACTTCGCCTTGTGGAGGTTTAGAATGCCATTTTGGTGGGAAATGTGTCTTGCTGGCGGCACGTGGTAGACCTCACAGGGGTGCCTGATAGTGAAGACATGTGTTTTTATTTCTATTTGCCACCGAAAAGCAATACTGATTTATTACCCGACCAGTTCTGCCTTCATTTCGTAGTATCTGCAAGTAAACAGGACAGATTTTCTGAGAAGTGAGGTTATAACCGCTCCATCTGGGCGTTCCATGCTTGGATTTCTCCTCTTTATACTTTGCGTCTATTTATGTATTTGTTTGTGATCCTTTTTAGACCAGAAAAGCATTAATATAAGAACATTATAAAGCCCAACTTCACGTAAGCCAAGCAAGAAACCAACAGAAGTTTTCCGCCAACTTCTGGTTTATTACTCTTTGACCCTGAAGATGGAGGCGATATGTCTCTCAGAAATATTGGGCTGTCTCCGAACTACAGAGTGTTATGACCCAGAAGTCCATACTCTTGAAGTCGTTTCGATTATGAGCGTGAAGGACGTTAACAGGGAAGTACTGACGTGTCCTGTCCGTCAAAGTATGTCAGTGGGTTAAACAGTTTCAACTTGGACCACCCCACCTCGGAAACTGATTGCATGGCAGTGGGTTCCTGGCTCCTCATATTGCCTCTCGCGCTGTACGTAAAGTCTGACTGGTTCTGTGTCTTCCGGACGCGATGTAACACGTGAACACTTTCGCCTTCACAGACGAAGCACAGGACCGCTGCAGGTAAGAAAGGTGAAGTTCCTGTACTTAACAAGTGGAACACTACGCCATGAAGGCGTATGGGGGAGTGGATAGATCCAGCTTTACTTGACTTCGGTACTAGTTGGAGGTGAGCGTTCAGCTTCAGGCACCGGCCGCTTTACCGGCTGGACGACGTGGAGAAGAGAAAATTCTTGACCCTACCGGGACCCAAACTCCGACCCCTCGGTCGTATAGCCCACTACGCTATCCCGGCTTATATGAGAGAAAATAATAAAAATAAAAAGTAGTAAGAGGCGTGACCAGTGTAGTCCGATAGAAATCTACGAGTGTTTCGAAATAACGCACTGCATCTATCTTCAGGGTCGAAGATTAAGCCAAGCATACAACTAGCAAGACGTAAACAGCAAGCAGAGAGTAGTTCCTTGCTTGGCTTACTCATTAATCCTGAAGATGGAGGCAGTATGCTACTTCGAAACGTCTGTGAAATTCTGCAGAAATACGAGTAGGAAGAAGATTACATTTATCGTCACCATTGTGAGAACCACAAATCCAACATAAATAGTAAGATTTGATTTTCTAATGGCGATGATGCCGTGTAGTCTGGTGGTAACGTTTCGGAAGAAAGTACTTCTTCCGTCTTCAGGATCGAAGAGTAAGCTGAGGAAGCAAGCCGCGTGTAGAATCCATTTGATGCTTATTCTCTTTTTTTCCATTCGAACGAATATAGAAGGAGTAGGTTCAACCGCAACGTCCGTAGATTACACGACGTTACAACCCGGAAGATAGTAGTCTTATTCTACGAAAGAAAATAAGAATCCAACCGAATGAAGTGGTGATGGAGGGAAATAAAGTAAGGAATGTGCAATAAATACATTTCCATAATAACAGCATCACCCTGTAGATAGAAACATTTAACGCAAAGTAAGCATCATGGGCCCTTCTCAGATCGTATGAGGTTCTGTCTGCGTTGTGAAAGTGTGCATCTACGCAGCAACAAAAGGTTTCGCTTGTTCACGCGTGAAAGTTGGTCACTGCGTTGCGTATAATGCACAGGCGAAGGTAAATGACACTTGTCAGTAAGTTTATGAGCAGGAGCACCGACATTTCAGGGAATAAGTGGCATAAGTGAAATATGAGCAGGCTGGCCCAGCGGCAAAGGTGTAGACCCGTATCTAGGATGTACTCGGTTCGTATCTCGGCTGGAATACCGACTACCATAACAGGCATTTCTTGGGTTTACTCAGGCCCTCCAGATGACTCTGGATAATATTTCAATGAGACCACCACCGCTTCCTTCCAGATCCTTTCCAATTTGTCGTGTTTTCCTGAAATCCCAAGCTATATAGTCGAGATGCTTAAGCGTCATTAAATAACCAACGAGAAATGTTTGATTACCATATCTGCTACGGGATGGAGGGCCAATGAGTGTTGCAGGGGCAAGAAAGTTATCTCCTCCCCACGCCGTCCAGCTGGCCCTGGGGCTCAAACAGCCTCCTATACGAAGGGTACCGGGGTAAAGCAACCGGAACCTGAAGCCGACCATTCAGTGAGGTTAATATTGTGTGGAGTTATACCTCCACTCGCTAATACGTCTTCATGGCATTGTGCTTCATTAAGTACAAGGACAAATTTATAATTTCACTTATTTGCATAAGGTATAAACGGTGGAAAGATCGGTAGGCTGGGGACGGTGAACGGAATGGATTTGAAAGGAAGTGTCTGTGTTCAGTGTATCACGTCAGATCCTGTCTAGAAGGAACGAGGTGAATAGCGAAGGACGCCGGGTAATCCCGTCTCCAAGCTGAAAATCGAAGCCGGTTCTGTGGTTCAGTGTTCATGCGCTTTTACATCGTGTGGAAGAGGCCAGTATTGGTGTTTCGGAGGTACATGTTGCCACCATCTTCAGGTTCGGAGTGCGTGGAGTGAGTCGTTTGTTTTCAGATTTGTTCCAACAAATTCACGGGGTTGGAGGGAGGGAGACTGCGCCCCTGTCCGGGTCAGTCCCTTCCTCCTCCTCCTCACTTTCCTCTCCTCCGCCTTTACCTCTTCTTATTCCATCTCCCATCCGTGCTTCACTTTTCTCCCCTCTTCGTCTTCCGTTCCTCTACGCACTTTCAGACTGAAAATATGAATTTTATCTTCTCCTACTTCATCATATTTGTCTCATTTTGTTCCTTCTGCTTCGTAATATTATTCTCCTCATCATAAACTCTTCTTCCTTTCTCCTTTCATTGTTCTTTTAGCTTCTCTCCTCCACCATCTTACAGTTCGTCTCCTTCGTCTCCTTCTCAGCTTTACCTCTTCTGTATTTCTAACCTCCACTCCCCCCTACGGTAGCCCATTTCTGGTTTCTCATACACGTAGTAATGTACTGTGGCATAATTGCTCAACCCTGAATCAAGCAGGGAACGGCTCTGCAAACACGCCTGTTGCTAAGCAACAGATTCGTAACATGCAACTGGGAAGCGATGATCTCTATGTGGTCCGTGCGATAGCTACTTTTGCGCAACGATAGAAGAACTGTTGCTAGATGTGTTTTCTGTGTGGTCCGTGCCGAGGCTATATAATGAGGAGCAGCTGCGATTACGAGAGAGTCTTGAGACGGCAGTCAGAAGAGTAGGAGGTTGGTGTGCGAGAGAGTCGCCGGTCAGCAAGGACGTGAACACGGAAGCTAAGGAAGCTACGGCGTTAGAAGCCGTTACCAGGCGACAACCGTGGAAGATACAGCAGAGCGAGAAGATTTAGTGTACTGTGGTGAATTGTAGAGCGTGTGAATTAGCGTTAGCGCTGTAGTTTCTGTTAGTTATGATTTGTATGTCTTCACTAAATCCAATACCAATCCAAATCCCGTCTATAGTGACGCATACACGTGGTAATATACGAGGAAATGTGATCGTAATTAGATTTATGTCTTGATTTTGGTGGTAGGATGGATTTCAGCCATACTCGGTATTTCAGGATTATTTGTTACAAGTGTGTATACTTGTGAGCGTGAACATTATAGTTCCACAATGAGTCTTTCAGATGCCCCCCCCCCACAAGAAAAGAAAAAATTGTGATTTTCTTGGAAATGATTCCAATTAATTTCTTAACTTTCAGGAGTTTATGGAGAAAATAGCCCAAAATAAAACTGCACAGGGCACACCTTCAGGCTCTGTCAGTCGGACGGATTTCCTTGTGTAAGATTTGAGGCTTTCACGGCGGTGACTATGAAGAAAGCAGTCTTCTGGGATTTGGCACCGTGTATATGTGGTGTTAACCGACGTTTCGGAGGAACGTATCGCCCCCATCTTCAGGGTNATGGATGTGAGTGGTCAGCTTCACCCCCCCACCGGCCGCTTTACCCTCAAGGAAAGATCCCCCGGTATTCATTAGATAGGAGGTTGGGTGGGCCCCAGAACTGGTCTGGACGGCGTGGAGAAGAGAAAATTTTTGACCATAGTGAAATTCGAATTCCGACCCCTCAAGTCTTCCAGCCAGTAGCCAGTCGCTATACCGACTGAGCTATCCCGGCTGCAATCAAATAGACAATAAACATAAAAAGAAAAAGGAAAAAGAAAACAGCGAAAAAGTACCTAAATTTGAAACCATATTTCCCAAATTTAAGATATTTTTGCACCGATTTTTAATATTCAGTTAGTACAAATGTTATTCTCCGTTGCCCCCTCCCCATGTTTCTGTGACAGTGTCACCTTGCGAGCTGCCACCGGCCGGTTGCGGAGTGAACTTTTCCATTTAGGAGTTATTCACAGTCACGCTGGGTAGGCCGTGTCGTGCTGTGTGAATGTGGGTCTCTCGGACAGACAGTTCGTGCTCACAACTCAAGACAGAGGCAGCTGCACGTGTTTCTGTCCGATAGATCAGACCCTCACGTGTCGATATATATCGTTATCTCTCTCACGAATTGTCACCAGTAATTCGTCCAAGTTGTGATGTGCTGCAGTTTGCTACCTGTGCAGGGGTTTGACATTTGAAGCAAGTTCATTTCTTTCTTTTCTTGCCCTTCAGAGGTAAGTGATTCATAAATATAAGTTGATGTAAATTAATTTCACATGTACGGGTCCATCCAGGCATATACAGCTTAAAATAATTACGAAGAACTGCAATATTGTCCGTTGTTTTGTATGGATGTGAAACTTTATCTCTCACATTAAAGGAGGTACATGGACCGAGGGTGTATGAGAACGCGGTGCTGAGGGGAATGTTTGGATCTAACAGGGAGGATATAATAAAGGAATAGGGAGAATTACACAAACATGAACTTCATGACTTGTACTCTTCACAAAATATTAATTGCATGATGAAATCTTGAAGGTTAACATGGGCGGACCATGCCTACAAAGTTTTGATAAAGAAAAGCTGAAGGAAAGAGACCACTACGAAGACCTAGGCATAGATGTGAGGATGTTATTAAAGTGAATCTTAACGAAATGGGATGGTACGTTGTGACCTGTCGGATTATGACCCAGAATAGGGACCAGTGGCGGGCTTATGGCAACATTGTAATGAAGTTCTACCTGGCTGGAACACACTAAATTGGACAGCTGTTATTATTATTATTATTATTATTATTATTATTTATGGTGGCTACGCTATGGAATGGACGACGGGACAATTGGGTTTGGATTCCAGGCGTTGGCAAGGGATTTTTCGCTTCCCCACAGCGTGCAAGCAGGCTCTGGGGCCCACCCAATGAGTACCAGGGGCTCTTTCCCCTGTGGTAGTGGAGTCCAGCTGGGTCCACTCGGCACGTCGGCCACTGATTGGGCTATTGTAGCCTGCCCCGGTTGATTATGATGATGGAGAATTTGGTCGAATGAAGATTGGCAGGGGAAACCGAAGTACTCGGGGAAAATCTGCCCCAGCGCCACTTTGTCCACCACAAATCCCAGTTGGCCAGACACGGGCTCGAACCCTGGCTGCCGCGGTGGGAAGCCAGCGAATAACCTCTTGAGCTATGGCGCGGCATTTCCCCTGTGGCGTAGCGATCAGGACATGACGTTAGTGCCGAGTTTAAGAATGAATGGAGCCATATCTCCACTCCCCGATTCATCATTTCTGGTACGGCGCTCTGTTATGCAGAGGGCCAACTTTTATTGTATTTCCGCAACTCATCGGTCCGCCTGCTTTCCCTTGAGACTGCGCAGTGTCGTACTTTCACGCCGGGTGACGCAGTCGGAAAGATTCGCAGTATGTAATGTCTGCTCTAGGCCATGTAATTACGTGTGAGAGACTCCGCAAAATGCGGTCAGCTTTCCACTTACCCGCTGTGCACTGCAGCATTCAGCATTCAGCAGGGGAAACATGCGAATGCACTGTGCTACAAGCCGGAAAGTCGCGGGTTCGATTCTCATTGAGGTCACTGTATTTTTCAATTGACCTAATCCTTCCAGCCGCACTATGGCCATGGGGTTGACTCAGCCTCTAACAGAAATGAGGACCAGGAGTCTTCCTGGGGGTAAAGGGCGGCCGGCACGTAAAGCTGACAACCTCACCGCAATCTGTGAGCCGATTCTCACAAACCTATGGGCCTCCACGGCCTGTTACAGGGATAACATTACCGTTTCTTAGCGCGCGACCGCACGAAGCAGGGCACTGAAACAGTACACGCGGACATCAGTGCAGTCTTCAGATGTTATCGAAGCGTTGCGTATGGATTTTGTTGGTTTGTTTAACGACGCTTTAAATATGTGAAAATGTTTAGCATCGAATGAATGGGATGGAAGGAAGGAGTAGGAAGTGGTTGTGGCCTAATTTAAGGTATTAACCTGGCACTTCCCTGGAGGGACTGAGGAATATTAAGAATATTTTGTGAGGATAAGTGGTCTTCAGGACGGGGCTCGAACCTAGGACCTCCCTGATTGGAAAGTCCCGAACGTCACGATAACGAATTCTGCAAAGAAATTTGACAATTCAGTTTACATTTTTGTTTAATTTAAGAATTGGTGACAATTATAATTTATTATTTTTTTAATTTAAGTTACACACATCGAGCAGGTGTACGTAGCGGTAGCGTTGCAGGCTTGTAGTGGAAGGCTTTCGGTTCGAATTTCAGTGAGGACTCCGTTTATTCCGGCCGAAGCCATTCGTCGTTTTCCTCAGCCTCTCCAGGCAAACGCCGGGACAGTATCGCGAATACGTCACTACCATTTCCTTCAAAATCATTTCCAGTGAGTGTCCCTGTGCTTAACTAATTAAGCACTACGCCATGAAGGCGTATGGAGGGAATGGATGATACACGTTTTCTAGACTTCGGTACTAGTTGGAGGTGAATGGTCAGTTTCAAGCCCCGACCGCTGTACCCCAGGGGAAAGAGCCCCCGGTGCCCATTGGATAAGAAGCTGGGTGGGCGCCAGGGCTGGTGTGTGTCGACGTGGAGGACAGAAACCCTTGATGCTACTCAGTCTAGCTACAATTTTGTTAAATGCCGCCTCCAAAGGAGATATCAGTAAGCTTGGGACATAACAGTGACTAGCGACTAAGACAGAGCAACCTAAATGACCTTTGTTTTCGAACTGTGACTCCTCTTTGAAGGAAATTGGCTCATGTGAACTGATAATTCGACGTGTACATTGTCGAACTACCTGATAATGACCCTTACATTGGGTCGAAACATATAGTTGGGTAGTAGTCCACAAAATCGAAAAGGCTTGTTTTTAGGGGGTGGGTGTTCGTGTTGTATAGCTTACGATGATAGTATGACAGGTGAATGACGAATTGTAAAGGATTCGGTCTTGGCACATTCGAGTACTATCCTCACATTTCTCTGGCGGTACTAAGAAAAACCACGAATAACTTAGTCAAGATAACCGGTGTCCTGACAGGGATGCGAAATAAGTATCTCCCGAATTCAAGTATTGATACCGCTGCCTGAACCCGCTCGGTATTAAAGTATCCCTGAAGGCACGTTCCTCCTCAGTAACCAACCTTACGGAAGAAAATTCCCCTATGTTTAACAAGATTTCTGTTGTCATCATTATGTTGAGAACAGAGTCTAGTGAAGATTTTTATCTTCTGGAGCTCTGATTGCTACCTGCTTCACGTTGGTTTCTTGCTTGGCTTATTCTTCGACACTGAAGATGGAAGCGAGATGTTTGTACGAATCGTCACTTGACTCTCAAGGGACCACAAGATGGAACTGTTCACACGCTGGCATGCGGTTCAGAATGTGGAGACTTTCTAAAGTTGATGCAACCATTTACGGTGCCTATGTTGATGACGTAACCCAAAGGTTGCTTCAGATGAGGCACAACGCGCAGCAGCGGGCCCACGCACGCGCGGTCTGAGGCATGAACTGTCTTGGTCCTCGCTCGAACGCAGGGGCCTTGGGTTCGAATTCCGCTTGAGGCAAAGATGTCTGTCTGTGTTTATTCTGTTTTACGCTGTCCTCTGTGAAAGGTAAAGACCGTACAGACCTTGCGACGTGCTGATCTCCCATCCCTGGATTCCTACCGGCTGTGCAAAGGATTACGAAGCTATATTGGAAAGGCTGCCAGGGCCCAACAAAGGGCTGTAGAGCCAATGATGAATGAATACACAGCGATAGGCCACGTGAAGATGACCCTTACACTGGATCAAAACACGTAGAGAGAGTGGACAAACTTGTTGCTGTAAGAGTTGTATGAAGTGTATTGTTGCTTAAACTAAGGAGGGGAGTTGAACACTGGAATGTAGCAGCCTGTTTTCGGGCTGCACCGTAGGGGGCCCACGCGGCATCAGGGCCCAACATGCAGAGATACGCCTCTAATCTCATGGGAACGTAAATGTAGTTCGTGCAATTCTTCAGGTGGTTCGAATAAAGTGTCAAGAGATGGCAGGATATGTTTCGTTTCACGGCGGAAGTGTTAGAAGTTGGCGAAACACTAGAAATCATTGGAAAAAACAGACTCGGAGCAAAACTTCGTGATTTTCTCGGACTCGGCAAGCGTATTGAAATGTATTACTAATTTGTTTTAATGCTAGTGGGGTGGGACTAAGTCCCTTGTACTGCGGCCACTTCTGGCCTATTGTACCAGCCCCAGATGATAGGTGAGGGTGATTGTGGAGCAATTGGTGGAATGAAGATTGGCAGGGGAAACCGAAGTACTCGGAGAAAACCTGCCCCAGCGCCACTTTGTCCACCACAAATCCCTCTTGACCAGAACCGGGATCGAACCCGGGCCGCCGCGGTGGGAAGCCAGCAACTAACCTCTTGAGCTATGGCGCAAGAAAGGAATGGAAGATAACCATGGTTCAGAGCAGGACTGAAGCCCAAGCGGTGCAGACAAAGGGAACAGCTCGCGTGAGAGAGAGCTTCAGACGAGTTGGAGTCCATTCAGACGGAGGCCGAAGTCAAGAGCGCACCGGTGACGATAATAAACTTCGTGATAAACTCCGGGGACGCTAAAGCAATGGTCAGACGTCTGTGGAAAGCCGTCGAGCTTCACGGGCAACATGACAACAAAATTCAACAGGAATCGACGAATTCAGACTGTTCAGGGGAACTGTAGAAGCCCAAGAGGGCGGAATGTGCATACCGTAGGCCATTTATATATATATTTTTTTTTCAAAATTAAAGGAACAGTTCCACGCACCGAATATGTAGTTAGAAGAACGGCCAGTTTCCGCGTGATAGTCTGTTCTTCTTGACGCCGAAACTGTTAATCGCGATCCCTAGACGCAGCTTACTGATAAGCTTCAGGCTTTGGCCTCTTTATACTCAAATACCCCCCCAGAATTGGTGGGATTGGTGGCTGTGAGGGTCCCAGAGCCCCTCCCGCGTATCGAACTCTGGTCGTCTAGTCCTCAGCAAGTCACATTCGGGCTATAGGAAAGACGAGATTGGAAAGAGCGCACTCCGTAATTCAGTACAGGAAACTTCTATCAACATGGCTGTTAGCTCCTTAAGGATGGTTCCTTTCCAAGGAGTGACTTATCCCACTGTTACTCGTAAGGGCAGAGGAAGAGAAATCAAAATGGCTACCCTGTGGGCCCAAATTTCGTGAACAATGTTCCAACGTACGAGTCAGGAATGCTGACAGACATTCCACTAAGTTAAGTGCCCTGAGAAGTATATCACAATCGCCATCATTAATCTTAAAAGTGCCAGGTGTCGAAAATTCCAACCTTTATAAGAATTGTTATGTTGCCCAGCATTTGGTATTTATTGTCATTTCATCTGAACTACATAGTCAAGAAACATTTTCCCTTCATTTGATGCCCTTACGCGCACACAAACACACACTGATAGCAATGTAAAAATTAAACATATTCATAGGGGTAACTGTTTTCCTTACATTAATTGTGCGTTCTTCTGCAGGTGGGCGGGACCACGAAATGGAGTCCTATAAACCTACATCCAAGAATCCAGGAGCGAATGAGGTTTGGTGGAAGATTTCTTCGGTTTTCCTGGCAACGGTTGCTATAGTAACTGTTCTATTGTTTTGTTGGACCAAGAGACGCCTGTGGGAATTGGCCGCAAGACTTCCGGGCCCAACGCCGGTCCCGTTGCTTGGGAACCTCCTCACTTTCGCGGGCTGCGATTTGATTCAGTTCTTCAAGATGATCGTGCAACTGGTAGAGAAACACGGCTCCATATTTAAGCTGTGGATAGGGCAGGATCTGTTCGTGCTGTTGTCCGACCCTGTTGCACTGGAGAAGGTGTTGGGGAACAAGAACTTCATCAGGCGTACCGGCTACGTCACAAAAGTTGGCAAACCTTTCTTTAGAAATGGTTTATTGATGTCAGACGGTGATACGTGGAGAGTCCACCGGAAAATAATCCAGTCAACTTTTCATAACAACATTCTGGATCAATTCGTTGAGAATTTTGCCAAGAACAGTTCCATCTTGGTGCAAAAGTTGGGCGACAGTGAGTGCGCCGTTACGGTCAACGTGTACCCACTCATCAGCCTCTGCACACTGGACGTCATATGCGAGACAGCGATGGGAACCAAGGTGAATGCCCAACTGGACTATGACGGAGAGTACGTGCAGAACGTCTTGAAATCGCTTCAGTTGCTGTCTGAGAGATTCATGCGTCCATGGTTGTCAGTTGACTGGATCTTCAATTTGACTCAGTTGGGCAAAGAACAGGCGGCCACTTTGAAATATCTGCACGGAAACGTACAACAAGTTGTTTCCGAGAAGTTGGCCAAATTCCACGCAAGTGGCCGACAGAAGACGCAAGTTGATGATGTCCAGTCTGTGAACAGAAAGAAACTGTCTTTGTTGGATCTGCTGATAGAGGACGGGCAGCTGACGCCAGACGAGATCCACGACGAAGTTGTGACTATCGTGGCGGCTGGGTCCGAGACTACGGCGTCTACCTGTTGTTATGTGCTGTCCCTTCTGGGCGTTCATCAGGACGTCCAACAGCGCGTCTTCGAGGAACAGAGGAGCGTGTTTGGAGAGGACATGAACAGGCTCGTCACTTGTGAGGATCTACTCCACATGCCCTACCTCGAGCAGGTGGTTGAGCCTTCCCGTTCGATTTATGTAACTAGTCTCTAAGTACCTAATTACAATTGATAGCAAATAACCAATTGAATATGTGGAGGGAAGTGGCTGTGACAGTCTGAGTTAATTTTCCTGAGGATGGAGGCAGTGGGTTGCTCCGAAACATTGGTAATCATCTGTAAAACTATATGAAGTCATAAACCAGAAAGACCACATCACCACGAATTCCTCAGATGTATGCCAGCATTTCGACAAGAACTCTGCTGTGTGACAGTGGCTTGTCCGTCAGATGGATAGATAGAACTGTACATAGGTAGATAAGCAGGTAAATAAATACATAGATAGATTCATCGATAGATGGATAGACAAGTCATATGTAGGTAAATAGATTAATGGGCAGACTGTAAGTAAACAGATAGATTGATGTAGATATGTAATTAGATAAAGGTCAGACATAGATTGATTGATTGATAGATAACCAGAAAAACTGAAGATAGATGGATAAACGTATAACTGAGCAGATTGATAGATATATTGATATGTAGACAGATAAATATATAATATTAATAGATTGGTTTATAGGTAGATTGATTGATAGATAAATGGGTAGATTAACAGGTAGATACAGAAATAGATTGATATTTAGATAGATAAATAGATAAACGGACAGATAGAGACAGACTGGTTGACAGATAAATTGGCTGATTAAGAGATAGGTAGGTAGACAGGTATGTAGACAGACAGACAGATAGATAGGTAGAGAGAGAGAGAGACAGACAGGTAGAAGCACTCCCGCTGCACTACGACCCTGCTTTGCTTTGCAGGTGATCAAGGAGTCTCTGCGCCTCTTCCCGCCAATCCCGTACCTGTTCCGCAAGGTGGAGCAGGAGACTGACCTTGGCAACGGCTACGTGCTGCCTGCCGGCTGCTACTCCATGGTGGTGACGTACACGACTCACCGGAATCCGGACCACTTCCCTGACCCCGGACGTTTCGACCCGGACCGTTTCTCCCCCGAGAACAGCATCGGCAGACATCCGTACGCCTACATCCCTTTCGGCGCTGGGCGCCGGATGTGTGTGGCCTACAAGTTCGGCATCATGGAGGCCAAGACGATGTTGTCCACCATCCTGAGGAGGTTCCGCGTCGTCGAGACAGTCGGCGGCATCAGGACGCTTGTTGACAGCTTGGAGTCCGGAGTTGTACTGAAACCTGCCAACGGATTTAACATTAAGATAGAGGGTAGGTTTGCCGATACATAACTGATGGGAGCCACCAATATCTAGGGCTCACTTTATAAGGGAAGAGGACAGACTCAAGGTGTTCGAGAACAGGGTGCTAAGGAGGATAATCCGTCCTAAGAGGGAGGAAGTGACAGGAGGTTCGAGAAAACTGCATAATGAGGGGCTTCATAATATTTCTATTCGCAGCAGTGAATTTATACATTTAACTATTTACATATCAGTTATTAAGCTATAGACTGGAGCATCGAGGAATCAGGGTTCGATTCGGGGCAGAAGTCAGATTTTAAGTTTTTTATTATCTCAGTCTATGTATCTAGAGACGGCAGGTTGATCTGTGAACAGCGAATTCGGAAGGATGTGAAAATAAGTGCCCGTTGCCTAACATGAGGCTCTATCGCGATATTTGCCTGGAGGAACTGAGGGATGCCACGAAAGCCTAAGATAGTACAGCCGGTCTCTGGAACGAGATTTGATACCATGACCTTCTGCATACGAATCAGTGATCTGAATGAAAAGGTGACTAATTGCAGGCCTGGGTATCTGTCATAACCCTTGGAAGGAACTCCGCATTCTGCCCACAGAGTGTATCTGTGTGTTCCATATGGTTCTCACAATAAACAGCGGCTGTTTCCTCAAACAGAATTAACCGGTTGGGCTTTGTAGCGGAGACGGAGTGTGTTTCCTGTGAGGTACGGACTGAATTGCTAGATATTTTTAAACTCACGATTTTTAACGTTAGGGTTCATGTATTTAATGCCGGACTGCTGGCTAGAAATCACTCCTGCGACCGGCCAGCTCGATCACGGCTTTCCACGGTTTTCCTCTGTCCTAGAGCAAATGCTGAGCTGTTGCCCGAATTCCGTTTTGCACTGCGTGTTTCACATTCAGCCCTCCCAATGGTTGCAACAAAAGTTCACCCTGACATAGTCCTCCTAGTGTTGCGTTCCTGTACTGACAGCTGCACCTCGACTGCAGACAACTTCTGCTGTATCCTCAGACTTCATGTTGTTCCCCTTACCGGTTCGTTTCGCTAGCCATCTAATGCCCATCCTATTGTATCTCACAGATTGTTGGATTGTCATACAGAGTCACATCCAAGAAGTCTCTTCTGTCCTGAGATGGGGGCATTAGATTTCTACGAAACGTCGGTAACGATACTGAAGAGTACACACCGTCACATCCCATAAGTATATATTCTATCTTGAAGATGGAAGCATTGGGTTCCTCCTAATCGTCTGCAGTGATCTACAAGACAAAATTATCTTCTGTCCTGAAGATGAAAGCAGTTGATTCCTTCGAAACGTCGGTAACGGTGTACAAATGTAAGTCAATTCTTAAAGGTTCCGTATAACCCGAGGGCGCTAGGTTCCTCAGAACCGTAATGATCTAAACATTACATATCGTATTCACACAAGTATTTTCTGCATTGAAGATGGAGGCAGTATCTTCCTCTGCAGAATTAGTACTTATCTACCAGATTATGCGGTGTCACATCGCAGGGTACCTCGTTTGCGTCCTGTATTGTAGCAGAATTGCTTTCCAGAGTGTTAACGTTTCCGCTGAACACAGTGTCCGGTGTAGGCAGGTGCTGCCGCACTTCTGAGAGTAGGCAGGTCCACGAAGCCATGCGTCGCATCTCCCATGCCGTTCCGACGCCAGACCGACGCTGCCTGCACGGGGCCTCTCTTTGAGCTGCGAGCTCACTTCTTTTCTGGTACACACCGCCCCACTCCCCCCTTTCCTCCCTCCCTCCCGCGCTTCTGGTTGCCAAATGGCACACTCCACTGCCCCCCCACCGCCAAACACACAAACGCTCTGAAATATTTACTTGGACGTGTCTCGTGAATCTTGTAGAGTAGGGATTACGTCAAGTTTTGGTAGAACCTGAAGGAAAGAGACCATTTGGCAGAACTAGACATAGATGGGAGGTTACCATTCAAGCAGATCTTAAAGAGATGGGATGCGAAAATATGAACTGGATTCAGATGCTCTGCTTGCTGGTTGCTTGGTTTACTCTTTTGCTCTGAAGATGAGGGCAGTATGTTCTTCCGAAACATTGGTGGACTTCTGCTGTACTCCACAGCGTAAAATCCCAGAAGGTAAGCCTTATGATAGACGATTGGATTATTCTGGCTTGGGATAGGGACCAGCAGCGCGATCTTATGAATGTGACAATGAAACTGCGAGTCTTGTGTAATGCTAGGAATTTGATTACTATCTGAGCAAATATCAGCTTCTCAAAAAAGACTTGACGCCATAAAATCAGAGATTACATTAGGCCTATTGCTTTGTAAATTGGAGGTAATGGGTTTAAATCTCGGCTGGAACAGCGGCTGGGCTGACTGGGATTATTTAGTTTTACTCAGTACCTCCAGACAAATTCCAGGACAGTACCTCAAACTAGGCCACGACCACTTCCTTCCACATCCTGTCAGATTCAGTATTCATTAATCGTCCTGCAATTCGACGCAGTATAGTCGAAGCTACTATCAGCATCGTTAAATAAACAATAAGTAAATAATACTGTGTGTTTTTCTTATGGCTCCTCTATTCCTTTGTTCTGTTTTTCTGTCATCCTCAGTAGTTCTATCCGTCTCTGTTTGTATCATTTTCTCCAATGTCATTTCTTAGCTTCCCTTTCTATATTTCTCTCTTCCTCCTCGGTTTATATTTCTATCTACCGTTCTTTATCTCTGCCTCTATTTACGTGTACGCATTTTCTTCCTTTTGACTTCTCTCTCTACGTTTATCTGAGATGCAGTAACCCATTTCATTTGATCTACAGACGATCCTCGCTTTACGAAATTTCGGTCGTACCAACTTCAATAGCGAGACGCATAACTCGGCTCGACTTGTCTACCGAAATCCCTTCCGAATAAAAACAAACACATGCGAACGATAGCGGTAACACGCAGCGCCGACAAGTCAGTTCGCCTTACGCTCAGCTCTCGTGTGCATCTATCGTGATTTTTCATCTGCTTTAAGCAATTTGTTGTTTCTTAATAGCATAACAGGTTTGCCAATGCTTATAGCATAATCTAGTATGTTTCTGATGTTCGTCGCTTTTGTTTCAGGTAATGAAATTGGAGATATTTTTTTTATTGCTAGTGGAGTGGGACTAAGTCCCTTGCACTGCGGCCACTTCTGGCCTATTGCACCAGCCCCAAATGATAGGTGAGGGTGATTGTGGAGCAATTGGTGGAATAAAGATTGGCGGGGGAAACCGAAGTACTCGGAGAAAACCTGCCCCCAGCGCCACTTTGTCCACCACAAATCCCACTTGACGAGACCCGGGAACGAACCCGGGCCGCCGCGGTGGGAAACCAGCGTCTAACCGCTTGAGCTATGGCGCGGTCTAAATTGGAGATAAATAAATATTTCACAATTTTTGGTCGTTCACGAAAGAACCTTCCAGTTATAACATTGCCCCTGTGAGGAACAGCAATTCGCATTACGAAATTTCACTTTACGAATTCTCATCAGGAACGTGACTATTCGTAAGAACGGGGATTGCCCTATTGCTTTAAATTATAATGTTTTCTACGAAGATTGTCGAGTCGAGAAACCAAAAGGCTTCAGATTCGTGTAGAATATGTAAGTATATTAAAGGCCTCTCCAGGTTGATGGATTTCAGTGGGCAGCGCTGGTTAGGTATTATACGTGCATATACAGTACTATACGTTTAGCGGCTGAGTGGCTTTAGAGGCACAAGGGCGTAAAGTACAAGTACAGTATGAATAACTCTTTAACGCCCTATAGTTTCCTGTATGTACCATCTCCATCATTTAAAAAAGTCTGCATTCTGCCCCGTAGTGTATTTGTGTGTTCCGTATGGTTCTCACAGTAAACAGCGACTGTTTTCCTAAACAGCATTAACCGGTTGGGCTTTGTTATGGACACGTAATGCGTTTCCTGTGAGGTACGGACTGAATTGCTATATATTCTGGCCACAGATTGTATTTGTGTGTTCCGTATCGTTCTCACAATAAACAGCGACTGTTTCCCTAAACAGCATTAACCGGTTGGTCTCCGTAGAGGAGACGTAATGTGTTTCCTGTGACGTACGGATGTATTTCAGCCTGTTTATCAAACCTCTCTTGAAGTGGATAAGAAGCCATGGGTTATGTACTTCACTGTTGCGAAGTGATGAGATACTGCCTGGAGTACCCAAGATGATAAGAAGCTTAAGGACAAAAGGAAATCCACGCGGGGGGAGAGAGAAAAAGCATACAAATAAACCTAATTAGAAGAAGAAAGAATGTACACATCTAGGCCTATGAACATACTTAGTATGATGTAATGAAAGACGAAATAAAAGTGACACAAATAACCAAATAACTTTATTCGCGTCTTTTGACCGGCAGAAATCCAGGGGAAGCTATCCATGTTGGATCCAATAGTGATGTCCCATGACACTTGTAGCTACACTGTAGGCAACTCCAGCTGTCATATGGACTTTAAATGCTTAGTTATTTAGTAAACAGGACATAACTTCTGATGAGGAAGTGTTGAACTCGGTACTATTTCACTCTTTCTTCAAGCATTAATAACATTGGTAGTTTATCCTTGAAACAAAGTTGTCTGTTATGGGCCGGCCCAACTTGACTGGAGAAGCTTCCGGCTCTTCCGCTTGAGCCCGCGCTTGCAAACGGAACTCTCCCTGTATTTGGAATGAAGAGGGGAAATGTGATCTTGTGTTTTCTATGAGGTAAGAACTGAATTTTGGATTATTATTTTGTTAATCGTCGCTTTCAAAGCGAGTGACTGCTCTGATTCTCATGACGCAGCATTTGCCATCAGCGCTGAAAATGTCATGATCACAACTGATAAACAGATCCATATATAGATGGGGAAGGGTAATATTAAAATTGAGCGTAGAGAAATATTGCGTGAGAATGTCGACTTTGTTGTACTGCCTCAAGGGTCTAACTCTTGTATATCATGGTCCTTCCATAGAAGGCAGGGAATTTCTTGTGAAGGAAAGCGACTACAAGATTCACTCCCGGTGGGCCCCAGAGCAGGTCTGGACGCTGTAGAGAAGACGAAATCCTTTGCTCCTACCTGAATCTCAGTTGTCCACCCCGTAGCATAGTCACTATACTGACTGAGCTATCCTGCCTCTCATATACCAGAATATACGGTGTATTAATCCTTCAGAATGAATCGCGCACTTTAGTGTATTTTGGTCATCAGTGTAACTCGAAATTGAGAGGTGTACCAACCTTTCGGCACCTACACGTTTCAAACAAAGGAGTCTTTGTCCGCCTTGGCGGTGTGTGTCCGACAAGAAGAATGCGTTAGTGTATCAGTGGCTTATAGAGCAGTCTTCAAGACGGATCAGTGAAGGCAGGATTTCGTACGAATCTGAAAATAAATAGAGAGACTTTCCCTAACGGTTGGGCTTTGTAGCGGAGACTTAATGTGTTTCCTGTGAGGTACGAACTGAATATTTAAATGTAATATTTGTAATAATTTGTAATAAATGTAATATTTAAATGCCGTAAAGGCCTCTATTACACATTATACCGACATCTTTGAGCCGATTATTTGTAATAATTTGTAATAAATGTAATATTTAAATGCCGTAAAGGCCTCTATTACACATTATACCGACATCTTTGAGCCGATTATCTAGAAAGTGTGGGAGCCTCGACGTCTCACAACCCTATGGGCCTTCACGGCCTGTTACAGGGATAGTTTTACTTTACTTTACAGTCAACAGGAATTCAGAAAATTAAAAGGCGCTGCCGCTGTCTCAATCCAACTTAGAATTTTCTACAGGACGGAGGAAATCCACGGCCTAAAATGATCTATATAATACTTGAGAATTCAGTACTCTATCTCACAGGTTAGTTCAATACGTCTCCGCTACAAAGCCCAACCGGTTAATGCTGTTTAGGGAAGCAGTCGCTGTATATTGTGAGAACCATACGGAACACACAGATACACTCTGTGGGCAGAATATATAGCAATTCAGTTCGTACCTCACAGGAAACCTTACGTCTCCCCTGCAAAGCCCAACCGGTTAATGCTGTTTAGGGAAACAGTCGCTGTTTACTGTGAGAACCATACGGAACACACAGATACACTCTGTGAGCAGAATATATAGCAATTCAGTCCGTACCTCACAGGAAACACATTACGTCTCCACTACAAAGCCCAACTGGTTAATGCTGTTTAGGGAAACAGTCGCTGTTTACTGTGAGAACCATACGGAACACACAGATACACTGTGTGGGCAGAATATATAGCAATTCAGTCATTAACGCTGCACCATCATCACATTTCTGCTAATTCAAATTAAATTGAAAGGTTCTGTGTTCGGGGGTACAACACCATATGGTCCAATACGTCAGCCGACGTTTCGGAGGAACATGTCTCTTTCATCGTCAGCCCTCTTTATAACCACCGCTATGAGAACCCCCAGTCATCACTCACTCCCTCATCACTCATGGAGCTGAGCCCTTCTTGAGAAACCGCCAATTGTGCAGCTACTCAAGAACTTCCCAGCATTTTATGGAACCCGAAGGTTCATTACCGTGTTCACAAGAGCCCCCCACTGGTCCATATCCTGAGCCAGATTAATCCAATGCATACCATCCCACCCTATATCTCTAGGATTCATTTTAATATTGTCCACTTACCTATGTCTTGGTCTTCCCAGTGGTCTCTTTCCTTCTGGCCTTCCCACCATTATCCTATATGCATTCCTCTTCTCCCCCATTCCTGCTATATGTCCTGCGCATCTCATCCTCCGTGACTGGATCATTCTAATTATACTTGGAGAAGAGTACAAGTTATGAAGCTCCTCATTATGCAGTTTTCTCCAACCTCCTGTCACTTCATCTCTCTTCGGTGCAAATATTCTCCTCAGCACCCTGTTCTCAAACACCGTCAGTCTATGTAACCTCTAATCATATAGACCTAAAATTCAATCTACGTTTCGGGGGGGGGGGGACATATCTCGATTTTCACCCCTTTTCGTAACCATCGCTGTAAGAGCGTCAAATCACACAACTACATTTGTTTTATGTAATAATTATTAATAAAAGACCAACGAATTTTAAAATCCCGAAATCCTTAAGAGCTTGCAAGAATGATTATTATATTATTAAATTGTGCATAATTATTTAATTTTACTTAAGAAAAGGGACTTTGTTATGGCAGGACTGCAACTCTCTGACAGTAGGAACGGCGGGACGCGAACTTGGTAAGATTAAGGAACACTACTATAAGGGACCAATACTCAGCAAGCGGGTTGGCTTAGCGTTTACGCTCTTTGCTCTTATTTGTGACGTGCTAGGTTTGAGTCTCTGTCGGGGTACCGCCTAACCTGACTTGAGTTTTTCTGTGGTTTTCATCAGTTCCAGTAACAAGAAAATTAACTCAAATAGGCCACTGCAATTTCCGATTTCTCGCTCAATTTAATCTTTCCACCGGCTTCTGCCAGCGTCGTGAGGTGACCCACTGAGGACGGACTAACGTTATTTTTAATGGTTTAATTGATATATAATTCGGTAGAAGGCACTGGGTTCTTTTATAAAGTTTTCTGCGTATATTACCTCGCTAATCCGGTTACAGTTAATCCGGATCGAAATATGAAATATGCTGTTCAGAGTTGAGTACATACTTCAAAAAGACACGTGGCATTTAGGAAGGAAGACGAGTCACTTGTCTGTTCAGACAAAACTTCAAACGGTTTCTTCAAACCTGCATTGTTACGTTCAAACAAGTACAGCTTCTGAGTCTTCTATCGATGAATACATGTACTGTCTTTATATAGTTTTTAAATGAAGGTTCTACAGAGATATTTTGTTATTTATTTTAATAAGAATTACTTATATCTTTAAATTTTCCATTTATTTGTGTTCTAAAGTCTTTTGTCTTTTAGGACTACCTCTTGCTTCATTAATCTGGATTATTGCTTAATCCGGATGTCCTCCAGTTAACCCGGATTAGCGAGGGTTTACTGTAAATTTAATTATATTCAATTTGTCTGTGTATAAAGTTCTATTTAACGTAAAAGAGAAATGCATTTAGCCCGCTCTACAGTTTTTATTATCTAAACAAACAGATGAGGCATCAAATTAACTTAATACAAACCATAGACACGTGTGTATAAACCTGATGAAATGTTGGAATGGTTGAGACAGATGACCGAGGTTTCTTGGAGGGGGGAGGGGGTGAGAGAGGGGAGGGGGTGAGAGCGTGGTGGGGATTACATGATCGAGATAGTCACACGAAAGAGCTAAAGAGAATTTAATTTTGAAAAATTTTTTTTTTGGCTTGGACCAAGCTTGCTTGCCCCCCTCCCTCCCCACACCTTACATTTCTCGACATTAAGCCTTCAACAGCTTTTCCTTCTTCCAAACTTCATTTTTATTTATTCATGTCTTCTCTCTCTCTCTCTTTCTGTCTCTCTTAGTCTTGGCTTCTTTTTATTTTTTAGCATCCCCCCCCCCCCCCCGCAGCTGGGAGGTGCGTTCAGGGCGGGATGTTCTTTTACAAGTCCCTCAGTCATTCAGTCAGCCTGTATTAACAGACCCATCTGTCGTCTCTCGGATTTGCCGCAAGAATTGCCCTCGTGCTTGTGCGCGCTCTGGCTATTAGTGGCTTCATTTTGCGGCTAAATTCTACGAAACATAATCCCGTGTGCCTGTGTGTTACAGTTACCAGCGATTTGAATTAAAAGTTGATAATACGTAAAATTGAAGGAGTGTTACGTAACAACACGAACAAAAAGTTTCTGCGTTTTAAGTTTGTTTCGTTTCTGCAAGTGACATAGAAATATATTTTGTTTTTGTTTTTTTTTAAATATATATAAGTAATTTATGATATTAAATACGCAACATCTTGAACATAAATAACGTAAAATTAATTTATTATTATGGTATAGCTTCTATAATTATATCTATACTGTTTTGTTGTTTGAAATTTTTCGAAATAAATTTTGTCGCACTTTTCTGATTTTGAAATACACTTCGTGTCGAGTTTCACTAACCAAAAATATCATAGGCTTGATACGAAACTTAGGTAACAGTTTCAACAATAAAACCAGTTACAATATATTATCAAGAGGAGGATACAGATGTTTATTTTCACTGATTTTGTTAGAAATCAAAGTTTGGTTCTTAGAAAAAATTAACTCGTATTTCTAAGCGAGATATCTCGTTCATAACACTGAAACTGTTACAGCATTAAAAAAGAGTTCTTGTGCAATGTAACATAATCAAGACATCAGCCCATCGTAACGTTTTCTGTTCTTCAAGACACTCAGAAGGGAAACTCAAGGGAGAATTGCTCGTTGAGTATACTACAAGTAAGAATAACATGTCTGTTACTACTACCACTACTACTACTACTACTACTACTAGTAAATAAATTCCTCCTCCAGAACGCTTGATCAAAATAGTTATGTCTTTGGGTTGATGAAAACTGTCTAATCACAGAACAATTCCGTTACTACTACTACTATGTAAAATTGAAGTTATTCCTCTATTTAATTATGAAATTAAGTACCACCCCATTAAGGTATATGGAGGAGCGGAGGTATAGCTCCACCATTCTTGACCCCGGTACTAGGTGGAGGTGAGTGGTCAGCTTGACGCCCCTCCCGCTTTACCTCAGAATACAACCCCTGGTGCCCATCGAGTAGGAGGCTGTGTGGGTCCCAGGGCCGGTCTGGACGCTATGGAAAAGAAAGAAATACTTTTGCCCGTTCTGGGAATCGAACCCCTACCGTGTAACCCATAGCTAAGTCGTTATGTCAACGGATTTATATTTATTTATTTGTTTATTTTAATTTTATCAACAGTTTTACTTAAATGCTGTGAACACAGTGCCATATCCAAGCGCTGCTGTCTTTTCGATGCTGCTGAATATGCGTTTCTCTGGTTTAGGAGCTTCAAATTCCTACCCAGTTGTCCGGCAGGCGGCATGCCATCGGTGTTTAATATATTTATGGATTTTGTTCCTATATCCAGGTCCAGTATTTCTGGTGTGTGTTACGGCTGTATCAGTTTTCTGCTCGTGTTATCAACTGACGTGCTATCAGTGATGTATAACTATTATTGTGGCCTATTTAACGCTGCTGTCAGTACCTAGATTGCACGGCGTCAATGGTAGATGAATGATGAATTTTTAGGGATTTGGAAGGATGCAGACTTGACCTAATCGAGGTAATATACCGGCATTTGCCTTAGGAACTAAGTAAATCCACGATAAACCTCAGTCATGAAATTCGGGCTTCGAAACGTACAATCCGGAAATTCGCGGGTTCGATTCCCGATGAGATCACTGGATTTGTCAATTGACCTAAAACTTTCAGCCGCACTATGCCCCTGTGGTCGACTCAGCCTCTAACAGAAATGAGTACCAGGAATCTTCATGGGGGGTAAAGGCCGGCCGGTGCATAAGTCTGACCTCACTGCCATCTCTGAGCCGAATGCCTAGAAAATGTGGGAACCTCGACGTCTCACAACCCTATGGGCCTCCACGGCCTCTTACAAGGATAGCTTCAGCTTTACCTTTTACATCTGGCGGTCAACAATGTGGGGCGTTCTGTTATTGTTATTATTATAATTTAAAATTAGCATAACGAATTGTATTAGTCGCAGTTTATTGTGAGAACCGTACGGAACACAGAGATACACTCTGTGGGCAGAATATATAGCAATCCAGTCCGTACGTCACAGGAAACACTTTACGTCTCCGCTACAAAGCCCAACCGGTTAATGCCGTTTAGGGAAACAGTCGCTGTTTATTGTGAGAATCACACGGAACACACAGATACACTGTGTGGGCAGAATATATAGCAATTCAGTCCGTACCTCACAGGAAACACATTACGTCTCCGCTACAAAGCCCAACCGGTTAATGCTGTTTAGGGAAACAGTCGCTGTTTATTGTGAGAACCATACGGAACACACAAATACACTGTGTGAGCAGATTGTAGAGTTGTGGTTTGTTAGAGCAGGTGGTACATACAGTTAACACTATGCTGTAAAAGGCAACGTGTGCGAAACGGAAGACACCGCGCTGTAATGGCGCTGAATTGTCCGACGACATGAGGCTGTTTGCAGTCACTCACAAGCACAGCCGCGTGAGCTCACCAGAACCACATACACACACACGTAATTCTGTCTGTAGCAGCTTCATATCACTCAAAATTCATATGTTTACGAAATTTCGCGATATATTTAACTTATCGGTCCCCTTGTGATTTTTTTTTAAATGTTCATTGTGTTAATGCAGAACATGGAGTTTTCACAGCAGTGGTTATGAAGAGTTCTATCTTCTGGGATTTTCAACAGACTTTACGACGTTTTTTCCAAAAGATAGACGTCTTTATATCCTTTAAATGATTAAGTTGTGTTTAAAGTATTTGAGGGCGCGTGAGAATATGGCCCTGAAGAGAAAATTTGAATCTAAAATGGATGAAATATTAGGAGGTTGGAGGAACCCGCTTAACGGGGAGCTTCATAACCTGTGAGGATGCCCAAATGTAGGAGGGTATGGCATGTAGCATACATTGCAGAGAACAGATATGCATACGGAATTTTAGTAGGAAAAATGAAGGAAATGAACCGCTTGTAACACTGAGATGTGGATGGGAGGATAACATTGAAACTGATCTTAAAGAAAATGTTGGGCACGAATTGATTTGATTGGGGGCAGAGACAACTGGCGGAGGTCTCATGACCACGGTAATCAACTTTAGGGTTCATTTGCTGGGAACTACTTGAGTGGCTGAGCAACTATTAGCTTCAAAAGATGATCTCTATTTCATGGAGTTATTCTACAGCACCAGGCAGACTTACCGACCTTGAATAACCCGAGAATTTGGTGCAGAATCATAAAGTTACAACCAAACGACCGTGAAATTCAAAATGCACAGACCGTAAGGAGCTTAACGTTTACGTCGCCCTACACCACCGTGATGTAATGAGCTCATGTTTTAACTGAGCGGGTACCCACACTAGTACGGCGTGGATCCATATGCAGGAGGTGTCCGCTTCGAATGCTGCCCGGGTCACCGGGCATCCTGACCTAAGTTTTTCATGGTTTACCTCAGTCCCTCCACTCAATTGCTGGAACAGTACGTAGATTACGTCATGAAATGTGTTTGTAAATCCTTTCAAAAACATCATTCATCTCTCATCCTAAAATGGAACGCTATCAATTATAGCTACTGACACCATCATTTAAAAACCAACAAAAATATTGTGATATGACTCCTGAAAGCCGGAATATTCCACTGCTAGGCAACGGCTGGCTAGGATAACACAGAATAACAGAGAAACTGTTCGAGATGGTGATCTCTATTCGGTCCGCCCCGAAGTTATAAAGGGAGGTCAAGTGACTGATTCATTCAGTCTTCGTTCTTCTTTCATCCTTAGTTCAGCCGCAAGTGAAACGCGTTCGTCAGGCGAAAGAGAGTTGAGAAGGCAGTTCAGTAGCTGAGTGTTCAGCTGTGGAGTGTTAACTAGCGGACAGTGGAAGCTGAAGAAGTGACCAACACGTAAATCAGAACTAAGTCAGTCACGCAGAAGAGGAGACACTCGTAGTCCAGTAAGGAGTGGAGCGAGTCTTAGGCAGTGACTGATTTGAGCTGTCATAATTGGTTTTAATAGCAGTGCGAATAAATAAAATCATCCAATCCAGAACTCGTTATTAGTCACGGGAACCCGGACACATGACAATGTAAAGGGAGCCGCGATGGCTCATTCGGTATAGTGACGAACTTCGGGCTAGACGACCGCGGTTTGATTCCAGGGGAAAGAAAGTTATCTTTTCTCCGCGTCGTTCAGACCGACTCTGTGGCCCAACCCAGCCGCCTGCCCAGTGCGTACCGGGGGCTCTTTACCCGGGGTTAAAGCGGCCTGACCACTCGCCTCCATCTAGTGTCGAGGTCAGGAAAGGTAAGGCTGTACCTCAACTGCCCCATACGTCTTCATGGCATAGTGCTTAATTAAGCGCAGGGACAACTTCGCCCGTACTGTACTTAACATTTATGGAGAGTGTTTAGCGTGCCAGGAAGAAAAGTGTGGGCCGGCTAAAACGAAGGGGTACTAATATTCCGTGTGCAAATAATTGCCTACTGTACAGTTGACATATCAAGCGGGGGCGACTGTGACACTCCTCTGTCAACACGAGAACTGATACGTCACGGCCCCTATCACTGCCATGCGACGTTCTCCAACTCGTCTTCATACCTGGCCCGTTAGCTATATGCCACTACGGCGAGACCTCACCGCCGGGCACAGTGCCCGGCCTCGCAGTCTAAGCCCGCTCGAACGCTGGGATCGTGGGTTCCAATCCCATTTGAGCCAAGGATGTCTTTATGCGTTTATTCTGCGTTTGTGCTGTCCTGTGTGTGTATGTAGCCTCCTTACAACGGGCTGATCCCCCGTCCAAGGAGTGCTGAAAAACGCCCAAGGTCCAACAAAGGGCTGTAGAACCATAGATAGAGAGATAGATAGAGAGATAGAAGACCTCATTAATTCGGAGTAATTTGGGGCGAACTCTTGTCTAAATTTGTGAAAAATCCAAATGGCCTTCACATATGTTTTTAGGCACTACAACATTATTTTGGAACCTAAATTGCGTGTCATAAATTAATTTCATTCATGCATCACTGTTGGGTCCTGGCCGTTTTTCTCAGTTTCATAATCTTATCTTATAATCGGTAGGACTCCTTGGACGGGGGATCAACCCATCGCAAGGCCGCTACCTTACACACAGGACAGCATAAACACATAATAAATGAACACACACATTCATGCCTTGAGTGGGATTCGAACCCACGATCCCAGTATATAAGAGGGCGAAGGCGGTTCATCCCTCAGAACGCGCGGCCACTGTGATCGGCCGGCTTGTAGCACAGTGCCTCAAAATCTAGTGTTTATGGTCATTTTCCATTGTCATCTTTTTGTTTGAAACACGACGTTTCGGAGACGGAATTCTATCTCAGGACGGTACTGATATGGGCCCAATCCATAGACCTAGGTTGGAGAAAACTGCATAATGAGGAGGTTCATAACTTGTACTCTTCTCCAAGTATAAGTAGAATGGTAAAGTAAAGGAGGATGAGATGGGCAGGTCATGTAGCACGAATGGGGAAGAAGAGGAATGCATGTAGGATACTGGTAGGATAGCCAGAAGGAAAGAGACCACTAGGAAGACCAAGACGTATGTTGGTGGCTAAAAATAAAATGGATGTTAGAGAGACAGGATGGTGTGGTATGGACTGGATTAATCTGGCTTAGGATAGGGACCACTGGAGGGCTCTTGTGAACACGACAATGAACCTTCGGGTTCCATAGAGTGCTGGGGAGGTCTTGAATAGCTGCACAACTGGCGGCTTCTCAAGAAGGGCTCAGCTCTGTGAGTGAGTGTGTGGGTTATACCCGCCTTTCTTCCCTTCCATTATGTAGTTGCAACCACTGTCCAGCTGCTACTCTCGTCACTCGTAACCCACCGGCGAAGTCCAAAATCACTGTCTCACCCACTAATGTAATTATCTACGAAACTGACTTCTTCAGGGATCTTCGAGTATGTATCAGAAAGAAAATCAAAGGACCGTTACAGGCAAACAAATATCCCTCTGTTTACTTATGTCACAGAGGGAGAGATTACATGAATCGAACATAATTTTCTCTTTTTCTCTCGTACTCGTCATCACAAACCCGTACAGTAATCTACCCCCTCTCACGATTGGCCAGAAAACTTTCTGCAATCTAAATTACAATTGATCGCATTAAGATGAAGTCACATTTATAACAAGGAGTGACTGTATAATTATTTATGCATTGTAAATTACTATGTCCCTGGGGTCGACTCAGCCTCTAACGGAAATGAGTACCAGGAATTTTCCTGCAGGTAAAGGGCAGCCGGCGCGTAAGACTTACATACCTACCGACTTTATAAATGTTAATTAACACCGTCCAGTGTGACTGATAAAGTGTTTTTTATTTTTAATTTTATCTATTTTATTTTTTTTATTTTTTATTTTATTTTACTCGTAATATTTTTTTATATTATTTATTTTATCAGTCACACTGGACGGAATTATTTAACTTTTATAATATTGCTAGTGTGACGGACTATGATGGACCAATCACACCTTACCGACATGTGTGTGCCGATTGTCTAGGAAATGTGGGAGCCTCGACGTCTCACAACTCTATGGACTTCGAGGGCCTATTACACGGATAGTTTTACCTTTTCTTTTTACCTTTTTTCTTTTTTATTGCTAGTGGGGTGGGACTAAGTCCCTTGTACTGCGGCCACTTCTGGCCTATTGTACCAGCCCCAGATGATAGGTGAGGGTGATTGTGCAGCAATTGGTGGAATGAAGTTTGGCAGAGAAAACCGAAGTACTCGGAGAAAACCTGCCCCAGCGCCACTTTGTCCACCACAAATCCCACTTGATCAGACCCGGGATCGAACCCGGACCGCCGCGGTGTTCTTTTGCCGCGAGTCCTATGAAACTAAAATGCATTACACGAAATAAAATAAAAAATAATGATTATCTCTCATTATTTACAGGGTTTCCCCTAGGCAATGGAGTCACCAGTTTTCAGCAAATTTTTGACTTACCTCACAGAAAACAAATTATACTACTAGCAGTATCATCAGTGTTACCAACGTCGAAACTTGCAGCTGTCACTAGAGATGGGGAAATAATCTGTCAGTGAACAAATAAGAAAGTGCTGGAAGAAGTTGTGTGTTTTGAAGTGCAGTGAAGCCCGGACCGCGATGTACAAGAACACAACGGCGCCGGACTCGGGAGGTTCCCCGCCCACAAGTACAAACGCTGACGTCGCCGTGGCCGATAAGGAAGGTGTACCTTTGGACGAAGCTGTGGGTAAACTGCTAGAAGGTACGTTTTGGCGCTAGAATGTCAGATGGTGGTGTTGTTGTTGATGTTGTTGTTGATGTTGTCATTATTGTCAAGCACTCATTTTCAGATTCAGATAAATTTGATACACACAAGAACATTTGCAAATTTATGTATATAGTCGGTTGTATCAGCCTGATTTTTATTGCAATTGTGAATTTGTTTGTGGAATGTTTAAAATTTAGGGCACTTTCCTTCACTCGGTGTCATCTTGAAGGCATATACCCTTTTAATAAGTCTAAGGGGAAAAGAAGCTGTCTGTGGTGGCCAATCTTTGTCCTCCTGCACCCACTGAATTAGTTAGGAATTTTTACTGTATGAGACCAACTCCTTCAGCCAGGGCCGCGCCATAGCTCCAGCGGTTAGTCGCTGGTTTCCCACCGCGGCGGTCCGGGTTCCATCCCGGGTCTGGTCAAGTGGGATTTGTGGTGGACAAAGTGGCGTTGGGGCAGGATTTCTCCGAGTACTTCGGTTTCCCCTGCCAATCCTCATTCCACCAAATTCTCCATAATCATAATCACCCGGGGCAGGCTACAATAGGCCAATCAGTAGCCGCCGTGCCGAGTGGACCCAGTTGGACTCCACTAAGCGATAAAAAAGAAACTCCTTCAACCAGTGTGGCACCAACACTGCCAACAGTGAAAATACAATGTGATTTTAAATTATTGTTGGGGTTTCAGTGGCCTATAATTTTCAAACCGATAAATTAAAACTAAATCTGAAGGAATATGAAAATGTAAATCAAAAAGTTATATTTGGTTACGCTATACTCGCCGCATTGATGTTTGGGAGACAATATGACGTCATACAAAATGGTTCACTGTTCGAGAGAAAGCCACGGGAACCCCGACAATAATTTAGAATCACTCTGTATGTTCGAGGATTTTGATGCTGTTTTAATAGGAATGCAGTTTGCTTGGAGGATTCCTGTCGCTTCTATAATCCTTATCAACTTGTTGCGTTTTATTTTTATTTAATTTATTGTTGTTTTAGCATTTATTGTATATAGTATTATTATACGGCCGTCAATACACCTATTTCATAAATAAACCAATATTATTATATATACTTCCTACGTGTTTCGATCCAGCTGGATCATCGTCAGGAAATTTTCATGGAATCTATCACTCGTATTGAATTATATTTATAATGTGGATACATATTAGTGATCATTAATAACATAAATTTCGTTACAGTTCCTGTGTTTCGTAATATTTTTTGAATATTATTCATAGAATATAGAGGCCACGCGGTAGCGTGGTTGGTTGAGGCACTATGCTACAAGCCGGAAGGTCGTGGGTTAGATTCCCAATGACACCACTTGGTTTTTTAATTGACCTAATCCTTCCAGCCGCACTATGGCCCTGGGGTCGACTCAGCCTCTAACAGAAATGAGTACCAGGAATCTTCCTGTGGGTAAAGGGAGGCCGGCGCCTAAGGCTGACAACCTCACCGCCATCTGTGAGTCGTGTGGTCTAGAGAAAATGTGGGAGCCTCGACGTCTCACAACTTTATGGGCCTCTACACCCTCTTACAGAGATAGCTTTACTTCTCTTTTTTATCTTTAGTCTTAAAATATAAAACTCACTTAAAAGTTAATATTATCTTCGTGTTTAGCGTGAAGTACAAGTTTGTGATGTATCGTAGAACAGACGGATTTTTGTGGGAGTCTGCGTTTTATAGTGCTCTGCACATATTACGTGGCGGGTTTCCGCATGTATTTTTATTATTATTATTATTGGAGGGGGTGGGTTTCCCATGCACCACGACTAATCGTCTATTGTACGTCCCCCTTTGATATATTCTACCAGTCGCCATACCCTGCTCGCTATCAGCCCCGTTCAGCCAGCGAAGCTGGCAGTGGTTCCCGATACTTCCCATCTACCGGAGGCATTGGAAACTACTTGGGCGGGAAACTTTGCCTAATTTTGCTCAGAGGTCTCCTAGAGACATGAGGATCTTTTACGTGCCGTAAATCTACGACACGGGACCCACGGCTTAAAGTCCCTCCCAGAGGATTTGTTCCCTGAATATTTCCGCCCTTAAAAATTCCACGACCCTAGACAACGGAGGCCGCTTTCCGCGTGTAAATGGTTTTATCTCCCATATTCCCTTTGAGTGACGGCTGTAACGTGTCTTGTATAGGAGTGCGGCGCCTTCATGCTGTTACATAGCCGTTGTTCCCCTTCTGTGGTTCTGTTTGTGCCAATCACTGATATGGGTCCACATTAGGAATAATTGAATTTCATGAAAATTTCCTGACGATGATCCAGCTGGATCGAAACATGTAGCAAATATACATAATAAACTAATATGAATACAATAATATTGGGTTATTTATTACGAGTTTGTTGTGTTGATGGTCTAATAATAATAATATATAGTAAGTAGTACACGACATGATGTAAACAATAAAGATTTATTATATATTTTAAGAGCTTGCCTGTAATGGTTCTCTGCTATTAGAAGGGACATTAATAAATTAACTGACTAAAGTGTTGTGGATGTTTTAGGTAGTGTAGTGACTAGATTACGGGTTAGGGGACAGAGGAATCGCGGTTCGATACCCAGCAGGGGCAAAGTACTTTTATTCACCGTGTTCTGTGGAAGATATTGTCACGTATACTGGGTTGGCGTGACTAATAATAATGGGTACTTGATTGCATTTATTGGCACTTCGATTACAATCACAACCAGCGACTGCCCACGACTCGCTCCATTCCTTACTGAACCACGAGTGTCTTCTCTTCCACTGCGACGAATGACGAACGAAGATTCTCTGCTCACTCTCTCGAATGAACGGAACTAACTCTTTCAAAATTTCGGGGCGAACCGAATATAAGTCACCATGTCTTATAGTTCCTCTGTTATTCTGCCTTTCTGTGTTTATTCATTGCCACGGTAACGTGCTTACCGAAACGTTGCCTAGCAATGGATTATTGGGGCTTGTCACGGAAACGTGTGTTAGCGAGCCGTTGACTAGCAATGGACTACTCTGTCTTTCAGGCGTCATGTCACAGCATTATAATAAACAGTAGATCTGTATATTGTACATTATGTTAAAGTCGATTGCCACAAGCTTAGAATTACTTTCGGTGTCCAGTGATGGAGAATACAATTTTGTGAAGGGCCCAGAGCAGTAGGTACACACCTCCCTTATATCTGATAATGCACACACGTTCAGTGTCCCAAAATCCAGCGTACAAAAAACCTGAAGATTTTGGCTAGCTTGTAAAGAAAGATATATGTTTATCTTATCACACTATCATTACAAAGTATTTCAGAGTTACCCTCACTCTATATTCATCCCTTACTTTGGTCAACCAAGTTTCACACCCATACACAATAAGTCTTCTTTCATAGAAGACAGGAAGGCAACGGATTCTGTTCACAATAATTGATTTAAGGCTTTCGAGGAGGTGACTAACGTCGTATGGTCTAGTAGAAATTTACCAAAGTTTCGAAGCAAAGTACTGCCTCCATCTTCAGGGTAAATATAATAAGCTAGGTAAGGGAGCAACCGGTAAGAAGAAAGCAAATCCCGGAAAGAGACGCATTGCCTTCCTGTGAAATGTCCTTAAATTTCTACCACATTACACGGCGTCACATTCCAAAACTATAGTTGCAATACATATTTGTAATACTGTGTGTTTCTCGATATGAGTTGGCCTTATATGTATCGCTCAAGAAAATTGAGGTTTTTATATCGTTGTAAGCTGTTCGTATTGGTAGAAATTATTACCACATGTAGCAGCAGATGAAGGGCGATTAATGACGCTTAGAGGCACAACAGTGGCTGAAACCATCGGACGAAAATTCAGGAAACGTACACACGCCTAACGGAGTCAGCGCGTCTGCTCCCATTTCTGTGATTCTCTCGAGAACAATAAGCCTTACAGGGCAAAGGTAAAGCTATCCCTGTAACAGGCCGTGGAGGCCCATAGGGTTGTGAGACGTCGAGGCTCCCACATTTTCTAGACAGTAGGCTCACAGATGGCGGTAAGGTTGTCAGCCTTACGCGCCGGCCGCTCGTTACCCAAGGAAGATTCACGGTACTCATTTCTGTTAAGGATGAGTCGACCCCCAGGGCCACAGTGCGGCTCGAAGGATTAGGTCAATTGAAAAATCCAATGATTTCATCGGGAATCGAACCCGCGACCTTCCGGATTGTAGCATAGTGCACGTGGAAAATGTATAGGACATTAAATGTGTGTTTTAGTTTTGTTCGAAACATTTTTCGCTGTGATAAATGTTTAACGCGTTAAACTCGAGGAGGGCGTAGAAACGCATCTAGGCCTTCATGTGAAGCGCTCACTGTAGTTCCACTGTTGGAACCGAAACTGACCCTTATCAGCATTTGTTAGCACAACTCTCCGATACAAATTTGCATGAAAATCAGTTCGGCATCTCTCAGTTGTTATATCTGGACAGACAGACAGACAGACAGACAGGCATGTGGTGAAACTACTAGCACATTTCTACATCCTTAACTAATTTACTAACTCCGTGGAGCTGAGTGCTTCTTGAGAAGCTGCTAGTCGCTCAGTTGCTTAAGAAATTCCCAAGATTTTGCTGAATTCGAAGGTTCATTACCGTATTCACAAGAGTACCGTACTTGTCTCTACTCTACGCCAGATGAATCCAATCGATACCGCCCCATCCTACTTCTCTAAGATTCATTTCAATATTATCCTCATATCCACGTCCAGGTCTTTCTAGTGGTGTCTTTCCGTCTGATTTTCCCCCAGAGATCCTATATGCATTGCACTTCGGCTCCATGCGTGCTACATGCCCTGCCCATCTCATCCTCCTCGACTTGATCATTCTAATTGCGCTTGGAGAAGAGTACAAGTTATGAAGCTCCTCATTATGCAGTTTTCTCCAACCTCCTGTCACTTCATCTCTCTTCGGTCCAAATATTCTCCTCAGTATCAAACACCCTCAGTCTATGTTCCTCCATTAATGTCAGAGACCAAGTTTCACACCCATACAGAACCACAAGGAAAATTATAGTTTTGAATACTCTGATTTTTATGTTTTTAGACAGCAGAAGAGAAGACAAAAGGTTCTGGACTGAACGGTAGCAAGCATTACCGGAATTCGGCCTCATATTTCCTCCTGAATCAAATTTTGCATTTCTACACGTCCCCCTTGCCAAACTGCCAAATATAGGCGAAATCTATTCGACATAAGAGCGTCACAAGCAATCAACGAGACTGAAATTCGTTGTGACAGTAAGGACGGCATTATTTCAGTTAGAAGATCGATATGAATCGATTAGTCGATTCGAAGTCTGTGAAATGTTTTGAAGGCTCTAACCAAATGTTTGAACTGGCAGTTCCACGAGGTAGGGTAAGATCAATTGGAAAGTTGCAAATACCGCCGACAGCCGCTAGGGGCAGCGTGACAATCGCTGCCCGCAGTTTAGCTAACCAAATATTTGGGCCGGACACACATTTGACAGGGGAAACCAAACTGCGCGCTCAGCAACCTGCACACCTATCTCTCCGTGGCACACTCCGAGAGATCATATGGGGACTATTGGGGGTTTCCCTCGTTTTGCGGCTTATCTTATGGGGTTTCCCTCGTTTTGCGGCTTATCTTATGGTGTTATCAATGCCCTTTAATAGATAAACATAAAGGAAAGAGACCATTAGGAAGACCCAAGCAAAGACAGGAGGTTAATATTTAAATAGATCTTAAAGATAAAACATGGCAAGGTGTTCACTGGATTCATACGGCTCAGGATAGGGACATTGGTGGGCTTTTATGAGTACCTTGAGTCAGGAGGTGGGAACGCTTATTTTTCAGCATGGTGTATGTAGCTCAGTCGGTACAGCGAGTGACTGCACGGCCGGGGTTCGATTCCTGACAGAGGCGAGAGATTGTTCTCTCCTCTACAGCGTCCAGACCGTCTCTGGGGCCCACAATGGATACCGGGGGTAAAGCCCATGGTGCGTGAAGCTGATCGCTCACTTAAATCGAGTTCTGAGGTCAAGAATGGTGGAGCTATACCTCTACTCCCCATCCGTCTTCTTTTTGGCAGGGACAAATTTACCTTTACATGCACGAGTATATCTTCACGGCTTTGGAAGTAAATATTACCACATTTTAGTATGAAGAAATACGGGAGCCGGGATAGCTCAGTAATGCTTATGCTACGAAATAAATGACCGAGGAACAAGGGTTCGATTCACTGGAACAGCATCCAGTCCTTCGTTTCGGCCCACCCGGCTCATATCTAATGGGTACTAGGGGTTCCTACCTTGGGGCTGAAGCGGCCGGAGAGTGACACTGACCTCTCACCTCCAGCTGGTGCCATGATTAATAATTTGTGGAGGTGTAGCTTCAGTGCTCTTTACATGTTCATGGCGTTGTACGTATCACGGGGACAGATTCACAGCTGTTTTATTGCAAGCATATCGGAAAGATCCTACCAGATTATCGCACTGGTAATGCCCTAAGCTTCTGTTCGGGAAGTGCTCGGTTCGTATCCCGGCCGAGACATCTGCTATCTTGTCACTGGTTTTTCGTCGTTTATCTCAGTCCCTCCGGTCAAGTGCCTGGAATAGTACCTCTTGCAGGACAACAATTTTCTTATGTACATTTGCAATTAATCAATTATCGTGCTCGCAGCGTCGTTAAACAAGCAATGGCTGCGAGTAAGGAAAAAGATAGTGTTGAAGTCTCTGTTAAAGCGAGTGGTACATACAGGGTGTTTCACGACTTTAGGGCATAACTGCAGGAGATGATTTCCTAGGTCTTTGTGGTCAAAATAGTTCATATAAACATGTGTCCGATTTTGGACGGTTACGGAGTTATGACCGTTTTAAACTCAGAACAGAAGGTAACGATTACTGACAATAGACGGAACAAAATAATAAACCAGCATAATACATGATACATTTAAAGTATGAATGTAAAGTTAACTTCGTGAAATTACCTTTAATTTGAATTTATTGGTGCTTAAAGCTGATTTTCGAAAATGCCACCGCCGGCCGCAACACAGGCTGCAGCTCGGTTTTGTACCGCGCCGGACATACCAACGCACCACGCCTTAGGTACCTCTCAAGTGTCGAGATAACGAGAACGCTCTGTCTGTAGCTGGCTAAAAATAGCGACCCGTCAGATGATAGACGCGGTTCACACGAGGGCGTGTACGGGAATGAAAAAAACGGTCATGATTCCGTAACCGTCCAAAATCAGGCACATGTTTATATGAACTTTTTTGATCGCAAAGACCTAGGAAATCACCTCCTGCAGTTATGCCCTAAAGTCGTGAAACATCCTGTATAGTAACCACCGTTTTGAAGGATTAACATTAAAATCTCTGCATTTTGCCATAAAAATGGTATTTGTTTCTGTAATATTCACAATAAACAGCGATTCTATCCCTAAAGAGCATTTGGATGTCTCGTGGCAGTTTCACTGACAACTGCAGCTAGACTGCAGACAGCTCCGGCTGTCTTTGAGACTAGAATTCAGTTTGCTTGAGGAGGGTTCTGGAGACCGGCCAGTCCGATGGTGGTTACACTGCACGCTTCACATGCAGACTCCGTGGCCTGTAGTTCGCAAGCGAACTATACCCACCGAGCGACCGCCGCTTGTCGGCGAAGTTAGTGTCAACTTTAGTGGATAGAGAGTGTTGCGTGGTCAGCTCAACGGATCATCACGGCCGTTAGTCTCGGGTTTCTAGACCGGAGCCGCGATTTCGTTGAAATAACTCTAAATTATCATCACGAGGCTGATGGACCCCGTTCCAGACCCACTATTTCTCAGAAAATCTGGTAGCGCCGGGAATTGAACCCGGACCTCTGGATCTGTAGCCAGGAACTCTGACCACTAGACCACAGAGGCGGTCACCTACAGTTAACCAGAAAATTAGAATTCCGCAGCCCTTATCTACGTTAGTACACCAACCTTACTAACGTAGATCAGCTAATTCGTTCAGGAACACCCAGGCTAGTGAGCACTGCTCAGGTGCTGGATGACTTCCATTCAGAAAACTGAATGTTTAAGAGTTCAAACGTTCAAACCAAGCAGTCATTAACCAAGAATGGCCAGATACAAGTTCTGAATCCGCATAATTAGGGTAGATGGTGACGGCCATGCATTCTGGCGGCGGGGCCTGTAAGCATGCGCACTGGAGTCCATCTTGAAGCCGGCCATGTCTGCCTCTGTGGTTACAAGTTTGCATTGGCTCGTGTCACGCAATGGGACCGTTGTTCTTGGGAAACGAGGCAGTTGGAAGAAAGCACGGCAATAAAAATGTCCTCCTTCGCCATCCCAACACTTTTAAGTCACATTTACCGTACGAAAAAGATCTATTGTATGCTGGGGTGGGGGGGACAAGTTGAGTGTTTAACTGAATAAACACAGCGCTTCATGAAACTGACGTTCCAAATTATTTGCTTATTAGTAACGGATTAATTCGGCATATCAAAAGGGAAATTTAACGTCTTGTCTTTTTTTTTCCTTCTTCTTTTCTTGTGCGCTCGACATCCTCACGTTCCGGGCGCTAACAATGGCGCATTGTGTTCATGAACAGTTGAACCCTTCTCAATTATATTTTTATTGCTCTGTGTAAGCGATTATCATCCTTCAAAGCGATTATTTTTATAGATGTTAATTCCATTTACAGGAAACGAGTACCGATTTTAGTTAAAATTAAAATAGACCCATGCATGAATCAAGGGCCAGTGTTATTTTACAACAGATATGTCCTTTATTTGATGATCAACTGCGCTACAATATTAAGTATGCGACTTTTATTCTGTTCAAATAAAATTCCTGATGATGACGTTCAACTTTAAGTCGAAATTACGTATTGACCGAATACTTTGCCGACAACATGAAAGTGACATGTTCTTAGAAACTACATGTTCTTGTTACTTGCAGAATTTCTTCTGTAAGGAGAGGGCCAATCCCTTAATTTTGGTCTTTCCATCTACTTCTTCTTTTTTCCGTATGTCGTTTATCCTTTTCATCGAATAGAAACGCCACGTCAGAGTTCTTCTCTGTCTGTATTAAAATCATATTCGGTTTAATTGTTATTTCCTTTGAAGTGTTCTCAGCGGAACGTTGCAAGAAAGCGCCTACTGACTAGCCACGTATTTCCGTCGGTCCATCCGTATTTAATAACTGGAGAACATCCGAAAGGATGTGGAGTATGAGCTTCTGGGTTGTAGTGTAGAGATAACCGAGTTTCTGAGAAATATATCGCCTCCATCTTCAGGGTGGAAAAGAAATCCAATAAGGAGAAGCAGCCCGCAAACTCAGCTGTCATAAATTATTCTCTATATCATCCACTCAACTCAGTGTGGACATATTTATTATATTATTATTGCTAGTGGGGTGGGACTAAGTCCCTTGTACTGCGGCCACTTCTGGCCTATTGTACCAGCCCCAGATGATAGGTGAGGGTGATTGTGGAGCAGTTGGTGGAATGAAGATTGACAGGGGAAACCGAAGTACTCGGAGAAAACCTGCCCCAGCGCCACTTTGTCCACCACAAATCCCACTTGACCAGAACCGGGATGGAACCCGGGCCGCCGCGGTGGGAAGCCAGCGACTAACCGCTTGAGCTATGGCGAGGCCGCAGTGTGGACCTAACTTTCAAATTGTTCTAATCAGCCATTATAATCACATAAAACAACCGCCATGTTCTCCTTTTGGTATCTGCTACAATGTTAGAGGTTTATGTAATTCCCCCAGTTGTTGGTCAGGTGTGATTCTCCTCACAATTTCTAAGTCACTAGTCACGTCTCTAAGCAATTTCCAACTCAGAATATTCTTTGCATGTGACATCTGATTGTGTGTGGTGGGGGGACATTAAAGTTAGACTTTCGACAGTTACTTTTTGTTGTCGGTTCCTCTCAGCTTCCCATCGCGGACCTAACAGAGAACAACAAAGATATCAAGAAATTCACTCCCATAATTTTACCAATATGTACGGTGGGCACAACTGTTAAATAGACCTACAGGGATAGTGGTAAAGGTTTTGGATGTAATCTGAATCCTCATACAAAATCTTTTATTTTTTTATTTACCGATTGAATAAATTTTAATTCCGTAATTGGATTGTCATTCCTTTGAAATTGTAGTCACTTCGTACTGTGACACTGACAGGCAAAGTGCCCATAGCCCTGCTCATTGCTCGGTAAGTGAGAGGTCTAGAGACAGGTCAGGCTGAAGGCGGGTCTTGCCTAGTCAGGCCGGTAAGTCCGGGAAGAGTTTGCCGCGGCGGTAGGGCCCCATCCGCCGATAATCCGGCTGAGAGCGTGGCGGATAAAATTACGGCGAAGAACAATTTTACTGGCCTGGTTTCCTCACGTCACAGACAAGACAGGCTTTTTTCCCTCTCGATTGTGAAATCATGAAAGTTAGTTATGATGGTCCTGTTATCAGAGATCGCTCCAATATAAATCATATTCTGTAATTTTCTGATGTGACGCCCTGTAGTCCAGTAGACATTAACCGACGTTTCGGACGAATATATTCAGTACTCAGGATGAAAGAACAAGCTGAGCGGAACTACAGCTGTCTGTTTGCTACCCTTTGTTCATAAAGAAGGAGACACTGTTTTCCTCCGAATTGTCACTAAATTTATTGCGGACGCTATATCCAAGTAAACAGAACTAAACTTACTCATGGAGCTGAGCCCTTCTTGAGAAGCCGGTAGTTGTGCAGCTACTAAAAATTTTACCAACATTTTATGGAACCCGAAGGTTCATTACCGTGTTCACAAGAGCCTTCGATTTGTTCCTATCCTAATCCAATCTATACCATCGCATTCTCTCTCTCTCTAAGATCAATTTAAATACTGCCCACCCACCTACGTCTTGGTCTTGCTACTGATCTCTTTCCTTCTGTCTTTCCCACCAATATCCTATATGCATTCTTCTTCGCCCCCATTTGTGCTACATGACCTGCCCATCTCATCTTCCTTGACTTTACCATTCTAATTACACTTGGAGAAGAGTACAAGTTATGAAGCCCCTCATTATGCAGTTTTCTCCAACCTCCTGTCACTTCATCTCTCTTCGGTCCAAATATTTTCCCCAACACCCTGTTCTCAAACACCCTCAGTCTTTGTTCCTCACTTAATGTCACAGACCAAGTTTCACACCCATACAGAGCCACAGGCAAAATTATAGTTTTGTATATTCTAATTTTTATGTTTCAGGCAACAGACGAGAAGATGAAAGGTTCCGAGGAGACAATACCTTCTATATAAATATTTTTCCACCGTGTGGGCTGTTGTTAGTACTGTAATGAACCTTCGGGTTCCATAAAAATGGGGACTTTTATTGGCCGAGAGACTGGTAACTTCTGAAGCAGGACCCTGCTCACTGGAATTATTTCATTTGTTAATTAGTTCCCATTTGCCTTCTAACAATCGTCTAACGTCAAGGTCATATAGCATTAGGTAGTAGGGTGATTGATGAACTGGTATGGATTTGGAAGGAAGCAGTCGTGGCTTAATTATCCTTCCCTCCGCACTATGGCCCTGGGGTCGGCTCAGCCTCTAACAGAAATGAGTACCAGGAATCTTCGTGGGGGTAAAGACCGGCCGGCGCGTAAGGCTGACAACCTTACCGCCATCTGTGAGCCGACTGTCTAGAAAATGTGGGAGCCTCAACGTCTCTCTATCCTATGGGCCTTCACGGCCTGTTACAGGGAAAGCTTTACCTTTTTACTTACCTCTTCGCCTTTCAGTCACCTAAGAACCTCTGATCCTTTTTGGACAAATTTCCATTCTATTCCACTATTTTCCTTTTGCCTCCACCTCTTCATTTGCATCTCTCATGAATCATTCTCTACAGCTTTCGATCGAACTAAATCTGAACCTTACTATTTTTCTTCTACCTTTTGTCTTACATTAAAACATTCACACCTTCTCCTTTTACTGTCTGCTTCAAGATTAAGCGTTTATATAATTTCCTCACTTCTTGATCAGTTTTGACTCTCCAAATCACTTGTTTACTTACGGGTCCATGCATATCTTCCAAAATATTTCTCTTCCACACATTTAATGTTCATTTACACTTCTCTGTACTAAACCATGTTTCACACCCATGCATTACTACTTGTCTTTTGACATTGTTTTGCATATTTTATTTTTTATTATTCGGCTCACATTTCTAGACTTATATTTTGCAAACCACAGTTACATCTATGTGTGCAGCAAGTCTTCATTAATTTTGTATTTATTAATTACGAAGGTATTTAAATATTTAAGAATTATAATCTTTTAAAAAATTATTACCATTTAAATCCAGTTAATAAGTTACACTATCGCATGCTTATTTAAGATTACTTCACTTGGGTCAATACTTCATGGAACCAAGTGACTATTTCGACGTCCCCACGTATAAAATCCTGCGCTTCTTCAATGCGCAGGATTGCTGAGGGGATAATCAAAAGGGAAAGCACAACAGATCACTGTAGGTCGCGTTGCAAGGGCCGAGAAAGCCCACCCCTCATACATTCATACATACACTATCGTATGTAAAATGGAAAAAACTATTACATACCACACGAGAGACTCACGACCAGATGTTTGTAAGAAGTTGAATATGCACCTGTGTCAGAGAAGTGTTGAATAATTATAAACTGCTATATAATGGAGAATATTCATGTAAATGTCCAGTAATATTTCATCTCAACCTTACTGTTCATTTAATTGAATTATTATCCCAACTTAATTATCAACTAGAGGAACTGAAAACTTAAGTTCAACAGAACTACTTCACATGAACTACTATATCTTATGGGCCTAATTTCCTGTCTTGTGCGTTGTAGTTCTCAGAGAAGAGTTCATTAGGATGTTTCAAGACAGAAGATTTGTTTTATTTTAGAAGTTAACCAGTTAAAATCTGATTATCTTTGCCAGGTATATGTTAAACTTTGTGTTCAGCTGTTTCGGCGAATAGCAGTAAAGAAAGAAGCCATTGTTGACGTCCTGATGGTAATTCATTACTTAAAACGCGATACTATCAAAATGTTTCTCGACGCTGGCACCAGATAGCTCTCAAGTTGGCTTCCATGTTTCTGTAATTGCTTCTTCCTCCTGAAATATTATACAGAATTATATTTATCAAATTAGAAGCCATGAGAGGAGATTTATATCACAAACATTTGGCACTTCTGTGTCAGTCGGAAAGCTAAATATAAAGCTCGTATTAGTGGACGAAAATCTAATGACAGATTTGGTTTGGATATCCTTCATTATGCGTGCGTGTGTTCTCTTCACAGTATGGACGAAATGAACGCATGTCTTCCTTCCGTTTGTGTTTAACCTTAGAAAAAGCAACAGGAATTTCTATAACATTTGTGCATTTGAGGTCTATACCAAAAAGATATAATTTGTTTCATGAAATAGTACGCGGTACCGTAGTTGGGTGAGGCACTGTGCTACAAACCGAAAGGTCTCAGTTTCGATTCCTGATGAGATCATTAGATTTTTGAATTGACCTATCATTCCAGCCGCACTATGGCCCTGGGGTCGACTCAGCCTCTAACAGAAATGAGTAGCAGGAATCTTCCTGGTGGTAAAGGGCGGCCGGCGCGTAAGGGTGACAACCTCACCGCCATCTGTGAGCCCATTATCTAGAAAATGTGGGAGCCTCGACGTCTCACAACCCTATGGGCCTCCACGGCCTGTTACAGGGAAAGCTTTTCCTTTTTTTTGGTAGTATACATAAACAGAATACATGGTAACTAACGAACTAACAACTAACTGCGTGAGGCAGATCTTCTTTCGAAGCTAACAGTTGCTCAAGCCAAGGGATTTCCAGTGCTGTAAGGAACCCGAAGGTTAATTACCGTGTTTACAAGGGCCTACGTCTAGGTCCTCTAAGTGATATCCTTCGTTCCATGCATGCTGCATACCCTGCCGAATAATCATTGATTTGATAATCGTAATATTATTTGGAGAAAAAGAGAACTTTTGAAGCTCCTGGTTAGTCATTTTCAAATTACCATTTCATCCCTCTTCGGTCCAAATATTTTACTCAACACCCTGTTCACAAACACCCTCAGTCCATGTTCCTCCCTTAATGCAGTGGTTTCCAAAGTTCATACAATGCCTCCCCAGCTTAGCAGAGATTTCATCATGTTCCCGTCTTAAATGTGTGCTTGCTTACAAAGATTTTTTTATCAATTTTTCGTTTTCAAAATAAAAATTTTTAGTTTTTATCGGTTCATATTTATTATGTTTTTACAAATTAATCAATTTAGATTTACTACATAAATTTGCTAGTGTACCCTGTTAGCCCCCTTAATCAAACAGTAACCCCCCTTCTCACGGACTGACCTGGCACTTTACAAACCAGTTTGTTATCGTGAAAGATCTACTTGGACACTCATACGAAACAGCAGATAAACTTGTAATGTTGAATATTTTAATCTTTACGGGTTTAGATAGCAGATGAGAAGACAAAACTTCCTGAACAGAATATTTACACAGGACTTTGAAACACGACTTGTAAATCTAAGAAAGGTCCCATTGTACCTATTGACAAGACAACTGAAATGTATGGTGTTACTGAAGGGATGTGGCTGCATTACTCGGTAAATTACCGACTAGCTGTGTGTGAACTTCCCAGACTCCTTCTCGATTTATGCCGGCTTCCCCATCCCCTCCTCAGATGGAATATAAACGTACTTACTTACTTACTTACTTACTCATGGAGCTGAGCCCTTCTTGAGGAGCCACCAATTCTGCAGCTAGTCAAGAATTTCCCAGCATTTTATGGAACCAAAAGGTTCATTACCGTGTTCACAAAAGCCCTCCAATGGTCCCTATCCTGAGCCAGATCAATCCAATCGATACAATCCCATCCGATCTCTCTAAGATCCATTTTAATACTGCCCATCCACCTAAGCTGGAATATAATCATAATGCAGAACAAACTGGCAGGAGATTAACTAAAAGGGATTGCATTGTATCGGAGGAGCATGGTCCAGACTACTGCATTATTTGAGGCAGTAGACAGATTTATTTAACCATCCTGTATCAAATTAGAAGTTTGTTTAGATTCAAGGGTACAGAAGGATAGGATCGTTCAATTGATCCCCCCACTCTATACACGCGGTGGGACGAAACGCATGCAAATTAAGAACTGAACATTCAAAACAGTTTTGTGAGACAATAAGAGAAGTTTTGTGAGGCAATAAGAGAAGTTTTGTGAGACAATAGGAGAGAAGTCTTGTGAGACAATAGGAGAGAAGTCTTGTGAGACAATAGGAGAGAAGTTTTGTGAGCCAATGAGAGAGGAGTTTTGTAAAACAATGAGAGAGAAATTTTGTGAGACAATATGAGAGAACACAGAGATATTGGGTTTTCGGACTTTATCCATCGTCCTGTTTTTTTTAGATAACTAAGAAAAGGCAACGTTTCGGAAACTGGATCTGTTTCCGTCCTCAGGTGAGGGAAAACACCTATTCTGCTGGGTCCCTTAGAAAGAGCTAGCCTAAATCACTGGATCACTGGTCCAACAGAATAAGTGTTTTTCCCTCACCTGAGGACGGAAACAGATCCAGTTTCCGAAACGTTGCCTTTTCTTAGTTATCTTAAAAAACAGGACGATGGATAAAGTCCGAAAACCCAATATTTCTGTGTGTTATACACCATCGTCAGAATCCTATAGTAACTACTAGGAGAGAAGTTTTGTTGGGAAAACCTGGGAAAGAGACGAATAGAATGTAATAGACGTAGATGTCTCGATATTTAAATTGGTCTTAAATTGAATGGGGAGGTGTGAACTGGATTAATCTGGCTTAGGATTCGTAACAGTAACAGACTCCTCAGCACACGGTATGAATCCTCTGGTTCCAAAAATTACTATGAATATAATGAATAGCTTAGCAACTACTCTCTTTTCGAAAACGACTGAACGTCATAGAAGTAATAAGCTTATCCGTCGGTATAGCGATAGGCTATGCCCTTGAAGGCCGGGGTTCGATTCCCGGCAGGGGCGAGAGATTTTTCCTTTGTACACAACGTCCAGACCGGCTCCTGGGGTCTACCCAGCCTCCTGTCCAATGGGTACCGGTGGCTCTATCCCCGCGGGTAAAGCTGCCGGGTCGTGAAACCGACCACTCACCTCCATCTAATGCCGAGGTCAAAAATGGTGGAGGTATACCTCCACTCTCCCATACGTGTTCATGGCGTAATGCTTAATTAATTAAGCACAGGGACAACTTTACTTTTTCTGATCTATTCTGACGGAACTATGAGACGTGGAAACTTAAGGGAGATAAGAAAAAATACTCAAGTGCAGTGACTGTGTGGTGTGTTTGGCTTCTCATCGGTTCGAGGGAGCTCCGACACGCCAAACCGATTCCCGTCTTCACAAAATGGGCTCACTAATTGCTCATTTGCGAGCCGACACAAAACATTAAGTTACGGTAAACTTGTTTCGTTTGTCTGTCGGTGTGTCTCCTGATTTATCCGCGTGTCTGTGACTCTCCCGAGCTTCCTGTTAGTTTGTTTCTTCCGAACTTTCGGGATCAGGTTCGATTTCCAGGGCTCATAACATCCACACTGCACAGACAGTGCGTGTGACATAGGAGGGGGAATTACTTCGATTGCTTTTAGAAACAATGTAAATACGAAAACACCGATCGCAGTAGCTCGGAAGACAAAGTAATTCCCCCGAATTTCAACGCCCCTGATGATGTCCGTGCAGCCGAAGCGTGTAAGTACAGTGAGGAATTTTAAAAGAAAATGGATTTAATTTTTAAATCTCGACATTTTTGCATGGTGGGACGATAAACAAAACCGAAAATAAATTCTAAATTTCTGGGAATATTTAGTTGATAAAATGGCACGGTTTGCGATTTCACCTCGTGTAATTATTTTAATTTGAGTTACATCAGAATTTGTCCGCGCCATAGCTCAAGCGGTTAGTTGCTGGCTTCCCACCGCGGCGGCCCGGGTTCGATCCCGGGGTCTGGTCAAGTGGGATTTGTGGTGGACAAAGTGGCGCTGGGGCACGTTTTCTCCGAGTACTTTGGTTCCCCCTGCCAATCTTCATTCCAACAATTGCTCCACAATCACCCTCACCTATCATCTGGGGCTGGTACAATAGGCCAGAAGTGGCCGCAGTACAAGGGACTTAGTCCCACCCCACTAGAATTAAAACAAATACACCAGATCTTTCTGTTAATATTGCAGCGATGTGGTCGTTTAACATCTTGAAATTCGTCTGAAAATAATATTAAAACTTGAGGCCCTTTCTCGCAGAAGACAAACTGCTTACAACATCCGATAGACTGATACTGCCCAGCCAAGTGCAGGGACGGAGACAAGCCCATAACTTAAAGCCCGAGGTTGTGATACTGTGCTGCGTGATCAGGGCTATAGCACACCTCAAGGTGTTGTGAGAGATGAGTATAGAGCAATGATGAAATAATTATTAGCCGATAAAAATTGTAGAATCTCAGAGAGAAACCCGTTCCAGTGCCACTTCTTCGGCCATGAATCGCACGCCGTCACCCAAGACTGAACCTGAGACTTCGAAATGAATAGCCAACATCTGGCCACTTTAACGGGGCTTTATCGCTTTGTAGAGATGAAACAGGGCTGTCCCCATACTTACATGAAGACGTGTGGGGGAATGGAGATATTGCTCCAGCATTCTTGGCCTCAAAACTAGATGCAAATTGGAGGACAGCTTCACGCCCCGGCCGCTTTACCTCCGGGGAAAGCCCACAGTATCCATTGGATAGGAGCTTGGGTGGGCCCCAGAGCCGGTCTAGACGCTGTGGAGCTGGATATCGAACCCTGGCTCTCTAGCGCGTCACTGTACCGACTGAGCTATCCCGCGGGCTCGTGGAATTCGGTACAAACGAGTGCTGGATTCACTTACTGTCACTTCAGACTGTACAGTCATTTAGTGGCGTCAAATGTAAAGCAGTAACCCTTCAAGGCGGCCAGTAATGTCTGGTCATGGAAGCTCCTCGAAAGTTTCGCAGTTCATGCCCCGAGACTGGTTGTTTTCTTCATGATTTCTGTACACATCCCAGGCCGTCCATTGTTCAGTCAGTTGGACTCTCACGGCGGAGTCCTAGGTTTAACCCCAGGTGACGTCATGTGAGATTTTGTGGTGGATCGGAGCAGGGTTTTTTCCGCGTTTCTTCAGGGTTTCCCCTTGCTATTTTTATCCCACCATTGCTCCATACCCTTCTATTACCGCCCCTTGAACTGTACTATAACCCTGATCACGCAGCACATTATCATATTTTCGAAGTTGCGGGCTTCATCTCTGTCCCGGCATTTGGCTTACAGAATTATCGTACAGTCCATTAGCGCAGCTCAGTTTATAGTGGCCACAGTTTCAGTTTATGTGTTTGTGCCCTCCCCCCAAAACCAAAATTATTTTCCGGCAGGGGCTGATGAAATTCTGGAGTCAGGATAAACGGTGTCTCTCTGGCGAGGTTCGAACAGGGGACTCCTCAATTACGAATCGAGAGAATTCCCGCTATGTCATCTCGCTCGGTGATCGCGGTTTTCTAGTTCTGAACGTTTCCCCCTCCCCCTTCTCATGAACTCATTTCTGCCTGTTGGAGTTTATAGGTAACTTCCTCCATCGCACCGCAGAAGTTTGCTCACATGCTTCCCCTGAGGAATGCAGAAGGAGTGGCAGAAACATACACTCAATTCGCAACACACACCTACACAAATCTCCTTTTATTCAACACCTGAGCAAACACGTCTTCTTACTACGGTTCGTGCATCATGTTTGTTTATGGACTCTTAATAGCTCTCTCGCTTCGAACCGTGAACCGGCTCAATCACTGATTGTTTACGAGTAGAAGGACCAGGGTTCGATTTATTTACAACTGCAGTCTACGTGAACATGAACTCTGCAACCCATTCAGTTTCTATTTAATGGCTATTGGATGTATTGTCCTGCTGATAAATCAGCTAGAGCGTCAAGCTAACAATTCACCTCCGTCTGGTACCTCAAGCCGGAAGGTCACGGTTATAATTCCCCCTTATATTGGCTTTCTTCAGTTGACCTAACCCTTCCAGCCTCACTGTGTCCCTGGGGTCCACTCAGCCTCTAACAGAAATGAGTACCAGGAATCTTCTTGGGGGTAAAGGGTGGCCGGCGCGTAAGGCTGACAACCTCACCGCCATGTGTGAGTCGATTGTCTGGAAAATGTGGGAAGCTTCAATGTCTCACAACCCTATGGCCCTTCACAGCCTGCTATAGGGACAGCTTTACCTTTACCTAATACCTAGTGTATTTCACAAACTATCACTGACCTTTCTCAACTCCTTTTATCTTATGGTATCGGCCATACTGACTGAAATGTTCCGTGGTTTACCTCTGTCATGCATTACAAAATGGCGCTTTGTAGCCCTTTGTTTTGCCCTGGCCTCTTTTTCAGATTCGTAATCCTATCCACAGCCGGTAGGACTCCTTTGACGGGGATCAGCCCGTCTCAAGGCCGCTACCTTCACGCAGAACAACACAAACAGAATAAAGGCTCACAGACATCCATGTCTTTAGTTGGATTTGAACCCAGGATCTCAGTGTTCGAGCGGGGAAAGACAGTTCATGCCTTAGACCGCGCGGCCACACCGCTCCCCATTAGCTTCAGGAAAGTCTAGTTCAGCTGAGGACACTAACATTTCCTTCCGTGCAACATGCAGTGCGTCATCCGTGGAACATCTTACCAACTGAAAGTACGCTTTTGTAGCTTCGAGTCTGGATTTCAGGGTCACGTGTATACATCTCCTGTTTCGAATTAAGTAGATCGTGGGTTCGAATCTCAGCCCCAGTGGCCTGTCATTCTGTCTGAAGGGTTCGCGACTCTTTATAGAGAGGTGCTGGGATAATATCTGACGTTAGGCTACGACCACTTCCAGTAATGTCAGTTCCAAGTTATTCACCAATCATCTTCTTTATTCGACCACATATATGTTACGCTTTCATGGGTTATTAACGTCATTGACAATAGCGGGATCGTGTTGCATCGAATGGTACATGAATAAGTCGGAGCCTACTCAGGTCCTTCTCTGGTATTTGCCCGGACGAACTGAGGAAAATTACGAATTCCTATCAGGATATACCGTGTCCCGAATGAGATTCGAATGCAACGTCTTCTAGATGCAAGTCTACAGCTCTGCCGCTAAGCCAGCCCGCTCTGTGCTGTGCTAGACAGTGTCGGCAACCGAAAGCGTCGGTTTCTTCTACGAACCGGGCGGACGAACGCTTAAGGGAGCGTCCGGGCTGTCGGTGTGCATACTAACAGCTGCTCTGGAACCCGGATACAGCAGGGGTGCCTTTGGGGAGGGGATAGGGGTGACGTAACCTCAAAGCAGAGCCGACACTGGGTTATGCCACGTGAGAGAAATGGGGCTTGGAAATAATGTTTGTGGTGAGCTCGAGGGTAAATAAAAAGATGGAGACGACGTGACGCGAACCCAACGTGAAACTTCGACTGCTAATCTACGTCTGAAACATCTCTGAAGGTTGCGTCATCATCAGACAGTGACGTACATCGTTACGTCATGATCAGAACATTTCTGGTTTCTATTTTCAACACGCAATTAGAACCAAAATCGTCTTACGGGAAATCTCGCTGATAACAGGGGATTTCCCTTCTGTAAAGTTGGCTTGCCGTCGATCTTACAGAGATAGGATAGGGCGGCATGGAGTGGATTCATCTGGCTTAGGATAGGGATCGGTGTAGGCTGTTATGAATACGGTAATGAACTTTACGGTTCAATAAAATGAAGGGAAATTTCTTGGGTAGCTGCGTAACTTGCTGCTTCTCAAGCAGGGCTCAGTTTGATGGAGTTAGTAGGTTAAGGTTGGCTTACTCAGGTTGTGACGTACATACAAAGATGTTTGAGACAGTGTATAGCAACAGCTTTCATTGTGGAAACGAAATTACTCTTATTGTGAGGCGTATGATGGGCACATCTCTACTCCGAATCTGAGTGAAATGACGGGAACACTGTCTTTTGGAAATTAAAGGTAAAGCTATCCCTGTAACAGGCCGTGGAGTCCCATAGTGTTGTGAGACGTCGAGGCTCCCACATTTTCTAGACAATCGGCTCGCAGATGGCGGTGAGGTTGTCAGCCTTACACGCCGGGCGCCCTTTACCCCCCAGGAAGATTCCTGGTACTCATATCTGTTAGAAGTTGAGTCGACCCCAGGGACATAGTGCGGCTGAATGACCTCATCGGGACTTGAACCCGCGACCTTACGATTTGTAGCAGAGTGCCTGAACCAAACATAATGCTTTTCGGAGGAATTTACCGCCTCCATCTTCTATGTATAAATGAAAGATACATTTCTATGCGTCTCGTATCCCTCTCTCTATGGGCCATGAAAGAGAGTTTTGTAAGAGCACGATTTATCAATATCATTAGCCAATTTTGGGTTACCATAGCAACGAATTTTCGAACGTTAACACGTTGTATGAATGTAAGCTATACAGTAGGTCGCTAAACGATTGAGGAGTTGTTTTCTTCAATGTATCGTGCGTATTCTGTGAATATGATAATATTTTGTCATGGTAATGTGAAATGTAGTACTCTACATAAATGATATGATTTACGATTGTCTATTTGTGCATGTTGTTCGTTGGAGATGGCGTTTAACGTCGGCCTCGTATCATTCGACAAAGTGTATGACTAGAAAGGAATACGGGAAAAGGCAGGGGCAAATCATCACTACAGAAGCTCGTATATGAAATGGTGGGACGTTCTGTGGTTACTGTATTGTAGCATGAGTGGTCAGAGCGTTGCTACGTAATGGACCGGGAAGCACCACGCGACCGAATACACACAAGGCAACAATGGAAGATGTCTCAGTGGAGGAATGTTATTGCGCATTGCTAGGCAATAGTGTACCAATGAAGACTCTGGCTAGGAATCACGTGATTCGTTTTCTGTGTGGTCTTCCTTTTGCAACAATAGAACTGCATTTTCTGTGCGTGGTCCGTGCGAAGGCTATATAACGAGAATAACACCAAAAGCATGACAACGAAAATGGTCGCAACATTGGACAAGGCGAAGCCGGACATAGAAAGTATAACAGGCTTAAACTTGGCGGCGGTCAAGCGTACGACCGTTCAAATGAGAAGATTGCTGTTGTAGCGGAAGCTACTAGAAATAGGGCAAAATCTTCTGTACTGAGCATGGACTGACAGATGCCCTGTATATATATTTTATATACATTTATTAACATGTAAAATGTAAATATCCTTTACATTATGACAAATGACTTACTGCTGCAGACAATGACTCTGACAAAAGACAGGCCCGTCCTCTCGTCAGATAGGGCGCCCCACAGTAACAAGACTGAAATTATCAAACAGTAATAAATGTCTGGTCATGAGCCCCAGATTGGGGTCGACACAAAGACTGACTGACTGACCGTCAGTCGCAATGTGACTTTGTCTTAGATAGTTCAGTTCTTGGCAGGAGACAGCCACGGGAAGTTTGTAGAAGGCCTGTGAAGACTTAACATGTGAATTAGAGACTTTGTGTGTTATAATTACGGTAATCTTGAATGTGTTACAATTATTTGTAGTTACGACTAGTGAAGATCCAACAAACCGATTCACCAATCCAAACCTGCATCTTAGTCACTCAGACACATGACGATATGTACCACCTGTTTTAACTTTATAAATCTCTACGGACTCTTATGAACTCACTCACTCACTCACGGAGCTGAGCGTTTCTTGAGAAGCTGCCAATTGTGCAGCTTCTCAAGAACTTCAAGCATTTTATGGAACCCGAAGGTACATCGCCGTGTTCACAAGAGCTCTCCACTGATCCCTATCCTGAGCCAGATCGATCCACTCAATACCATCCCATCCTATCTCTCTTAAGATGCATTTTATTATTATCCACCCACCTACGGATTGTCTTCCCAGTGGTGACACGATAATAAATATTAAAGTTCCATAAAATGTTGGGAATTTCTTGAGTAGCTGAGCGACTGGCGGCTTCTCAAGAAGGGCTAAGCTCCATGGACTCAATTACTTATTTAGATCTTCGTATAAACTGAAGTTGTGACACCGTGCCATCTGTTGACGTTTCGGAAGAACTTCTTCTGACCTTTAAACGTATCTAGACGGTTCATTCGACACACCGATATCTACCAGATTACACGGCGTCACATCCTAGAAGATGGTAATGTACATAGTTCCTCCATGAGTACCTCAATCTTACTTATGCTACGTAGATTGAAGAATTGTTGGCAAAGGGAAAACTGATTTGTAAACGCGGTAAATATCCCGACAAAAATGAACTTGTCTTATTTTTGCATGTAAATGACATACATGACAGCGTGATCCACCTAGTGACCCGCGGGCAACATAAGGTCCGCACATGACATACGAACAAATAAATCGTCAAGATTTTTGACTGACAGGTACGTAAATTCTGTCGGCACAGCATCAGGTCAGACAACGTCTTCAATTTTGTTTAGCGAGAACAAAAAAAAAATTTATATTTTTGTATACATTATCCATGAATAGAAATGCTGCTTATCTTACGGTCTGGATCCTCTCGAGTGTTCACATTTTTGTGTCTGGTGTAAAGCCAGCTCAGATCTTAAATTTCTTGCAATTATCATTCTGGATGGCTCAGTCGGTATAGCAACGAGCTACAGGCAGGACAGATTCGATTCCCGACAGCGTCCAGACCGGCTCTGGCGCCCAACATGCCTTAGGCGCCGGCCGCCCTATACCCACAGGAAGATTCCTGGTACTCATTTCTGTTAGAGGCTGAGTCCACCCCAGGGCCATAGTGCGGCTGGAAGGATTAGGTCAACTGAAAAATCAAATGACCTCACCGGGAATCGACCCCGCGACCTTCCGGGTGGCAGCATAGTGCCTCGACCAACTACGCTACCTCGTGCCCCCATTATGAATATTACAAAACCCAAATTGATTAAGAAATGTTCAATATAAATTTAAGACTGACGAAAGAACCGTTGTATGTGGGGCATGTTTGCGGAAATGACGTCATGATAGACGTGTGTGGCGGCACATTTCGGTTGAAGCGAGAACTCAAGCAGAATGTGCAGCGAAGCCAAGCCAAATTTTGTCATCACTGAGCAATGGCTGTCAGGAATGTAAGTAAGACGGAGAGGCATTCTTTCCGGCGAATTAAGTACATGGCTGTCCGTGAATCAACAGACAGGTAGCAGAATAAACTTATCCCAGGGGTAACCAATGCATGTCTGAGTGTTATGCCACATATATTAATTATCTGTGGCTAATTTGGCGGCTGTGTCCCCGAGCAGGCTGGCTCAGCGGTAGTTCTCAGGACTCGGCTGGGACACCGGATATCTTGACAGAAGTTTGTCGTGGATTTCCTCAGTCCCTAAAGGAAAATGCCGAGTTATCACCTAAAATTACATCACGATTTCTTCCTTTCAGATCCCTTCCAATTCATGTATGATTCAAATATTCGACGTTATATCGGGGATTCATTAACGGCTTCAGTAAATTATCCACGAGGAAGAGAAGAAGTCAGTAGCTCAGACTGTTCAGTGTCGAATGGAAAGATGAGTAATGAATGATGAACTGAAAAGGATTTGGAAGGTCTCGGAATAACCGAGGTACTATCCTGGCATTTCCCTGGGAGGCCTGAGGAAAATAACAAAAAATCTAAGACAGGACGTACTGTGATCCGGTTGAGGTTCGAACAGAGTATCACTTGAATACAATGCCTGAATGTTACTGCTAAATCAAACGCTGGTAACCATCTACCAGACTATACGTTGTCAAATCCCATAAATTCTTTATCTTAATATTACCATGGGGGAATTCCAAATCCAATATTTTATTGAATGTTCTCGTACAGAAATTTATGAGAAATATTTATGTGAGTTGCGTGTGCTAAGTTGTAGACGAGGGTAAATACGAGTATGTTACCCCTGTGAAGCGTCTCATGCTTGGCTTCAGACAAATTACGCTTAAAATCAGTTTTTAAAAAATGCGAACTCAGTTCTGACAATTACATATCCAAGAGTTTAATGTACTTACTTCAATTAGAGAAGGAAATGTAATAGCCATCCTTGCTTTCTGGAAATAAACTGATCTGTTATCTTCGTAAATTCTTACTTTATTTTCTCGGTTCGTATAGATGTGTATCCCTGATGGAGAGACTTTAAATTAGCGGCGTACCGGGCTGGCCGCGTGGAGACAGCAACAGGAGTTAGTGGGAGGCAGCTGCTGCATCCGTCAGAACGCCAGCCTTCGGATAATTTTACTGCAACCTCCTTTAATTATGAATTAAGTAATAACCCTTTCAGACGTAATGGTTACTATATGTATCACGTGCTTTAACATACCAAAACTCTGCATTCTGCCCACACAGTGTATTTGTGTGTTCCGTATGGTTCTCACAGTAAACAGCAAGTGTTTCCCTAAACAGCATTAACCGGTTGGGCTTTGTTATGGAGACGTAATGTGTTTCCTGTGAGGTACGGACTGAGTTGCTATATATTCTGCCCACACAGTGTATCTGTGTGTTCCGTATGGTTCTCACAATAAACAGCAAGTGTTTCCCTAAACAGCATTAACCGGTTGGGCTTTGTAGCGGAGATGTAATGTGTTTCCTGTGAGGTACGGACTGAGTTGCTATATATTCTGCCCACACAGTGTATCTGTGTACAACAAAATGTCAACGGCC